>NW_006922048.1:2129175-2130589 GCF_000298275.1 Orycteropus afer afer | reverse complement strand
AAGAAAGGCCTGGTGATCTACTTCTGAAAATCAGCCAATGAGAACCCTAGGATCACAATGAAACACAGTCTGATCCAGGGCTGGAAGGTGAGCCCCTAGACTGGAAGGCACTCAATATTCACAGTGGCTGCAACCATGGACTGGGGCAGGCCCATGATGGTGAAGACCATCAAGGACTGGGCAACGTTTCATTCTGTTGTAAACGGGACCACTGTGAATCGGAGCTGACTTCATGGGAACTAACAACTACCTGGCAGGCACTGTGGATTGTCTCACTAGATTCTCCCATTTGACACATAAGAAAACTGAGGGCACAAAGAGGTTAAGCAATTTTCCCAAGGTCACAAAGTCAGTCACGACAGAGCTGGGAACTAAATACTCACAAGTGGAAGGATCACATCTCTGCTCTTACCCTCCCTTCTCCCACAAGTTCATTTATTCATTCAACAAACATTGATGGCCACAGTATGGCAGACTTTGTCTTAGTTCCTAGAGACTCAGTAGAGGACAGGAGGGACAATAGTCCCCCATCCTCCTGGAGCTGCCAGAAGCTTGAGAAAGACAGAATACACAAATAAACAAAAGTGATTGTTTTCAGCCATGATGAGTAAGAGGCTGAATTGAAACAGGGTGATGATGTGAGAAGAAAGAATGGGTGTGTGGGGGGTGTAACTTTAGACTGGGTGGTCAAGGAGGACCTCTCTGAAGATGTGGCATGTGAGCTGAGAGCTGACGAGAAAGAGCCAGCCATGGGGACATGTGGATGAAGGGAGTTCCAGGCAGAGGGAACAGCCCGTGCAAAAGCCCTGGGGCAGGATGGTGCCTGGTGAGTTGGAGGAAGAGCGAGGAGGCCCTTGTGGCTGGAGTGCAGTGAGTGAGGGGGAGAGAGAAGGAGGGGAGGTCAAGGAGGGGCCAGAGCAGGTTGTGCAGGGCCCTGTGGGCCCAGGGAGGACTCAGGCCTTTACCTAAGGGAGGAGGGAACCCTGGAGGGCTGTGAGCAGCAGAGAGAAGAGGGATGGGTCCTGACTCAGGTGCTTATGGGAGCCCTCTGGCTGCTGTGCAGAGGACAGACTGTGGGGGATGAGGGTGGGAGCTGGGAGGCTATGGTGCATTGGTCCAGGAGGGAGACAAGGGGGCTGGACCAGGTGGAGGCAAAGGACAGGAGAAATGCGGAGTTACAGACAGCATCTCAGCCTCACCTCCCAACCCCCTGAGCAGCTCATCCCTGCACTTCTGGCCAGCAGTGCCCTCAAGGCCCAGAGAATACCAGCATCCTTCCCAGGACCACACAGCAAGCCAGAAGTGGGGCCAGACCTAGGTTCCTCTAACGCCATCTCCTTGCTGACCCCACTGTGGCTCATCACCTCTTCCAGAGCCACAGATTAGGCATATATTTACTGATGTTATTTTTACT
>NW_006922048.1:2087904-2109688 GCF_000298275.1 Orycteropus afer afer | reverse complement strand
CTTTTGTTTGACTAGAAGCAACAGGAGTGTGTTCAATTCCAGACCTGATGGGCAGCTAGGGGCCATAGTCTCAGTGGTTCTACCAGGCTCTATCAGATCAGCAAAACTGGTCCCTTTTATTTTTTTCCAAATGATTTTGAGTTTTGTTCCACATTGTTCTCCCTCTCTATCCAGGATCTCCTACGTAGATCCACCTCCAAGTGGTTGACAGTGGTAGCTAGGCACCATCTAGTTCTTCTGGTCTCATAATCGTATAGGCTGCAGATTGCAGGGTGTACCAGTCGCTAGGACTAATTGTTTCCATGTGTATGATCCATAGGGTTTTTGTTGGCTGATTTTTTGAAAGTCAATCACCAGGCCTTTCTTCCTGGTCCTTCTTAGCCTGGAAGTTCTGCTGAAATCTGTTCAGCTTCAGAACAACACACAAACTTCCAAGGACAGATGGGTGGTACCTGTGTGTGAGGTGCACTGGCTGGGAATCAAACCCTGTGTCCTGTGTGGAAGGCGAGGAATCTACCACTGAACCAACACTGCCCCCTCACACCCAGGGAACTTAAGTAGACACAAGTCCACATGGGGTAGATTATACAGACAGAGCAGGTGGGTGTACCCCACCTGCCACCTCTGTGCTGTCCATCTTGAGCAATTACTTACCTGTCTGACATGCCCCGACTCCAGCTTCTGTGTTCACCACTCAAGTTTCTCTTTTATTGTATACACTCCATTCCTGCAGAGTCTGGTCTCAGTAATTAGTATCTCGCACCATCCTGCTCTTGGCAATCACCGCCTCTCTGGCTCTACGACCGTCTATAGCTCCCATATCCTCTGGCTGCACTGTTGTTGTTGGTAATAACAATATTAAAGTGAAAAACAGAACCCATTCCCATCTATTCCAACTCATGACGATCCCATGTGTTAAGAGTAGAATTGAGCTCCATGGGATTTTCTTGGCTGTCATCTTAATGGAAACAGATTGCCCGGTCTTTCTTCCACAACACCGCTGAGTGGGTTCGGACTGCCAACCTTTTGATCGGTAGCCTAGCACAAACCATTGGTGCCTCTCGGGGACCTGCACAATCATGCCAGAAATTGCCATTTCCCAAGAGCTCACAGGTGCCAGGCATCTCGTGTTGGGGGCAGATGTCATGGGTGCCCCCATTTCACAGACGAGAGCAATGAGGCTCGCCAAAGGGAAGTCAGTTGTTCGAGGTCCCCCAGGAGGATACAAATCTGGCAGCCAGACTCCAGTCCCCCAAGGCACCGCCACCTGGCTCTGCGCCCAGCTGCTTAGTGGCATTTTGCTTTATTATTTTCCGGGCGCCCAGTTAATCGTCCGAACCAAGCGATTAGCAAATCTTTTATATATGGCCCGATGTCTAATTGTCCGGGCCTTGAAGCTTGTGACTCAGAACCTCCCTTCCTAATTGTCTTCCCTGCATAATTAGCGCCTCATTATACACGGCTCTGTGGTCCTCCCATCTTCCACAGTCTACCAGCCTCGGCTCTAATTGTGCGGACTCTGTAATTAATACCTTGTCATAGGGTGTCCTCTCCGCTGTGCGCAGCTACAGCCGTCCTCGTGCCCGGATACAGGGTTGGTAGTGCCCCAGAGGAAGGAGGTCATTGTCTAGGTGGGGAAATGACAGGCTTTTGGAAGTGGATGTAGAGTGGAGCCCAGAACAAGGGCGCCCTCTGCTGGGGTAGGGACAATGAAAACGGAGCCATGCAGGATGCATAGGAGTTCTCGAGGTGGAACAGCATTCCCAGCAGAGGGAACAGCATGGGTAAAGGTTCAGATGTTGCAAAGAGCTGGACATTTGGAAGGAGGGGGAGGTAGGAGTTAGTAACTGGGTCTGGCTAGATGGTGGAATTGAGGCATTCAGCATCCTGTCTCAGCATTCAGCTCAAATGCCACCTCCTCAAAAAATTGAGGAGCAAGGAGGTGGGGAAGCTAGGTGGGTGCCAGACATGAGGGCATAGAGGAGCGGACTGAGACACCTACAGTTTGTCCTCTGGGAATCTGGGAGCGTGTGTGAGCAGGAGAGAGACCCAGTCATGGTAGAATCTTTTAAAAAGCACACTAGTTGCCGTGTTTTTGTCTTTGTTGCCATTGAGTTGTCTCTGGCTCGTGGTGACCTTGTCCACCACGCCTGCTCCTGGGCCGTCTTCATGGTCACTGGTATGTCTGAGACCGTGACTGTGACCATCCACCCCGTGGAGGGTCTTCCTTGTTTCTTCTGACCCTCCACTTCGCCGTCCCTGACATCCTTCCTAACAATGCTATTGGTCTTTCCTGATGACGTCTCCAAACTAAACAAAATGCAGTTTTGACGTCTTCTTTCCTAAGCAGCATTATGGTTGTGTTTTTTCCAAGAGTCTTAGGAGCTTGCCTCAGACTGTTACCTACGCAGGCCTGGAGCACTGACACACGCTCCGAGTTGGACACCCACACTCGGAAGCCGCCCCCCAGCTGTGGGACTGGATGAGTTCACCGAGAGAGAGACTGCAGAACCCAGAGTCACCGAGCTCCGGGATTGGTTGTTACACAGCATCCTCACTGCATAGCTGACTGCTGGGGAGGGCGTTGGTGGTTCACTGGTAGAATTCTCTCCCTCCACGGGGAGACCCGGGTTCCATTCCCAGCCAACCTGTCGCTGGAGGCTTGCTTGAGTGTTGCGGTGATGCTGAACATGTTTCACAGAGCTTCCAGAATAAGACAGAATAGGAGGAACTGACTCCTCAGGGTCACAATGTACCGACCTGCGCAGGACGGCGTGGGACAGGGCAGCATTCTGTTCCAGCATGCAAGGGGTGGCCATGAGCCAGGGGCCAAGGGTCAGTAGCTAACCACAAAAGCTGACCTTGACTGTGAGCTCCGTGAGGCCAGGCTCTTGATAGACCCAGAAACTAAGGCCAGGGATGTGCGCAGCTCCATCTACACATCACAGAAATCTCCAACTAGGCGAGAACGGGGCCTCCTCCGGCTGCTCTCTGAATTAAAAAGCGCGAGGGGTTCCAATAGGTTCTGTGGTAAATTGTCCATGAAAGTACCAGGGAAAACCCAGCTTCAGGGGAGAGGAAGATCCGCAATGATATATCTACAGCAATGGAAAAAAAAAAAAAAAAAGATTTGGGAGCCAAGCAGTGGAATGTTCTATAAGAACCTTTTAAAAGCAAACACAGGAGACACGAGCCGTTTTTAAAATGACAGACAATACAATGGAAGATAATATATTTAAAACCCATATCAGTTGTTAACAGACCATAAAAATACAGCTACATTAATCTGAGCTGTCTGTCACGGACCCTCAGAGCAGCTGTGCGATTTTATAGTTTTGCTCCTGGAGGCTTCTTGACACTTTCACAAATACGTCTCAATTTATTTGGAAGAGGACAATAGAAATATTGCCTTCTTTTTTTTTTTTTTTTTTCCTTCTTTCTTTCTATATTCTCCCTCTTCCACCCCCAAACAACTGGGAGAGTTTATAGGGCTAGCCAGGTGGATCTGTTTTATTATTATTATTATTATTATTATTTTACTTGGAAGTAAGTTTTTGTTGGGTCCTGGAGCCAAAAGCTGAGCCTTGGGGCTGTGGGCAGAGGCCAGGTTGGGGCTTGTCATTGCTGTGTGTCTGCAGGCAGGTTCTTCACCCTCTCTGAGGTTTGTTGGTGTGGCTCTCACCACACCTGCTTCTCCTCCAAGTCCCCTGTTTCTGCAGAGACTAAAGCCCCCACCACCACCAAGCCGTCCTGGCCTCTCACCAACATTAAATCCCTTGCTCCCTCCCCTGCCTGACCTCCCTCCTCTCTCTCTCTCCTGTACTCACTGTACTCCCTCCAGCCACACGGACTTCCTGGCTGTTCGTCCAATTCACCGAGCACAGTCCTGCCCCACAGGGGCTTTGCAGGGTTGTTTTTTCTGTCTGGAACATCCTTTCCTCGCCCCAGGTCTTCGCATGGCTATGCCTTTTCCTGTCTCAGCATTCAGCTTAAATGTCACCTCCTCAAAGAAGCCCTCCTTGACCATCCTAGCTAAAAACAGCTTCCCTAGTCATCCCTTCCACTCCACATCATGTTTTGTTTCTTTCCAAGCATTTTTCACTGTTTGACAAAGTTCCACTTATTTATTCATTTGCTAATGCATCATCTGTCTCTCCCACTTGAATGAGCTCCCCAAGGACAGAGGTTGTGTGTGCGTGTGTGTCTGTTCGGTTCTCTGCTGTCTCCCTGGTGACTGGCACACAGCTCATGGTAGTTGCCCTTGAATTGGTTCTGACTCATAGTGACCCTCTGTGTGTCAGAGTAGAACTGTGCTCCGTATGGTTTTCAGTGGCTGGTTTTTCTAAATCAGACTTCCAGGTCTTTTTTCCAAGGTGCCTGTGGGTGCATTTGAACAGTCAATTTTTGGTGAATATAGTTGAGCTCTGGTAGCATAGTGCCTAAGGCACTTGACTGCTAACCAGAAGGCTGGTGGTTCAAATCCGCCAGCCACTCCTTGGAAGGAAGGTTGGGCAATCTGCTTCCGTAGTGATACTGCTTTGGAAACCCAAGGAGGAGTCGCTATGAGTTGGGTCCGGCTCGATGGCACATAACAACAACAACAGTTGAGTGATTAACTGTTTGTACCACCAAGGGACTCCTTTGGCACACTGTAGGTGCTCAACAAATATTTGTGAAGTGAATGAATAAAAGGATTGAGTAGGACATCCTGGTGGTGGTGAAGGGACTGGCCGGGACAAAGGCGTGGAGGTGGGAATTGGTGATTGTAAATTGTAAGCTATAGGGGTCTAATGCTGGAGCCCAAGGATTCTCCCCTTTAGGGGCAGGTTTCAGTCTTGACCTCCCTGTAATAGACCAAGAGGCAGCCTGTGAGGCAGACCCCGCCTCCCTGTTGCCGTTGACTAGGATTCTAATGCATGGATGGACCACATTTTGTTTCCCTAGTCACCTGTTGATGGATGTTCCAGGGAGGTCTGGTTCTGAGTGTCACAGATAAAGTCCAGGTGCTGCTGCCTGTCTCATATGCATCCCCCTACTCACCCCAAAAATAGATTTGAGGCATTGAACACTAAGGACCAAAGCCCAGACAAGTTGTGGGATAATATCATACATGAAGAGAGCAAAAGATCGTTAAAAAGACAGGAAAGGAAGAAAAGACCAAAGTCATTGTCAGAAGAGACTCTGAAACTTGCTCTTGAGCAGAGAGCAACTAACGTGCCTGAGAGAAATAATGAAGTCAAAGAGCTGAACAGAAGATTTTTAAAAATGGTGTGAGAAGACACAGTAAAGTATGATCATGAAAACTTGGAGTTAGAAAACAAAAAGAGAAGAACATGCTCAGCATTTCTTAAGCTGGAAGAACTGAAGAAAGAATTCAAGCCTTGGATTGTAATATTGAAGGATCCTACGGGCAGAATATTGACTGATGCAGGAAGCATCAAAGAAGATGGAAGGAATACACAGAATTGTTATGCACCAAAAAGGATTGGTTGATGTTCGTCCATTTCAGGAGGTGGTATATGATCAAGAACCAATGGTACTGAGGGAAGAAGTGGAAGTTGTGCTGAAGTGGTGAAAAACAAGGCTCCAGGAACTGATAGAATACTCATTGAGATGTTTCAACAAATGGATGCCCCGCTGGAGGCACTCACTGGGCTGTGCCAAGAGATTTGGAAGACAGCTACCTGGTCAACAGACTGGAAGAGATCCATTTACATGCCCATTCCAAAGAAAAGTGATCCAACAAAATGCAGAAATTATCAAACAATATCATTAAAATCACACACAAATAAAATTATGTTGAAGATCATCCAAAAATTATTGCAGCAGTGCACCCATTGACAGGGAACTTCCAGAAATGCAAGCTGGATTCAGAGGAGGATGTGGAATGAGGGATACCATTCCTGATGTCAGATGGATTTGGGCTGAAAGCAGAAAATACCAGAAAGATGTTTACTTGTGTTTTATTGACTATGCAAAAACATTCGACTGTGTGGATTATAGATAACATTGAGAAGAATGGGAATTCCAGAACACTTGATTGTGCTTATGAGGAACCTGTATGTAGACCAAGAGGCTGTTGTTTGAACAGGACGAGAGGACACTGCATGGTTTAAAATCAGGACGGGAGTGCGTAAGGTTGTATCCTTTCACCACACTTGTTCAATTTATATGCTGGGCAAATAATCCGAGAAGCTGGACTATATGAAGAAGAACATGGCATCAGGATTGGAGGAAGACTCATTAACAACCTGCAATATTTAGACGACAACACAACTTTTCTTGCTGAAAGTAAAGATGACTTGAAGCACTTACTGATGAAGATTGAAGACTACAGTCTGCAGTATGGATTACACCTCAACATAAAGAAAATGAAAGTCCTCACAACTGGACCAATAAGCAGCATCATGATAAACGGAGAAAAGATTGAAGTTGTCAAGGATTTCATATTACTTGGTTCTACAATCAACACCAGTGGAAGCAGCAGTCAAGACATCAGACGATGTATTGCACTGGGCAAATCTGCTGCAAAAGAGCTCTTTCAAATGATGGAGAGCAAAGATGTCTCTTTGAAGAGTAAGGTGAGCCTGACCCAAGCCATGGTATTTTCAGTCACCTCATACGCATGTGAAAGCTGGACAGTGAATAAGGAAGACCAAAGAAGAGTTGATGCCTTTGATTTAGGGTGTTGGCAAAGAATACTGAACCTACTGCCACAAGAACGAGCGCACGTGTTTTGGAAGTGCAGCCAGAACGCTCCTCAGAAGTGTGAATGGGTCGCCATCTCACGTACTGTGCACGTGTGACCAGGAGGGACCAGCCCTGGAGTCGGACATCATGCTCGGCGAAGCACAGGGTCAGTGTAAAAGGGGGAGTCCCCTCCCCAACATGATGGACTGACACAGTGGCTGCAGCAATGGGCTCAAACAGCAATGACTGTGAGACTGGCGCAGGACCAGGCGGGGTTTTATCCTGTTGTACGTGGGGTAGCTGTGAATTGGAACCAACTGGACGGCACCTAACAACGACAACAACAATGCACTCCAGGCTCCCGGCCGAAAACCAAGGGTCCCCCTAAGTCCCAGCCATGCCCTGCCTCTCATCCTAGGACTCCCTGGCTTCGCCACTGCAGACGAACACAGCTCCCTGCTGGGAAAAGCCTGCACAGCTGTCCCCAGCCTGGAACATCTGGACCGCGTGTTGCTGGCAGCTGGTGGGAGCCGGGCTGCTGCAGAGCACGGCACCATCTCTGGGTGCTGCCTCCTGGTTCCACCATCTGTCTGCAGCCAGAGCTTCCCTGATGATTTCTCAGGCCAAAGCAAACATCACTCAGTCCCACCATCTCACTTCCTCCCCGTGTCCTCCCGTAAGTGAGGCCCGGGGCTCCACGTCCCCTTGTTGCTCTCCCCCTCGCTCGACTGCACTCCAGCCATACAGGCCTCCTCACCATTCCTCCAACTCACCACGCCCAGTCTTGCCCTAGGGCCTTTGTACTGGCTGTGCACTCTGCCTGGAATGCCCTTCTCTCCAGATCTTCCCTTTTCAGCCTCCAAGTCTCAGCTCAAATGTCATCTCCTCCAAGAAGTCCTCCTGACTTGCCCTGCATAATCGATTTCTATTTTGTCTCTGCCCTCCCCTCCTCTCTTCCCCTCACTCACTTCACTCCAGCCACGCTGGCCTCCTCAACCTTCCTCCAATTCTCCAGGCACTGTCCTGCCTCAGGGCCTTTGCACGGCCTACTCCCTCTGCTTGGAATCCTCTTCTCGTTTGCCTTGCAAATCCTGCTCATCCTCTAAACCCAAGTTCCAGTGTCCCCAGTTCCACAAGCCCCCCCTCCCCAAGTCTGGACTCCCCAGCCCCCAGCCCCTCCCGCAGCCAGCCCTGGCCTGTGGGGCTGAGTGAATCTCTGCCCAGCTTTGTCCCTCTCTTCCCCTCCCTGGCTGCTCTTTGAGGACCTCTCAGCCCGGGGCTGGGTGCACAGAGGCCATTGGGAAACCTTTGCAGCCCTTGTTTCAGCTCTCCTTCTGAAATCCCTCCTGGCCTGGGTTTCCTTTCGGAAGGAAGGTTGGAAGGGTCGGCTGGGGTCTGAGAGGCCCGTCTTGAAGCCAGGCTGTAGGCAGGCTCTCTTCTTCAACTCAGATTGTCAGTTGGATGTGGCTTCGGGGCCCCTAACAAGGTTTTTGTTGGTGGTGGTGGTCGGTCCTAACTCATGATGACCCCATGCGCAACAGAACAAAACACTGCCCAGTCCTGCTCCGGCCCCATGACACCAAACGCTGCCTGGTCCCGTGCCGGCCCGATGATGGGAAATGCTGCCTGGTCCCATGCCGGCCCCACGATGGGTTACAGATTAGACCTTCACGATGCACAGGGTGTTCACTGGCTGAAAATCGACCCCCAGGTCTTTCTTCCTAGTCTCTCTTAGTCTGGAAGCTAAGAAACCTGTTCAGCTTCCTAGCAACACAGGAACCCCTAGGGACAGATGGGTGGGGATGTCGCATGAGGTGCACTGGTCTCTGGCGTGGAAGACGAGAGTCCTACCTTCAACCCAGCAATGCCTCTTGGACAGAGATTTCAGAGAGACCTGAGGCCCCCAGATACCCTCTGACATCTCCCTTGTCTCTCTCTCTGCTCCAATCCCCCTCCTGGCATCTCCCTCTCAGCTCCAAGCTTCTCCCCACCCCCAATTGCAGGTGTCACCTTGAGACATTCCATCTATCACATTGTCAGAGGCAGGGGAGAGCCTGGTGGTTACAACTATAACCCGGATGCAGACACCCTGGGTTCGAACCCCAGCCCTGCCCTGGACGGCCATCCTGGGGACTCAGTTTTCCCATCTCTAAAATGGAGGTAATCCTTATAACCTCGTTACAAGGATTCAGTGAGTTAATATACGTTGAACCAAACTCACTGCCATCAAGTAGATTCTGACTCATCGTGATCCTCATTGGGTTTCCAGGGCAGTAAATCTTGACAGAAGTCAATTTCCTTCCACGGAATGGGGCTCGTGGGTTTGAACCGCCACCCTTCGGGTTAACAGTCAAACATCTTAAGCTTTCAATCCTCCAGCACCCACCTCCGGCTAGGTTACCCTCTGCTCCTGGGCAGCAACTTGACCAGTTGGCATGGAGAGAGGGGCTGCAAGACGAGCCCAGGGCTGCCAAGTGCCGCCATCGCAGATGGAGCCCAGGACTGACCCACAGCAGAGGGTTTGTTCCAGTCTTTTGGGAGGTGGTAGTGGTTACTGGGTGCCTGTGAGCCGACATGGACTCCTCAGAACCCCACGTGACAGAGAATTGCCCCATGGGATTTCTGGGCTGCCATCTGCACAGGAGAACCCCTGGTGGCGCAATGGTTAAAGTTCTCGGCTGCCGACCAAAAGGTGGACGGTTGGAACCCACCAGCCACTCGGGGGAGGGAGTGGTGGCAGTCTGCTTCCATCAAGGTTTACAGCCTTGGGAATCCCTCAGGGCAATTCTACTCGGTCCTGGGTGGATGGGAATCAGCTCCATGGCTGTGGGTTGGCTTGGGGTTATCTTTAGGGGAGCGATCGCCAGGTCTCTCTCCTACGGAGCCTCTACGTGGGTTTAAACCTCTAACTTTCTGGTTAGCCAAGTGCTTAACTGTTGTGCCACACAGGGATCCTTTTTGAGAGATTGGAAAAAAACAAACTCACCGCTATCGAGTCAGGCCCAACTCATAGTGACCCCTCCTTGGGTTACTGAGGCAGTATCTCTACGGAAGTAGATTGCCCAGCCTTCCTTCTGAGGAGTGGCAGGTGGGTTTGCACCGCCAGCCTTCTGGGAGGTGCTAAGTGTCCTCCCAAACCAAGCCTTCCTATGGAGCTGAGTGGCTACAGCCCCATCCAGGTAACTCCCATGTTTCTCAGCATCCTCAGGGGAGAATGAGTTAAAAATCAAGATTCCACCCAGAACATTCCTTTCCTTATGCCTGGGGACCTTGAAGAAACCCCACCTGAGCTCCTAGAAGTGACCCCTGGAAGTGACCTTTGCTGGCAGGCTTGCCCCAGCCAATAAGGAAGCTCGCTGTAGGTGCCTGGAAACCGTTGCCATGACACCCAGGAGGCAGTCCCTGGAAGGGCCTGATCCAAGGGTGAACGGCTGGAGAGGATGGGGGGGTGGTTAGGAAAGCTTGCTTGGTAACCATGGCAACGCCAACAGCTGCAGAAGGCAGGCCCAGCTGGCACAGAGGCACCTGCCCCCAGGTCCCAGTGCTGTCCCTGTCCTCAGGCCCCCTCCTGGTACAAACAGGGAAACTGAGGCTCCGAGACACCTGTCACCCATTTGGGGTTGCCTTTCCAAGATAAAGATTGCACCCTGTGAGTACCAACATGGGGGTACTTGACAGTAAAAGGCAAGGCATTAGTAGGTAAAGCAGAGGTCCTGCAGGCTGGGGTGGGGCAATCCAGGAGGGCTTCCCGCAGGAGGGGAGTGTTTCCCTAACTTCATCAGCAGGCACTGCGGCCATGGTGGGTGCCACGTTGTCAGCACCCCACCTGTTCCATGCTTTATTTGTGATTTGCCGCTCAACTGACTTGTGTCTTCTCATGTAAGTGGATTTAGAAATAGCAGCTCCGCTTCCCGCCTCTCAACAGAAAGCCAGTTGCACCTGCCACAAATAGAAGGTGGGTGGCAAACCACACAGGATGGAAACAAAACATGGTTGTTCCATTCTGGCGCGAAATCACTGCCCACCCCAGGCTACCAGCCGGCAGCCCAGTCTCACTGTGCTTACAAGGGAGCTCTGCTAGGGCAGGAAAAGGGTTCAAACCCCCTGAGTAAAAGTGGAAACGGCCCGAATGTCCATCAACAGATGAGTGCATAAACAGAACGTGGTATATGCATGCAAAGGAATCTACGTGCAACGACATCAAAGAACCTTGAAAACACGCTGAGTGACTGAAGCCAGACACAAAAGACCACACAGCGTCTGAGTCGGTTGATACGAAATACCCAGAACAGGCAAATCCATGCAGATGGAAAGTGGACTAGCGTTTGCCAGGGGCTCGGGGCAGGGAGGAGTGGGGAGGGACAGCTCAGGAGCACCCGTCTCCTCTGGGGGGATGGAAACGTGCTAGACTTGGGTTGTGGAGCAATGTTCACAACTCTGAGAAAACATGTGGAGAGGGACCAGTTGCTGAGGTCATCAAGCCTGATCAAGTAGAGGGTCAGTGAAAAAGCGGAAGCCCCTCAATGACATGGGTGGACACAGTGGCTGCGACCACGCGCTCAGGCGTAGCAAGGATTGTGGGGATGGGGCGGGCCCAGGCAGGGTTTCGTTCCGTTGTGCATGGGGTCGCTGACTTGGAACCGACTTGATGACACCTAACAACATGTGCCTTATAACTTTGGTGGTGTTATGTTAGTGGCTATGAATTGATTCCAGCTCCTGGTGACTCAGGGATATGCGGTAGAACTGTGCTCTGTGGCGTTTTTGTGGCTGTGACCTTTCAGAAGCAGATCACCAGCTGTCTTCCAAGGTGCCTCTGGGTGGGTTTGAACCACCAACCTTTTGGTTAGCAGTTGAGGGCTTCAGCATCTGCACCACCCAGGACCTTCTTAATTATGCATTTGAAGTGGGTAAATTGTAGGACACACATGCTGTAGCTCCATAAAGCCATGTTTAAATAAAGAAAGCCATGTACGATCCCACTTATAAAAATATCTAGAAAAGCTGAATGTATAGAGACAGACAGTTTTTCAGTGGTTCCCAGGGATATGGTGGCTTGTGGGTTGCTGTGAGGCTGGAAGCTATGCCTCTGGTATTTCAAATACCAGCAGGGTCACCCATGGTGGACAGGTTTCAGGGAATTTCCAGACAGAGAGAGAATAGAAAGAAGGATGTAGCTGTCTACTTCTGAAAACACTGGCCAGTGAAAACCTTATGAATAGCCGTGGAACACTGTCTTATATAGTGCCGGGAGATGAGGCCCTCAGGGTGGAAGCCACTCAAAATAATGCACACAGTGACCAAAACAATGGGCCCCAATATAGCAATGAGTGTGAGGATGGTGAAGGACCGGGCTGTGACTCAGAATTGACTCAATGGCACCTAACTACACCAAGAGGGGTTGAGGGGGCGAAGCAATGGGAGTAATTGCTTAAGGGGCACTGAGCTTCTCTTTGAGGGGCATGAAAACTGTGGCAAACAGAGAGGCGGTGGTTGCATGACATAGTGAATGGAATGAATGCCACTGGAATGTGCACTTAAAATGGGAACAAGGGCAATTGGTTTTTCCTTCAATTTTTATTGAGATTTAGGTGAAAGTTTACAGAGCAAACTCACTTTCCATACAGCAATTTATCAAACATTTTGTTTCTTGACATGAATTGCAATTCCCCACCATGTAACAGCTCTCTTCCCATTTCCTCCCTGTAGTCACCTCTTCCCTGTGTCCTTCTTTCCTATGTATTCCTGCCCCCTGAGCTAGCTCCCTGTGCAAATACAACACTTCTGTTCTCCCATGATTGACTGATCGATTGATCACTCTAAGGAGTGTATCTACCTGGTGTAAATGTTCACCCCATAGGCCTGTCTGTTGTTTGGCTGGAAGCCACGGGAGTGAGTTCCACTCCAGTTCTGAAGGGTAACTTGGGGCCATAGTCTCAGGGGTCTCACTAGGCTCTATCAGACCAGTAAACCTGGTTTTGTTTGTTTGTTTGTTTGTTTTGGTTTTTTTAATGATTTTGAGTTTAGTTCCACATTTTTCTCCCACTTTGTCCAGGATCTCCTGCACTGATCCCTTCCTGAGTAGTTGACAGTGGTAGCTGGGCACCATCTAGTTCTTCTGGTCTCATGGCCATATAGGCTGAGGTTCAGAGGGTCCATTAATCCCTTGACTAATTGTTTCCATGTGACTTTAGTATTCTTCATTCTTCTTTCCTCTGAATGAAGAGAGACCCGTTGTTGCATCTAAATGGCCACTTGCAAGCTTTTAAGACCCCAGACGCTACTCGCCACAGTAGAATGTAGAACAATGTTTTTGTGGAGTATGTTTTGCCAATTGAGCTTGATGTCCCCCACAACCATGGTCCTCAGCCCACAGGTCCAACAACTCACTCCATCAGGGTGTTAACAGGGCAAAGTTTACTTTATAAATAGTAACACCAGGATAAAAATTATTAAGCTCTAACCTAAAATTATTACATTTAAATTAAATACTAAATTAAATTAAGTACCAATTTCTAACCTAAAATTAGGAGCTCTGGTAGCATAGTGCCTAAGGCACTTGACTGCTAACCAGAAGGCCGGTGGTTCAAACCCACCAGCCACTCCTCGGAAGGAAAGTTGAGCAATCTACTTCCGTAGTGATACTGCCTCGGAAATGCAAGGAGGGGTCACTATGAGTCGGGGCCGACTCAACGACACATAACAACAACAACAACAACCTAAAATTACTAAATTTGAACCTAAAAACAAAACAAAAGTAACTAATGAAAACAGAAAACACATTCCTGAGCACCAACAGAGACACTTTCCTTCACATCTAAGAAGCAAGGAAAGAGATTGGATGGAAAGAGACTTACTTTCTCACCAGGAGAGTAAATGCTATTGAATAACTTGTTTGGGCCCCACTCAGAACCACGTCATGCCCCATTGTGGAGGGGAGTCTTTGCCTACAGGATGAGGATTTGATTAGGTGGAGAGAAATGGTGTCCTAGACAAGGGCCCAGCAGAAGCAAAGAGTCAGAAGATAGACAGAAGGAAAAAGTTCAGAGGCATCTACTCGCAGTTACAGCTGGATCCAGAAGCTGAATTATTGATGTTGACGCTATTGTTTCATAGGTTTTCTCTCCAAGCAAGAGGGCATTACTCACAATAACCATAGGATTATGCCTTCTGATCTTTCTGATGCTTTTGCAACAGGGGAAGAAAAAGGCAAGTCAACAACCAGGTCCAAGAGGGAGGGTGTCTGAGGCTCTGGGCACCAACAGTGCAGAGTCTGGGGCTGTGTGAGAGGAGGAAGATGATCCCAGGAAGCAGCAGAAGGGGAGAGAAGATGTGAGACCAGTATGAGGAGGAGCCAAGGTGAGGGTCCTGATGAGCAAATGAGAGTTCTGGGCAACTGGGGCCCAATCCTGCTGGGGCTCACAAGGAGACCGTGTAGAGCATCCCCCAGAGTTATCCCAGATGAAGAGCGAGGCAGCTGGGGTAATGATCCTCTAATACCACTCAATCCTTGTTTGAGGTCTGTTGAGATCAGCTCCCCAGCCTGTTACTTCTCTTTGATGAATATCGGGGAGTGAGAAGCCTAGATCATATGGTAGAGTCGTGTTTCACTTCTCAGGAAACTGCCCAACTGCTTACATCCCACCATCAATGTTCCAGTTTGCTAAAATCCTTGTCAACTCGTGCTATAGTCAGGCTTTCATTTTAGCCATTCTAATAGGTGTTAGGAGCTCTGGTAGCATAGTGCCTAAGGCACTTGACTGCTAACCAGAAGGCTGGCAGTTCAAACCCACCAGCCACTCCTCGGAAGGAAGGTTGGGCAATCCTACTTCCGTAGTGATACTGCCTCGGAAACCCAAGGAGGGGTCGCTATGAGTTGGGGCCGACTGGACGGCATATAACAACAACAATAGGTGTGAAGTGGGATTTCCTGGTGGTTTCACTTTGTACTGCCCTAATGACCAATGATGTTGAGCTTCTTTTCATATGCTTATTTGCCATCATATATCTTCTTTTCCACCCCTCGTCAAACGTTTCAAGATCTGTTATGAAATACAGCACTGTCAGTGATAGGATAATAGTCATAGACCTACGAGGAAGACCAGTTAATACAATTATTATTCAAATTTACACACCAACCACTAATGTCAAAGATGAAGAAATTAAAGATTTTTACCAACCTCTGCAGTCTGAAATTGATCAAATATGAAATCAAGATGCATTGATTATTACTGGTGATTAGAATGCAAAAGTTGGAAACAAAGAAAAAGTATCAGCAGTTGGAAAATATGATAGAAACAAGGTGGGAGGTCTCATGATAGAATTTTGCAAGAACAATGATCTATTCATTGGAAATACCTTTTTTAAACAACATAAATAGTGAACATGCATGAGGACTTAGCAGGATAGAGCACACAGGAATCAAATCGACAACATCTGTGGAAAGAGACGATAGGGAAACTCAATTTTATCAGTCAGAACAAGGCCAGGAGTTGACTGTGGGACAGACCATCAATTGTTCACATGCAATTTTAAGTTAAAGCTGTATAAAATTAAAACACGTCTACAAGAGCCAAAATGTGACTTCGAGTATATCCTGCCTGAATCTGGAGACCATCTGAAGAGGAGATTTTGATGCACTGAACACCAATGACCAAAGACAAGATGAGTTGTGAGAGGACATCAAGAACATCATCCATGAAGAAAGCAAAAGGTCATTAAAAAGACAGGAAAGGAAGAAAAGACCACAATGGATGTCAGAAGAGACTCTGAAACTTGGTCTTGAATGGAGAGTAGCTAAAGCAAATGGAAGAAATGATCAAATAAAAGATCTAAACAGAAGATTTCAAAGGTGGCTTAAGAAGACAAAGTAAAGTATTATAATGAAATGTGCAAAAACCTGGAATTAGAAAACCCAAAGGGAAGAACAAGTTCAGGATTTGTCACGATGAAAGAACTAGAGAAAAGAATTCAAGCCCCAAGCGACAACATTGAAGGATCCAATGGGCAAAATATTGAATGATTCAGGAAGCATCAAAAGAAGATGGAAGGAATATGCAAAGTCACTGTACCAGGAAGAACTGGTTGAAGTTCATCCATTTCAGGAGATGCCATATGATCAAGAACCAATGGAACTGAAGGAGGAAGTCCAAGCTGCACTGAAGGAATTGACAAAAAAAAAAAAAAAAAAAAAAAAAAAAAAAAAAAAAACCCCCAAAAAAAAAAAAAAAAAAAAAAAAAAAAAAAAAAAAAAAAAAAAAAACAACACCAAACTCCAACATCTCCAAGAATCGATGGAATAACAGAATAGCCATTGAGATGTTTCAGTCAATGGATGCACTGGTGGGAGTGTCCACTCATCTACACCAAGAAATTTGGAAGACATACTTGACCTGCCAACAGGATCCATATACACAGTTATTCCAAAGAAAGGTGAACCAACAGAATGTGGTAATTATTGAACAATATTTTACTATCACATGCAAATAAAATTATGCTCAAGATAATTTAAAAATGATTGCAACAGTACATGGACAGAGAACTTCCAGAAATTCAAGCCAGATTCAGAGGACAATTGCAGATGTCAGATAGGTCTTAGCTGAAAGCAGAAAACACCAGAAAGATGTTTACTTGTGTTTTATTGACTATGCAAAGACATTCTACTGTGTGGATCATAACAAATTATGGATAACATTGAGAAGAATGGGAATTCCAGAACACTTAATTGTGCTCATGAGAAACCTGTACATAGACCAAGAGGCAGTCATTAAAATAGAACAAGGGGATACTGCATGGTTTAAAATCAGGAAGGAAGTGCATTAGGGTTGTATCTTTTCACCATATTTCTTCAATCTTTATGCTGAGCAAATAATCTGAGAAGCTGGACTATATGAACAAGAACACAGCATTAGGACTGGAGGAAGAGTCATTAACAACCTGTGACATGCAGATGACACAACCTTGCTGGCTGAAAGCCAAGAGGACCGGAAGCACTTACTGATGAAGATCAAAACGACAGCCTTCTCTACAGGTTGCACCTCAACATAAAGAAAATGAAAAGCCTTACAACTGGACCAATAAATAACATCATGACAAATGGAAAAATAGTGAAGTTATCAAAGATTTCATTTTACTTGGATCCACAATCTACATCCATAGAAGCAACAGTCAAGAAATAAAATGACGTATTACATTAGGCATCTCTGCTGCAAAAGGCCTCTTTAAAGTGTTTTTAAAAAGCAAAGATATCACTTTGAAGACTAAGGGGCACCTGACCCAAGCCATGGTCTTTTCAATCATCTCATATGTGTGCAAAAGCTGGACAATGAATACCAAAACCAAACCAAACCCACTGCCATCAAGTCGATTCCAACTCAGAGTGACCCTCATTAGGTTTTCAGGATGGTAAATCTTTATGGAAGTAGATTGTCCAGTCTTCCTTCCACAGAGTGCCTTGTGGGTTTGAACCACCAACCTTCTGGTTAGCAATCAGTTGCCTTAGGCACTGTGCCACCAGAGCAACTAAGGAAGACCAAAGAAGAGTTAATGCCTTTCATTTGTGGTGTTGGCAAAGAATATTGCCATTCTTCTGGACTGCCAGAAGGATGAACAGACCTGTCCTGGAAGAAATGCAGCCAGAATGCTGCTTAAAAACAAAAATGGTGAGACTTTGTCTCACGTACTTTCGACGTGTTATCAGGAGGGACCAGTCCCTGGAGAAGGATCATGCTGGGTAAAGTTGAGGGTCATCTAAAAAGAGCAAGACTCTCAACAGGATGGATTGACACAGTGGCTAGAACAAGCGGCTCAAGCACAATGATTGTGAGGCTGGCGCAGGCCTGGCAGTGGTCCATTCTGTTGTGCTTGGGGTCACTATGGGTCAGCACTGACTCGGTGGCACCTAACAGCAACATACCTTCCTTAGTGAAATATCTGTTCAAATAATTTGCCACTTTTCTTTAATTGGGTTATTTCCAAATTAGTGGGGTTTCTATTTTAAAAAGAAAACAAAAAACGGCTTATTAAGATACAATTCACATAGCATAACATTCACCTGTTTCAACTGTACACTTTGGTGGATTTTAGTATAGTTTCAGAGTTATGCAACCTTCACCACAATCTAATTTTATAATTTTTCCAACTTCCTCAAAATTAACTTTATAACCATTACAGTCACTCTCTACCCACCTCCACTCCCTCACCTCCCAAGCCCTAGGCAACCACTAATCTCCCTTATGTCTCTGCAGCCTTCTTTCACCTAACATACTACTTTCAAGATTCATCCATGTAGTAGCATGTAACAATACTTCATTATTTTTCATGGCTGAATAATAACAATCCATTGTATGTGTGTACTACATTTTGTCTATCTATTTCCCAATGTACGGGCATTTGGTGTCTCTCAGCCTTTTGGTTATTGTGAACACTATTATGTAATCTTTGCATACAAATCTTTGGGTGGGCCTGTGTTTTCATTTCTCCTAGGTAGGGTCTTACGAATGGAATTGCTGGATCTTATATAAATTTATATTTAACATTTTTTAAAACTGTCAAATGGTTTTCTAAAGTGGCTGTACCATTTTACAATCCAATAAGCAAAGTGTGAGGGTGCCAATTTCACCACATCCTTGACAACATGTATTATCTTTTGTCTTTTTTTATTATATCCATCCTCATGGATGTGAAAGGAGCTCTGGTGGCGAAGTGGGTAAGACACTTGGCTGCTAACTAGAAGGCCAGTGGTTCAAACCCACCAGGTGCTCTGCAGGAGGAAGATAAGGCAGTCTACGTCCACAAAGATTGACAGCCTTGGAAACCCAGCAGGGGTTGCTGTGATGCGGAATTGACTCAATGGCAGTGGGTTTGGTTTTGCTTTAGTGGGTGTGAAGTATTAGCTCATGGTTTTGATTTGCATTTCTCTAATGACTAATGATGTTGACCATCATTGCATGTATATAATCTTGCATATTTCATGTATGTATCTTGTATATCTTCCTGGAGAAATGTCTATTCAAACCCTTTGCTCATTTGTAACTTGCATTATTTGTCTTTGTATTATTGAGTTTTGAGAGCTCTTTGCAGATTCTGGATACAAGTTCTTATCAGATATGTGGTCTGCAAATATTTTTCCTCATCTGTGGCTTGTATTTTCATTCTTTAACCATGGCTTATGATGATCAGGACTTTCAAATTTTGATGACATCTTATTTATCCATTTTTCTTCCATGAATTCTTCCTTTGATGTATCAGCTAAGAAGTCATTGCTTAACCAAAGTCACAAAGACTTCCACCTGTTTTCTTCCAGGAGTTTTATAGTTTAGGTTTTACATTTAGGTCTCTGGTTATTTTGGGTTAATTTTTGTATAAAGTAAAATGAACAAACCAAAGTTTATTTTGTAAATTGATAGATATACAGTTAGTCCCAGACTGACAGGGTTTTGTTTCAACGACTCCGTTGTAAGCTTGTTCTGACATAAGTTGAAGACCTTATTATTATTAGTTTTCATTATTATTGCCTTTTATTTTTGGCATCTTCATGAATCTGAGCTTTACTTGTTTTTGGGGTTGGAAACATGACATATGAACACGCATACCAGCTGCAACATTGTATATAGCACAGGTAGACCCCAGCTTACAACAGTTCTGTTCTGACATAAGCACAGTTCACGGTAACTCGAATAACGTCATAAATTGGGGACTGCCTGTACTGCTATTTTGCATCTGGGCGGTGGTGGTTCAGTGGTAGAATTCTCCATTTCCATGTGGGAGACCCAGTTTGACTCCTGGCCAATGTGCCTCATGCAGTTACCACCCATCTGTCAGCAGAGGCTTGTGTGTTGCTGGGATGCTGAACAGTGTTCAGCAGAGCTTCCACACTAAGACTAGGAAGTAAGGTCTGGCAACCGCTTTCCAAAATATCAGCCATTGACAACCCTACGGGTAAAGGATTGGGCATATTGTTACATGTTCATGAGTCAGGGGCCTATTTGACGATAGCCAAAAACAATTGTTATTTTAAATCACTCATTGCTGACATTAATGAGCATTGCTTTTAAGTGGGGGTCCATCCCCAGGAAACCAGAGGAACAGGAAGCCCCAGACTTGGACTGGCTTTGAAGGCAAAAACAAGACTTCCCAACTCATGATGAAAGCCTTGTGTTGTAACAAGACACAGACTTAGAGGACAGGAAACGTGCAGCCTCCATCAGGGTTGTCCTTCTGTTGTGAGGAAGGGAATTTAAATAGGCCTGAGGAAACAAAATAAATAAATGGGCTCCAGTCACTGCAAACTCCAGGGTCCAGCTTCAGGCACAGCTGGATCCAGGAGTTGAAATGTTATTAGTCTGTCTCTTGCCTCTAGTGGGGCTGCATTCACAATCAGCAGCCCCTACATATACATCATTCAGGGAGTTGAAAGCATCCCCCAACCTCCAGGCTTATTGCTTCTTCCCACCAGCAATCCCAGCAAATATGGAATCCCTCCTGCCTATTGGTTCTAGCAAAGTCCACAACTGATTCTGGTTGGCTTGGCTCAGGTCACATGGCACTTCTGAACCAATCAATGTGGCCAAAGGATGTGATGTACTACTCCCACTAACCAACCCAAATGGGAGTATGTTGAATGGAAAGTCAGGTTGGGATAGAGGAGTTGACTTCCCCTAAAGGCAGAGCCAACATAGCTCTCCTACAGCAGCATCTATACTGGCCAAAACAGCCAGGGTATCAATCTCAGGCTCACCATGGCAGGCTGTGTGACATTGGGAAAATATCTTCCCCTCTCTGGGGTGTCTGTTTCCCCACACATGAGCTGAGAGGAGCCGGTGGTTGGATTAGGCACAGATACATGGTCTGCATCATCAAGGTATGGGGCTGCCACGTGTCTGTGGCCAGATGAATCATGTCCCCCTTACTGAGCACCTACTACATGCCATGCCTTGTCACAGGGAATTCTCTGAGGCCACCGAGACCTAGCCATCTCAGGGCGGTGAGTCTCAGCTCTGTCTGATCCAATGCCCCACCCTACAGTAAAATTCATAGACAATATAACCGAGCTACATGAGTAATTCCAAAACTTACATAACTTACTGCCTGTAATATAAAGGAGAAACAAAAGGAGCATCTCCTACAATAAAATTCTGTGTTTCAATATGTAAATGCAGCAGCATGACCATGATACAGGACACAGGGCCGTCAGCAGAGCAGCCTCTGGCTGGCTCTCCCCCCTCATCTCTTGCCTGGACCAGTGCATTCACCCCTGCCTGCTCTCCAGCTCCCACCCTCACCCCCACAATCTGTCCCCCCTGGGAGCCTGTGGACACCAGAGTCAGATTTTGTCCCTCCTCTGCCCACAGCTCTCCAGGGCTCCCACTTCACTCAGAGTAAAAGCTCAAGTTCTAGAATCTTGATCAAAAGGGAGGGAAGTGTGGAACTAAATTTCAAAATTCTCATGGAATTCAGACTTTCTGAAGCCATTGAGGCTGAATAAACCCCCGAAACTATCGCCCTGAGATCATCTTTAAATTTTAAAGCAAAAATATCCCCTGAAATTTTCTTTAAAGTAAACAATAAAAGCCAATCCACTGCCACTGAGTCCATTCTGAGCAGAGCGTCCCTAACTCATCATGACCCGCACTGGGTTTCCAAGGCTGTAGATCCTTAAGAAGGAGATTGCCTCATCCTCCTCCCATGGAGTAGCTGCTGAGTTTGAACAATTGACCTTCTGGTTAGCAGCCAAATGCCTTGCCACTAGCCACCAGAGCTTCTAAACTAAACAATAGTGAGTGTAATTAGCAAAGAATGTCAATCTTAAGCAGGGTGCTCTTTTAAAGATCCCACCAGCGCTCCCCAGAAGAAAGATGGGCAATCCACTTCCGTAGAGATAACCTCCTCAGAAACCCAAGGAGGGGTCGCTAAGAGTCAGATCAACTCCATGGCAGTGAGTTTTTTTTGTTTTGTTTTGTTTTTTTGTATTTCTGAGGGATCAAGGAGCTCTGGTAGCATAGTACCTAAGGCACTTGACTGCTAACCAGAGGGCTAGCGGTTCAAACCCACCAGCCACTCCTCGGAAGGAAGGTTGGGCAATCTACTTCCATAG
>NW_006922048.1:2054277-2086669 GCF_000298275.1 Orycteropus afer afer | reverse complement strand
GGAGTCAGATCTGACTCATTGCAACCCCTCCTTGGTTTTCTGAGGTGCTATCTCTATGGAAGTAGATTGGCCAATTTCCTTCTGAGGAGTGGCTGGTGAGTTTGAACTTCTGGGTTTGAGCAGTCAAATGCCTTAGGCACTATGCTACCAGAGCTCCTCCAATAAACACAGAGTCAATGAATGACTAAATGAACTCATGAATGCATATTCCCAGGCCCACTTTCCAGATGAGGACGCTGAGGCACTGAGAGAAATTGGGTCACCTGGAGTCAGAGTGGACTTGGGACCCTCCAGGGCTCATCTTCTTAAGTCTGGTTCCTTCAGGAGGCAGGGCAGAGGAGGGAGTGGCGATGAAGGAGTTAAACAACTCCCCCCCCCCCCACGATGGAGCCAGGCCACTCTGTGCTGTGTTCACACAACTGAACACACAGCCACACAGCTTCGGGCTCCCTTGGCTCCCCGCCCCCCAACCCCAGAGGGAAGCCTATTTGTTTCCATGACAACCATGTTGTCTCCTGTTTGACTGGGGCTGAGTGACAGTGGTAGGGGCCAGATGAAGTCACTGGCCACCCACGCAGGAAAGCGAGGAGCTGGCCCAGAAGTGCCAACCCTAGCCATGGGCCCAGGGGCTTCCTCTACGTACCAGCGGCAGGCTGGGTAGAAAACATCCCGCCACTATGTGACAGTCCACCACTCCTGCTTCGGGCTCTGGTGTCTGGAGGACTTTTCTGCCTTGAGGCCCCCGAGAAGACTTGGATCTTAGGTGTGTGGACCCAGTGTCTGGAGGGAGAGACCCCATCTGCTCCATTTCACCAACTCCCACTCCCAGCCTGGGCCAGGCACACAGCAGGCGCTCAATAAGTGCTCGGGAACAAAGGGAGGGAGGGGAGGCATGACTGGACAAAGCACTTTATTTCTTACCTGTCGTTGTCGGGTGCCACGGAGCTGATTCTGACTCCTAGTGACCCGGGTGACAGAGGAGAACTAGCCCATGGGGTTTCCTAGGCTGCAATCTTTACAGGAACAGGTCACCAGGGCTTTCTCCTGCAGGTCTGCTGACGGGGTTAACTACCGAGTGCTGCACGTTGCACCACTAGGGCTTCTTTTATTTCTTACTTAACACTCCACTTATCTGCCAACTCTGTGCTTATCAGGCAGTGTTTCCCTTATCAGCTCACCTTTGACTTATCAGCTCACACCTTGGTTTTCATCTTTGACAGAAATCTCCAGGGAAGACTGGGATGAGAATGGTGGACTGGGTCTCAGAGAGGCAGGATTCTTGCCCTCAGATGGCCCCCACCAGGCCCCCACCATCTCCTGCTCATGTCACACACACACACACACACACACACCACAAGTTCCGGGGACAAAGTTGACTGCTTGTCAACAACATGGGCAGGAATGGTGGGATGGAGTCTCCCAGACCCTCCTTGAAATTCCAAGGTGAAAAATATAGACTCAATTCTTAAGGAAAGATTATGCCACCCTCAGAATTGTACCAGATAAAGACAGTCAGCCGTGTGTAGTCGTAAGCTCCCCATCACAGGAGGTAAACAAGGCAAGCAAGCGAACCGTGCCCAGGAGGCCACGAAGAAAACCGGACTAGGGAACCCTGAGGCTCCCTTCTTTGGCTCTAAGATTCTGTGGGGTTTACCACGAGCCAAGCTTCCGCCACACTAGAGGTCTGGGCAGCCGTTCTAAGATTGTCCAATGGGTCATTGTGGTCACTGGTTTCATCCCTGTCTCTGCCTGTCCCTCTGTCTTTCTGTGTCCCTATCCATGTCTTCCTTTGTCTCTGCCTCTGTATCCCTTCCGGCCTCTGTCTCTCTTCCCCTCTCAGCCTCTGAATGCTCCAAGCTGTAATAGGCTGAACCTTCCCCAGCCTGCTAAGCCGGGGGTCGGGGAGGACAAAGCAAAGACCCTCCCCTGGCGCCCTGCGTGCACGTCACCTGTTCCTACACAACCACCATGTCCAGCCCCTGCCCCAGTTCTGCCTCTGACTCGGTTACCTGTGCCTCAGTTTCCCCAACTATCCAGTGATGTGATTGACAGCCTGTCCCTCAGGGCCACCCTGATTCCCAAAGGCCACTCCCTCCTCCCCCTAAAAATACTCTTATTAGCCTCCAAACACCTGGAAGCAGGAACATGAGGAGTGTGAATAATTTATTTAGTGAGTCATTTTAATATTTTATAATAATTGTGATGAGCTGTGTAGGTTTGTGTAGCTGTTTGGATGTCATTATGACAGAGCTGGGGTTGGGTCTTGCCGCCCGCCACGAGGCTAGGGCATCTCGGAATCAGCCGACGAGACTGTTGCCCTGGGGGCTGCACAACTGGGGGGGCCAGGCAAGGGGAAGGCAGCCTCTCGAGACATCAAGGGCCGGTCAAGGGTCCACAGATGCCACTGGTGGTTAGGGAGCTCAGAGTGGGCCAAAACTGTGGCCGCAACCCAGCCCATCAGCTTTTTTCACTCATTCACTCATTCATTCATCTCCTCACGCCCTAACTCATTCAAACTCTCCAAGGATCCTTCATTACATTTAAATCAAGCTCAGATTCCCTTCTATGCTCTGAACCAGACTAAACCCGCTGCCTTCAGATAGATTTCAACTCACAGCGCCCCTAGAGGACAGAGTAGAACTGCCTCATAGGGTTTCCAAGGCTATCAATCTTTACGGAAGCCGACTGCCTCATCTTTCTCCTGTGGAGCAACTGATAGGTTTGAACCGCCAACCTTTTGGTTGGTATCCAAGAGTTTAACTGCTGCACCACCAGGGCCCATTCCATGCTCTAAAACACCTCCAATCTAGCCTTTTCCTGCCCCCACCTCCTTCCCTGCCCCCCATTTTGCTCTAGCCACCCTGGCCTCCCTGCTGTCCCTCTACCACACAAGCACATCCCTGCCTCAGGACCTTTGCATGTACATCAGCCTCCTCCCAGCATGCTTTAGTGCAAGCTCTTCTCATCCCACAGCACCTCCCAGATCCAGCAGAGGTAAGATTTGGAGAAGCGATGTGTGGTGAGAAGATGTGCTTGGCAGGAGGCTCAGTGTGGGCAAAGACTTGGTACTCAGAGTGTTGAAATGGAATCAGTTGAATCTGGACGCTCAGGTAGAGAGGTCCATGGGGCTGGGAGAACCAGGTTCAGGGAGATGATTTGGGGAGAAAGGCTGGGCTAAGCTCCAGAGAGCCCCCAAGGTTGGGATGAATCATTTGGGCTCTGTCCGTTAAGAAGGGGTTCGAGGAAACATACTCCTCTGAGCCATTCCTCTTGCCTCTCACAGTAGTCCAGTCTCCCTTGACCCTGTTCATCCCTGAGTGGCTGGCTCCACATGGCTGAGTTTCCCAGCCCCTTCCATGCCCTAAATCAGAGTCACTGGGCTGTTTCCCCCATCTTATAGTGAACCCCACCCCATCCCAAAATAAGAGAGGCAGAACCTCCCAGTTAGCATCAGCAGTGAGCTGGCAGCCAAATTCCATGGCCACCCATCCTCAGATCCCCCTTGCACCCTTTTCCATCCAAGCCCATGGCCCAGAGGGGCTGATTTGCATGTACAGAATCCATGGTCTCTCGTTGGCCAGATCCTATTGGGTTCAACCATTGAAGGCAGCAGTAGGAGATCAGCTGGCGGGAGGAAAGAGAGGTCGGGGTGTTTGGTCTACCCACTCTTGCTCTGTGGTGTTGCTGAGGAATGGCTGAGCCCCTGTAACAAAGCCCTTTTCCATTATCAGCTCCCATTCATTCCAGTAACCAAGACCTCCCCGCCCCTGATCAGACCACACATGGTAACAGTTCGCCATGGCTGCAGCCCCCCCCCCCCGTGCTATACCATGCCCTGAGGGTTTGCACTTTATCAGAAATTACCAATCTGGTACAATTGAAATCTTGGAACACCGGGCCCCCAAAGGCCCCTACAGAGACATCTAGATCTAGCACCCAGTTTTCCCCAATGGTAACACCTGACAATATAACAAACAGGAAGCGGACATTGATGCATTGATACAATCCATCAACTGGGTTCAGCTTTCACCACCTTTAGATGCTCTCATCTGCGTGTGTTTATTTCCATGCAGTTTTACCACGTGTGCAGATTGATGTGACCACAGCCACAGCCAAGATACAGCACAGGTTTATCACAAGAGTCTCTCCTGTTACCCTTTTGTAATAAACCACTTCCTCCCCCCACCTCCGCCCTGAAAACCACTAATCTGTTCTCCATCTCTATAACTTTGTCATTTCAAGAATACTTTAGAAAGAAGGGAGGAGCCCTGGTGGTGCGAACGGTTAAGCGCATGGCCGCCAACCGGAAGGTTGGTGGTTCGAACCCACCCAGTGGCTCTGCAGGTGAAAAGACCTGGTGATCTGCTCCAGTGAAGATTATGGACCAGCAAATGCTGTGGAGCAGTTCTACTCTCACATGGGATCGCCATGAGTCAGGATCCAACTGCTGACACCCAACAACAGCAACAACATGCAAATAGAACCACGCGGTATATTAAGTTTTGAGACTGGCTTTTTTCTACTCAGCATAGTTCCCTCACCAGTTCACCTAATTGCTGCATTTATCAGTAGTTCATTCTTTTTCATTTCTGAGCGATATGCTATGGTGTGGAGGGTTTGCTTAGCCACTCACCTGTTGCAAGACTACTGGGCTATTTCACGTTTTGGGCTATTTGAAATGAAGCTGCTCTGAACATTCCTGTACAGGTTTCTGTGTGAACATGTTTTCATTTGTCTGGGATAAATGCCTATGAGTGTAATTGCTGGGTTGTTCTGTTTCCTAAAAACAAAATAAAAGAGCCCCGCCGACTCTTCCAGAGTGGCTGAATTTTACATTCCCACCAGCTGGGTAGCAGCGAGCCAGTTTCTCTGCATCCTCGCCAGCATTTGGTGTTGTGTCTATTTTTTGTTTTTGCTATTTTGATAGATGGGTAGTGATGCCTCATTGTGGATTTCATGTGCATTTCCCCAATGGCTAATGATGTTGAACATCACTTTATGTGCTTGTTTGCCATCTGTGTACCCTCTTCAATGAAATGTCTGTTCATGTCTCTGAGTGATTTTTATCTGAGTTGTTTGTTTTCTTACTGTTCAGTTCTGAGAGTTTTTCACATGTATATGCTAGACCCGTGGCCTTTTGTCAGATACATGGTTTGCAAGTATTTTTCCCCAATCTGTGGGTTTGTATTTTCATCTTATCAACAGTGTCTTTCAAAGAGCATAAGTGTTTAATTTTGATGAAGTCTGATTATCATTTTTTTTTCTTTTATGTATCACACTTTTTGTGTTATGTCTAAGAACGCTCTAAGAACTCTAGTCTTGAAGATTATCTGCTCTGCTTTCTTCCAAAGAGCCCTAGTGATGGCCATGGTTAAGTGTTGGGCTGCTGAACCAAAGATGGGTGGCTTGAACCCACCCAGTGTCTCTACAAGAGAAGGACCTGGAGATCTGCTCCCATAAAGGTTATAGCCTAGAAAATCCTATGGGGCAGTTCTGTTTGTCACGTGGGATCGCACACTATTCATCAGAATTGACTCCACTGCACTTAACAAAAACAAGCACAGACGTTTTATAGTTTTACATTTTACATTTAGATCTGTGAGCCATTTAAAATCCTAGTTTGAGGTTGATGGAAAGTGGAAGAAGGTTTGCACCAGATTGGAGTTTACCCCAAGGGCAATGGGGAGCCAATGTGGGTTCTTGAGGGAGAGCAAGGATAGATAGGAAGAGGATTTAGGCAAGTAGAGTCAAGTAGCCCATGACAGCCTCACTCGGGACCTCAGTTTCCCCCTTCAGTAAACAAACAGGTCAGACCAGAGTCTCTGTAAGGCCAGTTGTCACCGAATGAGGTCACATCCCTGAGTGTTTGTCTTCATAGTCTCCAGGCCTCTAGAGCAGACCCTGGTCAAACTCCAGCACCTCCCCAGGACGCAAGAGCCTGAGTGCTTAGATTTTCAGAGCGAAGAAAAGGGAGGGTGACTCCATGGGACAACTCAGGGCTCACTAGACCCCGAAAAAGTCCTGCTCCCTTCCTTCCGGTTGGAGGAATTGGGTCATTTTGCAATTCCAGTCATTCTCCTTCATACATAAAATGTGCCAAGAGCCACTTTCCCGAAAATCTAAATTGAAAGTAAATAGCACAGAGAGAATTCTCAGTGATAAAACCACCGGGTCTGGGGCTTCTTGGGATAATATTTATTCTTCCCTCTCGCTAATGGCTCCAGCCACCTCCCCAGGTTATTAAAGTAATGCGTTTGCTTAACCTGACTGGGGCTGCATCCCACCCGTGGCTGATTGGGCCCCGCGTGAAGCCCCCCGCCGCCCCCTCCACCAGACAATTATATTAACGGCAGCTGCTTTGCAATTACAATAAATCAGAAAGCGCAGCGGCCAGGATTTGTTTTTCTTTATTGAAAATGTTTAAACTTCATGCCTTGCAAATGTCAGTGCCCCGGATGCCACTGAACTCTTTCCTTGAGACGGGAGGGAGGGCTCTCGAGAATGTTGCTCGGGATAGTGCCACGATCACCCGCAGTTTCCGGATGGGGAAACTGAGGCTCCGAGAGGAGTTGCGGCCGGCGTGGAGTCACGCCTCCCAAACCGTTGCTGCTGTCCCTCCAGCCCCCGTGGCTGAGTTCCGGAGTGGAACTGTGCTTCCCGGGGTTTGCTTGGCTGTGAACTTTTAAGAAGCTGATCGCCAGGCCTTTCCTCTTCAGCACTGCTGGGTGGATTCAGACCTCCAACCTTTAGGGTTGCAGCTGATCACAAACTCCTTACACCACCAAACTGTACTGAGATTTTATTTTATTTTTTTTTAAATGCCCCCTTAAGGTATATTTCTAATAGTGAAAATTAGAAAATACATGTATGGGTTCTCTAGGGCTGCTATAATAAAAATACCACAAGTGGGTGACTTTAACAAACAGAGGTTTATCCTCTTACAGTTTAAGAGACTAAAAGCCCATGTTCAAAGTGCCAGCTCTCGGGGCTGGGTGAAGGCCCCTCGACCTTGGACTTCTGCTCTGCCTCTTGCTCCCGGCCCATTGAAGCGAGAGGTGTCTCTTAACTCAGACAGCTGCTGAGACTGACAAACTTAAAGTTGACAAGCACCACAGCACAGCCCCAAGACTATCACACAACACGGCAGGCCACAGTTCAAGTCCAGAGATAGCCCCAAAATAGGCAGGCTGCTGAATGAAGACTCTGCTAAATGTAGGATCCAGGTGTGCCAAGAAGCTAGAGACCTTGATCAAAGCTGTCTTCTATATACTGGAAGCAGATCACTTCCCTAAGGTAGCACCTCAGCTACCTGGAATCCAGTAGATTCCACCATGGAGTTGATTACCAGACTCATTGTGGGGAATCACTACATCCAGCTGCCCAGCCACTCAACCAGGCCCAGCCAAGTTGACACACAACTACCACAACACATAAATGTATAGAAGATGTTGAAATTACCTGTCATCTCAGAGGTAACCCTCGCCAGTGCCAGGGTACGCCACTCCAGGTGTTTTTCTATGCAGATATTCATGGGAGCTCTGGTAGCATAGTGGCTAAGACACTTTGCCTACTAACCAGACGGCTGGCGGTTCAAACCCACCAGCCACTCCTCGGAAGGAAGGTTGGGCAATCCTACTTCCGTAGTGATACTGCCTCGGAAACCCAAGGAGGGGTCGCTATGAGTCGGGGCCGACTCGACGGCACATAACAACAACAACAACAACATAGGCATTCATGCACCAAGTGTTTACTGAGTAGCTACTGTGTGCTACGTGCTGTCTTAAGAGCTTGAGATAGAGCAAGAAGTAAGACAGATGTACATGAGTATTTGGAAGGGTTTCAAGCAAAGGGCACAGCTTGTGCAAAGACCCTGAGGCCAGAGCAGGCCGGGTGCATTGGAGGAAGAGCCAGGCTGGAGCAGAGTGAGGCGAGGCGGGATGAGGAGTGAGAGGGCAGGTCAGGGAGGGCAGCAGGAATCACACAGGTGGAAAGACAGGAAAGGAGAGAATTCAGCGTAATTCCTAAATGCCAAAGTGCTAAGATTTCCCAAGGGATCAGCTGTGGAGCCAGAGGAATGACCTCTAGGTCCTGGCTGAGCAGCAGGGAGGGCAGAGCTGCCCTCAGCAGAGAGGGGGGTCGTGAGAGGAGCAGCTTGGAGGGAAGGTAGGGGCTCAGTGTGCTGTATTGGATGTGAGGTGCCTGTGAGACCCTATGTGGGAACATCAAGGGGCTGTTGGATGACAAGTCTGGAACTGGGGGAGGCCAGGGCTGGAGACAGGGCTGTGGGCATCATCAGAACACGGACAGGTTCAAAGTCCCCAGAATGGATGAGGTCGCCAAGAGGTGTGAAGGTGGAGAACCCTTGTACCCACACCCGAGGACCCTGCCCTGCGCGGGAACAGCACGTGCACAGGGAACAGCATGTGCAGATGCCCAGAGGCAGAGATGGAGGGGAGGAAAGGAACGGGGACTTTGTTTTGAGAGCACTGGGGAGCTACAGAAGGGTTTACACTGGGGCGAGTCACCCCCAGGGGACACTTGGCAGTGTTTTTGGTTGCCATGACTGGGGGAAGACGCGTCCGTCCGGCACTGAGCGGCTGGTGGCCGGGGCGCTCCTCAGCACCCCACAGTGCACAGGATGGCAGGGAGTGGGGGAGGCTGATGAGGGTCCCAGAGAGTCAGAAGGGAAACCAGGCGAGTGCAGGGGCCTGGGTGTTATGTGGATGGTGTCCCCAAGAGGGGGCGGCCCGGCCGGGTCAGACATGAAAGAGGGCAAGGACTGACATGTAACCGCTGACCTTGATAAGAGAGATTTTGGCAGTGGAGTGTATAAGAGACCAATTCCCAAAGGTTCAGGAGGAAAAGAAGGGAACGGAGGGAGGGTGTGCAGACGTCTCTCAAGCAGAATTTTACAATGAAGAGACGCAGAGAAGCTGATGGTACCTGGAGGCGGCCGTGGGGGATGCATTCTTTTCCCCTGAGGTGACGCGAAGCAGCCCTGGTGGCGCAAGGGTTCAGCGCTTGGCTGCTAACTGAAAGGTCTGCAATTAGAACCCACCAGCTGCTCCTTGGAAGAAAAGACGTGGTGATGTGCTCCCAGAAAGATTTCATCCTTAGAAACTTCATGGGGAAGTTCTACTGCGTCACACAGAGTTGCTATGAATTAGAATCACCTCGATGGCACCCGACAACAGCAACAAGGTCGGATGACGATCCAAAGGGTTGGCAGTTCAAACTCACCCGGAGATGACTGGGAAAAAAGGCCTGGCAATCTGCTTGTCAAAGGTCACAGCCTTGCAAACCCTACGGAAAGGTTCTACTCTGCAGCCAGCGGGTTGCCATGAGTCAGAATTGCCCTGATAGCAACTAACACCACCACCGAGTCGGGGATAGCCCCCAGAGCTGGAAGCCGGGTGACACAGAAGAAAGAGGCCATCGGAGCCCCCGCCTTGGGTGGCGGGAGGGTGCGTTCACCCTGCCACCAATGTTTGGTCTGCAAAACTCCTGCAGGGCTGCTGGTCCCAGCATGGTCTGAGCAGGCAGCCAGATCTCCACCCTGGGGACCCAGCTCTGGCCCCTGGGCGTGTCCGTGAAGGAGTCACCCCCTGCCTCAGGTTGTGACTAAATGGCTCCCCTCTTCCCGGGGGACAGACAGTCTCAAGGAAAATGCTGTGAGATCCCAAGTGACAAAGGGCCACACAAGTCAAAGAGCTTTTTCAAAAATAAATAGCCTGATTAGCATAAGGTATGCAAATGTATGCTAATGTGACAACTATTAAAAGATTCCAAATGTCATCGAGGGAAAACACACCAGTCTGGGCTGGGTGGGGGATGGGAAGAGAGGACACATCCCAGACGCCTGAGGAGAGTCGGGGAGCTCACTCACTTCCCGTGTCACCAGCTTAGACACACAGCCACAGGTGACCCCAGGGTGGACTCCAGTCTTGCTCTGGGCAAAGTCTGCAGAACAAAAGTCTACAGATGTGAGGGAGGAGCCCCTGGCAGGCCCTAGATAGCCCCTCCAAATTCTATCCCTTAGTTAGGAATAGGAGGAGGATATGGAATGTGTGGGTAATTTTCTCCATGAACAAGCTCCTCTGCCATGAGACCAGAAGACCTGCATGGTGCCGAGCTACCACCCCTGATCGTTTTGATCAAAGATTCTATAGAAGAATCCTGATCAAAAGGGGGGAAATGCAGAACAGAATGTCAAATTATCGTGGACTCCAGACTTTCTGGAGCCGTGCAGGCTGGCTGTGTGGTTGCTAGGTGCTGTAGAGTTCACTCTGAGGAACAACCCCATGAACAACGGAACGAAACACAGCCTGGTCCTCACCATCCTCACAATCATTGCTATGTTTGAGCCCATTGTTGTAGTCACCGTGTCAGTCCATCTCCTCGAGTGTCTTCCTCTTTTTCACTGACCCTCTACTTCACCAAGGATGACGTCCTGGGACCTCCTAATAACATGTCCAAAGTACAAGAGATGAAGTCTCACCCTCCTCGCTTCTGGATGCTGGGTGAATCTCTGAAACTATTATCCTGAGATTCCCCTTTAAACCTTAAAACAAAAATATCCCCCCAAGTCTTTGTTCAGTCAAACAACGTTGTTGTTGTGCTGTCAAGTTCATTCCAATCATAATAATAACCCCATGTAACAGAGCAGAACGGCCTCATAGGGTTTCCTACACTGTACTCTTTACAGGAACAGATTGCCAGCCCTTTTCTCCCATGGAGCTCTGGTGGCGTGGTGCCTCAGGCACTTGACTGCTAACCAGAAGGCTGGCGGTTCAAACCCACCAGCTACTCTGGGGAAGGAAGGTTGGGCAATCTACTTCTGTAGAGACGCTGCCTTGGAAACCCAAAGAGGGGTTGCTATGAGTGGGATCAACTCAACGGCCGTGACTTTGGCTTTGTTTTTTCTCCCGTGGAGCTGCTGGTGGCATCTAACTGCCCACCTTTCAATTAGAGCCAAGCACTTAGCCATTGCCCCACCTGGGCTACTTGAACCAAATGACAGATCAGCTTCCTTTGTCAAGAGCGCTGCATTCTTTTGACAAACTCTGTGGGATCAACCTGACAACAGATTAGATAGGATGCTTAGGGGCAGTGTCTGTCCGTCAGTGGGGGAGGAACAGCTCAGAACAGAGGGGTGATGAGACTATGGCCCCGGGTGATCCTTCAGGGCCGGAACTGGACTCACTTCCTTGGACTGGCTTTCAGCCTAACAGTAGAAAGACCTACAAGCAGAAAACTACCCCAGGGAGATGCACCCCTAGATCAATCACCATGAGCCATCCGAGGGGCAGCACTCACGCAGAGGGAAAGCTGGACAGACAGGAGTGCATGCATGAGAAGGGCACAGGGAGGGGTGGTCACGTCACCGGGAGGGAGGAGTGGGGAGCTGGTTAGGGTTGGGGAGGGTAACCAAGGCCTTGAAATCAAATGTGCATGAACTGTTGAGAGTAAAAGGAACCTGCTTTGTAAATGTGCACTCACATCACAATGAAAAATAAAGAAAAAGAGAAAAGAAAAGGAGGGGGAGAATGGTTGCACGACTCTAAGAATGTAATTAATGTCACTGTACTGTGTGTGCGGAAATTGTTGAAATTGTTTCAACCAGATTTTTTTTTTCCAAAGTCTCTCCCTCTGCACTGTCAGCCAAGTGCCTGGAAACTTTGTCAAGAGAATTCCTCTCTTCCCCGCATTAGTGCACACTCTGCTGACACGCCCTAGGAGAAGACAACAGCGTGGGAACTGCGCCCAGCATCGTTCCTGACAACAGGCTAGAGGGGGGCTCTCCCCACAACCCAAGACACCAAAGACCTCCCATGCAGACCTGTCTGTACCACGGAGCTTCTTCCTGGCCACAGGCAATCTGCACTTAGCCTGCCCCACTCCGGGAAGAACTTCTATCCTCAGCTCCCCTGCGTGTAGCTGAACCAAAAAACCAAACCCATTGCCATGGAGTCAGATCCGACTCATAGCGACCCCTCCTTGGGTTTCTGAGGCGGTATCACTATGGAAGTAGATTGTCCAGTCTTCTTTCTGAGGAGTGGCTGGTGGGCTTCAACCGGCAGCCTTCTGGTTAGCAGTCAAGTGCCTTAGGCACTCCACCACCTCACTGAGGTAGACCCCAACTAACCCAAAGCATCAAGGTGAAGTCCACATGGGGTAACAGACTACAGCTGAGCTCCACAGGGTTTTCTTGGCCACAGTGTTTGCAATCACCTCACAGGCATGTGAGAGCTGGACAGTGAGTAAGGAAGATCGAAGAAGAGTTAATGCTTTTGAGTTGTGGTGTTGGTGAAGAACACTGAAAGTACCGTGGCTGCCAGAAGAACTAACATCTGTCCTGGAGGAAGTATAGCCTGAATGCTGCTTGGAAATGAAAATGGCCAGGCTTGGTCTCATGTACTTTGGTCATGCTTTCAGAAGGGACCATCCCTGGAGAAGGATTTCATTATGTGTAAAAAAGAACAACAGCAATGAAAAAAAAAAAAAAAAACCTACCATCAAGTTGATTCCAGTTTATAGCAACCTCTATCGGGTTTCCGAGGCTGTCAGTCTTTATGGAAGTGATAGCCTCATCTTCCTCCCACAGAGCAGCTGGTGGATTTGAACCACCGACCTTCTGGATAGCAACAAAATGCCTTACCCACTACACCCAATAGCTCCTCAGATAAAGTAGAGGGAAAAAGGGGAAGACGCTCAATGAAATGGATTGACACAGTGACTGCAAAGATGGGCTTCAGCAGGCAACTATTGTGAGGATGGTGCAGGCCCTGGCAGTGTTTCATTCTGTTGTACACAGGGTTGATATGAGTTAGAGATGACTTGACAGCACCTGACACCAACAATCTTCATGAAAGCAGGTCACCAGGCCTTTCTTCCGTGACCCCACTGGGTGGGTTTGCACTGCTACCCTTCAGGTGAGTAGCTGACTGAAAACCATCTGCACTACCCAGGGGCCTTCTGGGGCAGACAGGTGCCCAAAATAACGCCCAGAGAGGGAGAGGTCGTTTCCCAGGAACACACAGCTGGGCCACCTCACCTGATCCCTGCCTAGGGCTGCCATAACAAAATACCTCAGTGTGGGTGGCTCGAAAGAAAAGAAATGCATTCTCTCGCAGGCTGGAAGCTGGGAGTTTGGATTCAGGACACCAGTAGGGAGGGCCATGCTCTTCCTGCTCTTTGTAAGGGAAGACCCTTCCTCATCTCCTCTAGCTTCTGGTTGGGAGGTAGCTGCCATGCAATGTGTGATGGAATGAAACCAGGTCCGGTCCTGCACCCTCCCATGACTGATGACAGATCAGCCTATTGGGACCCATCAGGTTCTCACTGGCTGACTTTTGGAAGTTGATTGCCAGCCCTTTCTTCCTAGTCTGTCTTAGTCTGGAAGCTCTGCTGACACCTGTTCAGATCCTAGCAACTTATCAGCCTTCATGGACAGAGGGGTGGGGGCTGCACATGCAGGGTATTGGCTGGGAATCAAACCAGGGTCTCCCACATGGAAGGTGAAAATCCCACCAGCGAACCACCTGTGCTGCATGCCCAGCCTCTGGTGGCCCCGGGCATCCCATGGCTTTCCTTAGTTTGTGCATGTATCTTCATGTGGCGCCTCCCCTCTGTGCCTCTGTTCTTGGGTCTGTTCTCCCCTTTCATAAAATGCCACTCAGAAGAGATTAGGACTCACCCTGCTCTGGTATACCCTTGTTTTGGTTACTTCATGCTGCTCTAACAGAAATACAACAAATGAGTGGCTTGAACAAACAGGAATTTATTCTCTTACAGTTTAGGAGGCTGGAAGTCTGAGTTCAAAGTGCCAGGCTCCAGGGGCTGTGTGAAAGCCCCTCAGCCTTGGGCTTCAGCTCTACCTCTTGCTTCCGGCCCACTGCAGCTGGAGGCTTCTCCTAACTCAGACAGCTGCTGAGGCTGACAAACCTCAAGGTCGACAAGTAAAATGATCCAGTCCCAAGATTATCAAAGAACACAGCAGGCCACTAGTTCAAGTCCATTAACTGTACTGATTGTTAGGAAACACGGCAGGCCACTGAGATGAAGACTTGGCCACATGCAGGATCTAAGCATGCCAAAAAGCTGCACAGACTGTTCTCAATGATTCTCCTTATGTACTGGAAGCAGACCACATGCTAAGGCAGCTACTCAGCTGCTCACAGTGGATTCCACCATGGAGTTGATTACCAATCTCCTCATGGGGAATCACTACACCCAGCTGCCCAGTCACTCAACCAGGCCCAGCCAAGTTGACACGTAACCTTAACTACCACAATCCTCATTAACGTAACTGAGAACATCTGCAAAGAAAGAAGCTATTTCCCCAAACAGGGTCATAGTCACAGGGACAGAGGGTAGGACTTCGAACACATCTTTTTGGGAAACACAGTTCAACCCCTAACAATCACCAAAACGAGTTGATGAGACCGGATCACTGAGAGCATCTACAGGTGAGAAAAGTGAGGGTCAGAGAGTTGAACTGAATTTGCTCAAGTCACACAGCAACAAACCCCAAAAACCCATTGCAGCTGAGTCGATTCCAACCCACAGCGCCCCTAGAGGACAGAATGGAACTGCACCATAGGGTTTCCAAGGCTGTCAATCTTTACAGAAGCAAAGCCAAATCAATCTCACTGCTCTGGAGTCTATTCCAGCTCATAGCCCCTAGAGTGGCATTGCCCCAGAGTGTTTCCAAGGCTGTCAATCTTTATAGAAGCAAAACAACAAACTCACTGCCTTCAAGTTGGTTCCGATTCACAGCGCCCCTAGAGGACAGAATAGAACTGCCCCATGGGGTTTCCAAGGCTGTCGTCTTTACGGAAGCCTCGTCTTTCTCCCTCAGAGTAGCTGGTAGGTTTGAACCACTGACCTTTTGGTTGGCAGCTGAGGCTTCAACCACTGCAGCACCAGGGTTCCTTTAGGTTAGTGGATGAGCGCAAACCCAAGGACCTGAGGGAAAATCAATGGACCGATAATTGAAAGTGAAAAGGAAGGGAATTGACATTTGTGCATTTGACAAACATCCATTGAGCACCGACTGTGTGCCAGACCTTGATTTGGGCACTGGGGCTGCAGGGGCGACCCAGGGAAGGGACACTGCCCTCTTTATCACAGGGGGACACTGAGGCTCAAAGGCATGATGCCCATCTCGCACCACTTCCTGCCACCTCTGCTATTACTTCTGTTGTTCTCTTGTTAGGTGCCATCGAGTTGGCTCTGACTCACAGCGCCTTAGTACAGCAGAACCAACGAGATGTTGCCAGTCCTGCACCAACTCCATGACCACTGGTGGTTTTGAATCCACTGCTTTGGCTACTGTGTCAGTCCACCTCACTCTGGGTTTCTGGATTTCCCTTGTTCTCACTGACCCTCCACTCTACCAACCACGATGCCTTCTTCTAGTGACTGGTCTTTCCGAGTGATTGGTCCAAAGTAAACGAGCTTTAGTCTTGACATCCTCACCTCCAAGGAGCATCTTTGCTGTATTCTGGTTGTATCTGTACAACAGACTGGGAGTGGCCTGCTACTGTGATTGACCCACTTCTTAAAAACTTAAATCTGTTTCTAAAGAAACTGTATGTCATGACTATCAATGAAAAGCCTGCATCACTTACCCTAAGTAGAAATTAACTCGATGAAAGCAAAATTGTGTTATTAATTTCGGACTAGAGATCATTGTCTCCAGGGCTCTGAGCTGAGGCCTGCTCTCTCTGTGTCCAAAGGAGAGATGCCTAGGTGTCAGAGAGGGTGTTAAAGATTGATCAGCACCCAGTGAAGGCTTTCTCCTTGAAAGGGAAGTCTAAAGGAGAAGCTACCCCCTCGGAGACTCAGTGGCATTTAAGGCTGTGCTGCGTGTCACCTAAAATCATGTCACAAGCCACTCCATCTACCTGAGCAGGACGATGGTCCCAGCACCCTGACTTCTAGAATTACAGCCAGGTATCCATTTGGTGGTTCATACTATCAGCACCCAAAGCCGCATCAGGGCAGCCCAAAGATGGAGAAGGGTGGTGTTTTGGTTCCCTAGTGCCGCTCTGACGCTAACATACCACAAATGGGATGGCCATAACAAACAGGAGTTCATTCTCTTACAGTTCGGAGGCTTTAAGTCCAAGTTCAAAGTGCCAGGCTCTAGGGGCTGTGTGAAAGCCCCTCAGCCTTGGGCTTCAGCTCTGCCTCTAGCTTCCAGCCCACTGAAACTAGAGGCTTTTCTTCACTCAGACAGCTGCTGGCTGCTGAGGCTGCCAAGCCCAAGGTTGACAAGTAACAAGGCACAGTCCTGATATTACCAAACCACACGGCAGGCCATTAATTCAAGTCCATTGTAAGTCCCAAGGTCGGCAGAGCATGGCAGGCTGCTGAACAATGACACAGCTACATGCAGGGTTCAAGCGTGCCATAGGCTAGAGACCATTCCCAAAGCTGCTTCTTATATACAGGAAGCAGACCACATCCCAAAGGCAGCTACTCAGCTGCTTGTGGTAGATCCCACCATGGAGTTGATTGCCAGTCTCATCATGGGGAATAACTACCATGAGCTGCCCCGCCACTCAACCAGGCCCAGCCAAGCTGACACACAAACATAACCACCACAGATGGTTTCACTGATAAATACACCCATCCACCCATCACCTACTCCCCCATCCATCTGTTCCATTCACTGATTCACCTATGCATCTATCCATCCATCCACCATTGGTCCACCCATCTATGCACTCATCCATCCATCTACCTACCCATCCATTCATCCACTCACTCATCCATCCATCCACCCATCCATCCACCCACTCATCCATCCACCCACTCATCCATCCACCCACCCACTCACTCATCCATTCACACATCCATCCATTCATCTGTTCAACCATTTAGCCACTCAATTACTCACCCATCCATCCATCCATTCATCTACCTTCTGAAACTAAAAGCCAAACCAGTTGATGCTGACACTTGTTGATTCTAACTCATGGCGACCCCTTGTCTGTCAGAGAAGAACTGCACTCTCGAGGGTCTTCGATGCTGATTTTTCTGAAGTGTATCACCAGCCCTTGCTCCCCAGGTGCCTCTAGGTGGACTCAGACCTCAAGTTTCAGTTAACAGCCAAGCATGTTAATTGTTTGCACCACCCAGAGACTCCCCACACAAATTACCAGCTTCCAAAACTTGTTTCAGGGGCTGCTTCCAGGGACTTCACCCAAAGACGCTGCAATGAAAAGCTCTCAACTCTTAAACTCAGTTGCTAACACTTCCAGGGAGTATGTTGATGTGTTTGGGGGGTGGAGGGTGGAAACACTGCTTCTTGCTCCCTGTGGGCTGTGGACCCGGCTGCCTCTACAAGCAGACTGCGACATTTGCAGTTGTGTATTAATTGCGGCTTTTTCTTTTTTTTTTTTTTCAGGAACACGATGCTCTCCTGAAATGTGTGTGTGTGTGTACGAGTGAGCGTGTGTGTTTAATGACTTTCTCATTTTGAGATCCAGCCAGAGAGCTTTTTGAAGAAAGTGTGCCCAGAGCCTGGAACATATAGAAGATTCTCCTGGCTTAATAGTGCTCCCACCCACCGTCCATCCATCACAGACGCACCGTGGAATGAAAAACAAGCACATTGATTGGATCTATTTCTAATTGACAACCTAAGATGCTGTTTGAGCTGTGCCATTAGATGGAAAAAGTTGGCATGGAAGTGGCTGTGTCTTGGGTCTGAAGGGCACAGGGGCTGCAGGAGAAGAAAGAATCCTGGCAGCGTTCAGCAAGCTTGGCTTGGGGACCTACTGTATGCTCAGGGCTCCTTGGGTGGTACAAACATTCAATACCTTGGCCACTGACTGAAAGGTTAGATGTTCTAGTCCCACCAGAGGCACCTTGGAAGAAAGGCCTGGTGATCTACTTCCAAAAAATCAGCCATTGAAAACCCTAGGGAGTGCAGTTCTCTTCCAACCCACATGGGGGCGCCACGAATCAGAATCAACTAGCCGGCAACTGGGTTTTGTTTGTTTGTTGTTAGTTTCCTAGTGCCATAGTAACAAAGTAGCATGAAGTGGGTGGATTGTACCAGAAATTGATGCACAGTTCTGGAGGCTAGAAGTTTGTGCTCTAGATGTCGCACAGCCAGGCTTTCTCTGAAATGGTGAGAGCGCTCCTTGTCTCTTCCTTCTGCTGGCCCCAGGCAGTCCTTGGCTTGTGGCTGCAGTTTTCTGCCTAGGTCACATAGCATCTTCCCTCTGTGTCTCTCATACTCTTTTATAAGGACACCACTCATAACATCAACAATAACATGGGATTAGGACCCAACCCGCTCCAGTGTGACCTCATGGTAACCGATAACATGTTCAAAGCCAGATGAGGCCATGTTCACAGGAACAGGGTCAGGGCTTGTACGTCCTCTTTGGCGAGCACACAATTCAATCTACGCCAGGGGCTCAGAGCAGGACAGAAGTACTTCTACAGTAGAAGTAGTAGAATTGTCAGACCGGGACAATTCAATCTATGCCAGGGGCTCAGCGCAGGACAGAAGTAGTGAGAAGGAGGCAGTCTGGGGTGTGTTCTGAAGGCGGTGCCATGAGAAGCTGAGAGGAGGCACAAGAATGGGTCTGGGTGGCATGGATGAAAGAGAAAGGATGAAGGGGGGTTTGTGCCCTGTTCTCCAAGGGTCCTGGGACCCTTCTCCACCTGCAAGTCTCCACAGCCTTTCTCTAAAGCCCCACTGTGTATGGCCCAGCCTGGGGACACTCCCAGCAAGGAGTCTCGTCCCACCCTCTAAAGACCCCCAATGTGTGTGGGGGGGGTGGTCCAGCCACTTCCTGGGTGCAAAGGCTGAGGTGACATTGGGTAAAAACACTCCATCTCAGCAGCGATTCTCCCACACGCGTTGGCTTACAAGGTGTGCAGATGTAGTACCTGCTTTTAAATTCAATTAAGTCAGACTCAGTTCTGCTCCTGGAATACATTACCCAGCCGGAGACAGCAGGGGGGAAAAAAAGATGGGAAAAAAACACACACAAAACACAACACAGACCTATTTAGAGATTTCCCTCTAAATGGATTTTAATTCTCTCGATTCATCAGGGGCCGGAGGATCTGCTGACAGCCGGCGTGCAGCATCTGTGAACCCAGTTTCAGCCACAGGGAAGGGAGAGAAGGCGCCCAGCTTGGGCTCCGGCATTTGCTTCCGGTGGGGGATCGCGGATCACTTAGATCTGGGTTCAAATCCCTGCTTTGCTACCCCCTGGTTGTGTGACACTGGCCAAAGCACTGCACCCTCTCTGGACCTCAGTCTGAGTCTCTGTTAAATGGGGAGAATAATTGTGTTTCTCTCAGAAGACTCTTGTGAACAATGGTGTGGGTTTCCCAAGAGGTTCAGTGGAAGCCCTTGGCACAATGTCTGGTACATAGTGAGTGTTTGGTAAATTCAGGGACGATGGTGGTGGTGGAGGTGGTGATGGTGAGGGTGATGTGATGATGGTGATGATGGTGATGTGATGATGGTAGTGATGGTGACAGTGATGATGATGAAGGGTTGCAGATCTCATCCCTGCAACCCCCAGAGCTTTCATTGGCTGAATGTCTAGGGTCTTAGTCTGGAAGCTATGCACTGAAACCTGTTTAGAACGTAAGTTATACAGAAGGCAGAAGGGCATTGAGAAGTGGGCAAAGACGGGAAGAGACAGTGAGAAAGAAAGAGAGTGTGTGAGAGAAAGAGAAGTAAGGAATGGAGACAGACAGAGATACAGATGTGAACTGAAACACGGACACGTACAAAGAAGCCCCGCTGAGGGCTTGACCTGAGTCTTTCTGGGTAACCCGGGCCACTGTTCACAAGTCTTCCGAGAGAAACCCAAAACTGTCCCCATTGTACAGACGAGCAGACTGAGGCCCAGAGAGTGTGCGGCACTTTGGTCACTCCCACATCGTGAAAGAGACAGAGACTGGGGAGAGTGAGCTTGAGACAGAGAGAGACAGAGTCACAGATCAGGAAGAGAGACAGAGAGAGGAGTTTCAGGGCGGGACTGAGGAAGGAGAAAGCTGGGAAGAGCTGCAGGAGAGCAGGAATAATGAGGAGGAAACAGGCAAATGGGCCGAGATGGGAGGCAGGGAGCCACTGCGGAGGCCAGGAAGCTGGGAGCCCGTCACACGGAAATGTGTCCTTAATTGTAATTACATGGGAACATTTAGTTTGTAGATGCAGCAAAAAATGAAAAACGCTGCTCTTGCCCATTAATCTAATGACTGTTAGTCAATCTCTCTTCAAAAGGGGCTCTAGCTGTGGCTGTGTGGGGGGTGGCCTGCAGGGAGCATTGAAAGAGATGGTTTTAAACTAATGATGCCCTCAGGGAGAGCCTGAGGGGCAATTCTAAAGTACTAAAGTCCTGGCTGGTACATTTCAGAGCCCTGTGGGCCGCTACCAGCCCAGGGGTCAGTGATAAGTGAGTAGGAGTTCTAATCTGCAAAAATGGGTTAAAAAATCCAAACTCACTGCCATTAATTCCATTCTGAGTCATAGGGACCCCCTTTGGGTTTTCAAGGTGGTACATCTTTATGGAAGTAGATTGCCCAGTCTGCCTTCCACAGAGTGGCTGGTGGGTTTGAACCACCAACCTTCTGGTTAGCAGTCAAATGTCTTAGGTACTACACCACCAGAGCAAGGCTAGGTTAGAGGAGATACAATGTATCTAGAGAGATCAAGGAGTTTTGTAACTCATCCTGCAGGGTGGAAAAGAAGGTTCCCTAAAAGGACTGGCATCTAAATGGTACTTAGATGTATAAAGGGAGGCAGGCAAGCAAAAAGGAAGGAAGGCCCTTCCAAACAGAACAGCTTGTGCAAAGGTTAAAAAGAAAATAGGTGGCTATAGGGTCTGTGGATGTGCTGGGTGGGGGCGGGGGCTGGGTGAACTGAGGCTGAGGAGGAACCCTGGATGGTTGACGGCAGAGGGGCACAGGGTCAGACTGACATTTTAAAAAACGATCCAGGCCTGTGGAGGCGGAATTTTTAGGTTAATCATAGGATCTCTTCCAGCCACCTGAGAGTGAGCTTCTGGCCCTGGAGGTATGCAAGATAAGCTTGCATGAACCACCCTGGGGGCCCATGGAGGGGAGGACTGAAGCCTCAGTTGGTGCCTCAGAGTTCTCAGCCAGGAGGGTGGGAGTGGAGCCGGTAGAGAGGGTGGGATGTGTTACTAATATCCTTGGGGGGCCAATTTGGGCCTCCTGCCCTGAGACAATGAGGAGTTGGGGGTGTGGATGAATCAGGGGCACAGACGCCTGAGGAGGCTTGAGTCAGCGCCCAGTGAAGACCTCTTCCCTGAGTCAGCGCCCGTGTAGACATCTCCCCAGGGTGACTTACTCATTCACTTGGCCTGGAGTGTGCACACCTGATTGGGCATGGGGAGGGGAAGAGGAAAGAGTCGCCCTATTATCCCACCACTACTGCCCACTCATTTTTGTGGGTCTACTGCGTGCCAAGTGCCAAGTCGTGTGCAGGAATGGACATCAACCTCCCCCCAGCCCAACGCGTCTGAACACTACGCATCCATCGGGAACACTTTTCATCCCCTCTAAGACTTCAACCCTGTTCTTGGGGCTCCACCCACACACCTCCCCCAGTCTGGCCTCCCCACCAGAGCCAGAGGGCGCCAATGAGCACGTGAGTCAGGGCCCCTCCCTCTGCTGACGACAGCCCTCCAGGGCTCCCTCCTCCCTCTGCTAAAAGCCCAAGTCCTCCCCGTGGCCCACAGGGTCCTGCACAACCCACCCGGTCCCCTCCCTACTCTCTCCTCCTCTCTCCCTCTACGCCAGCCCCACGAGCCTCCTCCAACTCACCAGGCCTGGTCCTGCCCCAGGGCCTTTGCACATGCTGTTCCCTCTGCCTGGAACACGTTTCCCCCAGATTTTCTCATACGCCTCCCACACACACACACACAAAAAACTAAATGTCACCTCCTCCAGTAAGCCCTCCTTGATTATTCAGCTAAAGTTGGCCCCACTATTCTCTGAAATGATCTACTGTTCCGGCTTGTTTCCCTCACAGGATCTTAAGATCCATGAAGCTGGGTGAGGACCTATCTTGTATCCTCAGCACCCAATACAGGGCCTGGAACCCCTCGGATGTGGGGACTTCATCCATCTCCTTTCCCACAGTGGGAAACAGGCTCAGAAGGGGCAACTGCGGATCTGCGGAAGTACCAGGCTGTCTATGGCCAGAGTGTGGTCCCCCCCAACTCTGTGGTAGGTTCGCATGGTAGTGTCTTGTGCACAAGAGCCCTTCCCAAGCCACTTCTCACAGGCCACATGCCATCATTAAACTGAGGTCCAATTGGATGGCAAGGAGAGGGCTCTCCTGCAATGCCTTGTGTTGTACGCAGGGAAGGAGGGTCCTAACTGAAGGGGGGCCGGCCTGGGGGGAGGGACCCCTCCCATGCTTCTGCTTACCCCCAAGATCAACCTCAGGCTGGCCAGGTGAAAGTACTCATGTGCAGGACGACACGGGAGACACGCTTATAAAAACCCACTTACAGACCCACAGATGGAGCAAATCCGCCCGATACTCGTACTCTCTCCCTCCCCTCCCCCTTCCTTCCTATCCCCTTCTCCCCCAAGACCCTGCACACCAGCTCCAACAACTCCCTCCCAGTCCCCCGGAGCTAGCGCTCAGAGCCTGCCCATCGGGAGCCCACAGCCAATGGCTGCGCTGCCTGATGAGGTAATGCGCCCCCTTCCCGTTCCCATTGGCCGTCCTGGAAGCTGTTTTCTGCTTGCCCCAGGAAGGTGGAGGCCTCGCGGGGCTCCAATCTGGTTTGTACGTCCTCTGTGGCTGGTGCAAGCTTAGTACTGGGAGTGACACCTGGGCTTCTGCGCCCCTCCATATCCACCGCTCCTTACTGTCGACTTTCGCCAGCTCCTGCCCCGCTTTGGGCTTAGATCCTAGCAAGGAGGGTCATAGGTTGGACCTAAAAACCCCCTAGGGCCAGTCCCAATCCTCCATTAAGAGCGGGAGGGACGCCTTTGCAAAGACCTCCTAGTTGCCTCTACCCAACAACTGAACACTTGTTAGGTCCCCACTGTGGGCAGTCCGCCGCACGCTGAGGATACAGCACCGGCGAAAACAGACCCAGGTCCCTGCCCTCAGGGGCTCTCTCCTCCCCATTCCTCGCTAGTGCCGTTTGGTGGCTGCGGAAACGAGAGGCAGAGACCGGCGGTTTCCAGGCAGCCGAGCCGAGCGCGTTCTCAGCGGCTGCCAAGGCCGAGCAGGAGGGCTGGCAGGCGTTGGGGGCGGGGGAGTCCCTTCTTAATTATCTTGTTCACTTGTTTATTTACTGAGAGTTCCAGGAGTGTTCAGGGCTGGGCCTTTTTGTTCACAGCTCTACTCATTCAACAAACATTTATTTATTTTTTTTCCACTGGCTCTTGTTTTATTTACCTATTTCGTTTCTTTCACCCCTCATCTCCTCCCCATAACCATTCTAATGGATTTGTTTTTTAAAAAAATAATTGTGGGCTTCCTCGAGACTGCCTGCGTTTTTTTCCTTAAACTTTCTTACTGAAGTGTAGCTTTCATACGACAAATGCACAAATCTTAAGCGTCCCGCTGGGTGACAGGCTACATAAGTGCAGGTTGTTGTCACCAACACCGAGAGCCCGGACTAAGGGGAGCCAAGGAGTGAGTCTTACTGATGCAAGTCAGATCCTGTCTTTATTGACAATTTTTATCTTTTGTTCATCATGGTTTTTCTTTTTCTTTAATAAAAAAAAAAAAATGCATTCAAATATTTTTATTTTTAAAATAAAAAAAACATTGCACTCTAATATTACTTAGTTCATTGCTGGGGTTTGGGGTGCTCCATTAAGTTTTGCATCCCAGGAGAGCCCTTCACCCTTCTTACCCTATTCCTGGGCCTAAACAAAACAACCCACCACCTGGAAGACTTCCCGAGGGCCCCTCCCAGTCAATACCACTCCCCTCCCCCTCCAGGTAACACTTCCGAGTCTCCAGCACCACGGTTTACTTTGCCTATTTTTGGAATTTCTATAAATGGCATCCACAGGACAGAGTCTTTGGAGTCAGGCTTTCACTCAACATAATGTCTCTGCGAGTCAACCAAGTTGTTCACGTGCGCCCGGTTCATTCCTTTCTACTGTTGAGTCGAGTCTCGAGTCTCGGTGCAGGATGGCCGGCAGTTTGTTTACCTGGTCACCTGCTGGCGGACATGTGGTTGTTTCCTCTTGGCTCTTCTGAGTGAGGCCGCTGTGAGCATGTTCATAGGCGTCTTTGTGTGGACATATGTTCCGCTTTCTCTCGGGTAAACACCTGGCAGTGGGGTTGCTGGGTCGTATGGTAGGTGTCTGTTTCACTTTTTAAGAAATTGCTGCACTGCTTTCCAGAGCAGCGGTACTGTTGGCGTTCCCACCCAGCAGTGGAGGACCGGGCGTGTGAGCGTGTGCTTACAGCATTCTCAGCCTTTTCTTGGGATGACCATGACTGAGGCGAGATGTCTGTGTGCTGTTTGGTGGGTTTTGACACCTACAGCCTTGTAACCACCACTTCATACAGGATGATGCCATTCCACCCTGGAAAGTCCCCTTAAGCATGTGTTTTTTAATGGAAAAGAGAGATTCTTTTATTATTTTCTGTGCTTTGTTTGGTAGATCCACCCACTCCACCCACATGTACTATAGAAGCCCTGCCCACTGCACCCACATGTGCTGCATAGGCTCCACCCACTTCACTCATGCCACAAGCTCCACCCACTTCACTCATGCCACAAGCTCCACCCACTTCACTCCTGCTACAAGCTCCCCACATGTGCAGGCAGGGAACATCCTCCCATGTGACCCTATTGAGCACTGACTGTGGCCAGGTGACATTTAAAGCACTTAATATAATTAAATATAAATTATTTCACCCACCCCCCAACAATAAGACAGATTCATCACTTTCTCATACCCACTTTACAGATGGAAAAACCAAGGTGCAGGAGGATGATGTCACCCTGGCCCTGCAGAACTAGGATTTGAACTCAGCTTCTGGGCTCCCTCTCCATGTCCTTAACCACAGAACACACAGCCTCTGTGCTCCCAGATGTCTGGAAACACTCAGCAGACACCCACCAAACATCTAAGAAGTTCTGAAAATGAGTCAACAGCGTGACTCTCAAACTCATTAGATGTCAAGAACTTAACTGATCTTTAGCTATTAATAACCTTTATTCATCTCAACCAAACCGAAAAAAACAGGCCCACTACTGTCGAGTCGGACCAGACTCATAGCAACCCTTCCTTGGGTTTCTGAGGCAGTATCACTATGGACGTAGATTGCCCAACAGTCCTTCCAAGGAATGGCTGGTGGGTTTGAACCGCCAGCCTTCTGGTTAGCAGTCAAGTGCCTTAGGCACTACACCACCAGAGCGCCACCTTATTCATCTCATGTAAGTGAACATTCCAGCTTTTGTTGCAGGGTGTGATTACCGGGGTGAGGAGGACTGCCCCAGACACTGTGGGGAGTGTGTGGGGGGCAGTTATATATTGGAGTGCATCTTGTCAATTGCCTAAAATCTGGAAAGTTCTGATTCCAAAGCACATCTGGCCCCAAGGGGTTCAGATAAGGGATTCCAGAGAGTCATTGTTATTCATGGTGGAGCACCTCATGCCCAGCCCCACCGTCTCCCGTCTCTCGTGGAGGCCTGCGTGTTGCTAGGGGCTGAGCAGGTTTCAGTGCAGCCTCCAGACTGAGAGAGATGAGGAAGAAAGGCCTGGAGACCAACTTCCCAAAATCAGCCGGTGAGAGCCCTGAGGATCACAATGGTACGATGTGCAGCCCATCACGGGGAAGGCACGGGACGGGCAGCCATTCCTTCCACTGTGCTTGGGGTCACTGCGATTGGGGGCTGACTCGGCAGTTAACAATTTTATTGGTTATTTTTATTTACTGAGCCTGTTGTGCACGACTAACTCTCCCAGGCACTGGGATGTGGCAGTGACCAAGAAGCACAGGCTTCGTAAGATTCACAGACCAATGGAGGAAGACGGACACGTGCCGGGTGGTTAAACATTGTGTGATCAGGCATATAATGGGGTTATGCAGGCATGGTGGGGACCCAGAGGAGGTGCCTGGCTCAGGCTGGGGATTCAGGGAGGCTTCCTGGAGGAGGTAATATAAGAGCAAAGACCCGAGGATAAGAAAGGTGTAGGCAGGAGGAAGGAGAGTGTGTTTCAGTTGACAGTACATGTGCAAAAGCCCTGGGGCTGCAGGTTATCCTGGGAGGAGCAAGGACACTGGCCATCTGCAGGCATGTCTGCCTGACCACCTCCCCTAGCCCTGGAAGGGCCTGACTGGGGAGGCCCTGGGCTCCTCCTCTGACCCCAGGGAGCTGGGACTTGAGCTTCGAAGGCCAGAGATGTTTGTGGATCACATTGCTGGCCTCCCCAGGGCTCTGCTGAGGGCTTGGCTCCATTCCGCCAACAAATGAGTCATGGTCCTGCCTCAGGACCTTTGCACAGGCTGTTTGCTGTGCTGGAAGCACTCTTCGCTCAGCTGTAAATACTTGTTTCCTTTCCACTCCCAGTGACGGGATCAGGAGGGGTTCTCCAGGGCGGCAGGGGAGGCTGGAGTGCCGGACGGGACTGGGAAGGGCAGAAAATGGTGACCCGGACAAGGGCCTCACTCCCACCACCCACATCCCCTGGGGCCTCGGGGGTCAGCTGCTCCACGGCTGAAGAATTTTCTTTTTGGAAAAGGCTTTACTCGATGGAAACCTAGCATCTTTGCTGGTTCACTGTCTTGCTGGTCTCGCGCCCAGGCTCAAGACAGAAACAGGGAGTCAGCAACAGCCTTCTTTCCCTATCCCCAACTCCACCCCATTCCACACCAACACATCAGCCAATCCGTGGCCTCTGCCTGCAGAATCTATCCCGAACCCCGCCCCCCATTTCCCCCCTCTCCTCTGCCTCCACCTGGTCCAGCCCATCTGTCCAGGGCCTTGATTCCAGCCTCCTTCTCCCCCACAGTCTGTTCCCCTCACTGCTGCCAGAGGGCGCCCTTGAGCACCTGAGCGTCCCTCATCTCAGCTCACAGCCCTCCGGGTCTCCCCCTTGCCTTGGTAAAAGCCGACTCCTCTCTGCCCACAGGGCCCTGCGCGACCTGCCTCGGCCCCTCCTCCCCGCCCCTCCTCCTCTCTCCCGCTGGCTTACTCCTCCTGGATGTGCCTCCATCTTGTCAGGTGGGTCCTGCCTCAGGGCCTTTGCTCACCCTGTTCTCTTTGCCAGAAACACTCATCTCCCAGCTGTAAATAGTCCATTGATGTCTTTCTTTCTAATTTACATCAAGGATGAAATTCCAAGAAGGCAGTGACTGCCTATCATGGCCACCACCGTGTCCCTGCCCCTAGCACAGTGCCTGGCACGCAGTGGGATCCCATGCCTTGACAGAAGGCATGAATTCGTGTAACTTTAGAAAATGCCTTGTTGTATTCCAAACCCTGGAAGGGACTATTTGGTGAGGGACACAGATAGAGATATTGGGGGGGGGGGGAATGGTTACAGCCCTCTGCCTTTAATAATTTTGTTGACAAAGCTCACAATTCAGCAAGTCAAGGTGGCATTTGAGAGGGACGGTTCCCTTTAGCATAGCTGACAGCTAATTTGTGGGAAGTTTAATTACAGGCGGCGTTAATTAACTGGCAGAGCGCTGGGCTAGGAAGGCAGCCATCTGTTCCTGAAAACGTCCTCCCCTCTCGGGCCGGCTGGGAGGCCGGGAGGGCTGGGCAGGGAAGGGGACAGGGGTGAGGAGGAGCAGGGACGGAGCAGGAGGGAGGAAGGAGGGTCCAATGATGAATCCCTGCCTCTGCGCCCCCCTTTTGATCCCCGGGAGCTTGGCAGGCAGCCTCCTGTGGTCTCCATGCTGCAGCTGCCTCCTGTACAGTCCAGGAATGGCAATGGCTCCTTAGAATCCACCTCTCATTGGTTGTATCACTAGGAGCATAGGATGGGGAATAAAGGAGGTGAAGACCATGCTGTTCTCTGCCCACACGGGAGAGGATTAGTATTCACTAAAGATGGATGGTGGTGCAGTGGCTAAAGTGGCTAACTGAAAGTTTGGCTGTTTGAACTCACCAAGCTGCTCAACGGGAGAAGAATGTGACAGTCCGCTTCAGTAAAGATTGACAGCCTTAGAAACTCTATGGGGCAGTTCTACTCTGTCCTCTAGGGGTGCTGTGTGTTGGAATAAACTCAACTGCAGTGGGTTTGGTTTGGGCTTTGATTCTGTAAAGATTGACAGCCTTGGAAACTCTATGAGTTCTACTCTGTCCTCTAGGGGCGCTGTGACTTGGAATCAACTCAACTGCAGGGGTTTTGGTTTGGTTTGAGAAAGGAGGCTGGGAGGTGGAGCTGGGACAGAGCCAGGGGTGAGGAACGCCCTAGGCAACCTGGGCTGGGAGGGCAGATCACTCCCCCTCTCTTTCCATCACTCACTCCTTCATCTTCGTGGGGAAGGCATAGAAGTAAACACCCTCCTGAGATGGGCTTCTTAGATTTCAATCCCCTCTTTGGCTCTTCTGAGCTGTTTGGTGGGGGCAAGTCTCTTACGTCTCCTGGGCCTGTTTCCTCATCTGGAAAATGGGGGTGATCGTAATAGGAGTTTACTTCAGTTTGTCTTTCTAGAATTGGAAAAAGAAAATGCCTTCTAGTTGATTCTGACTCAGGGGCCCCCATGTGACAGAGGATGACTGGCATAGCTTGGCTATAACCTCTGTGGAGGCAGGTCACCAGGCCTGTCTTCTGTGGAGCTGCTGGGCGGGTTGGAACTACCAGCCTTCAGGTTAGCCGTCAATCCAAACCATTTGCACCCCCCAGGGACCTCTTTCTAAAATAGTAGAGCCCAAACGTTTTTCAGGCTGCTGAAAAGAGCTTTATTTGTTACAAGCCTGAAGTGTGGACGTCTGTTAAGACTTTATGAGTGTATCTGTCAGAGGGAACATTTCAGTAAGGTTGAGAACCTCTGTGCCTTCCGGGACTCTGGGCCCTCACACATACTGTTCCCTCTGCCTGGAACATCCTTCCCAGCACCGCCCAACTGCTTCTCCTGTGTCCTTTGGGTCCTAGCATAGATGCCGCCTCCCTGGGTAGACTTCCCTGACCCTCCAGACTAACTAGCACGGTCTTGGGCTTTGACCTGAGGGAGATGGCAGCCCCGGAGAGTTGTGGGCAGAGGGGAAGGGCCCTGTCCTAGGTATTCACAGGCGCCCTCTGGCTGCTTTGGAAGGGTGGTGATTAAGGTTGTGTGTGAACTTGGCTGGACCATGGTTCTCAGTGGTTTGGCAATTAGAATACAGTCATCCCCCTTGATGAGATCTGACATAATGTAATCACCTCCATGATGAGATCTGCGATGAGCAGTCAGTCGGTTGACAGGGAGTTTCCTCAGAGGTGTGGACTGCAGCCAACATATATGGACGTCCTGGCAAAGCTCTCTGCTCTTTGCTCTATCTGTAGCCGGCGTCTGACTCATCATCATTTGACCTCCAGTTCTTTGGACTTGACCCAGCAGCTGCCATATTGCCTGAGAATCTTGGGAGTCAGGAGAAGCCTCCTGTCTGACATTTGGGCCACAGACTTGGGACTTGCCAGCATCTATGACCACGTGGAGCATTTACTTGAGATAAATCTCTCTCTCTGTGTACACACACACACACACACACACATGCAAACATATATATATATAAGCTTCATTGGTGTCGCTTCTCTAGAGAACACAGAGGAAGACAAAAGGAAAAGAGACTATGAGGGACAAGGACCAGACCCCAGGGACCAGGATGGAGGTGACTGCACTGGTCCAGGTGGGCAATAATGGGGCTAGACCAGGTGGAGGCAGAGGTTGGGGAGAAGTAGGTAGGTTCAGGATAGACTCTGAGGGCAGAATTGATGGACCTCACGGAGGGCTTGCATGGTGGTGGGGGGTGCGGGGGACGGAGTCAAAGATTCTTGAACACCCGGTTAGATAGCTGCAGTTTCTCAACATTCCAGCCCCGCTGAAAAGCTCTTTTGAGCTCAGATACCCACACAGTCCAGCCAGATGTGGTCAGAGGGTTCTCAGAGATGGGTTTGAATTCCAGCCCTGTTACAGACTTGCTGTGTGTCCTTGAGCAAGTTGCTTTCCCTCTCTGGGCTTATTTTCTCGGCTGTAAGTAGGATATGCCTCTTTTCTGGCCCCTCCAGATCTTAGCCAATAGCTTTACCTCTGGAGGCCACCCACTTCTTCTGTCTCCTCTGCCTCCACCCGGTCCAGTCCCATCATTGTCCACCTGGACTGGTGCAGCTATCTCCTTCCTTCCTTCTCTTCCACTCTTGGCCTCCATCGATCTACTGTCCACACCAAAGGAAGTTTTTTTTCTTTGTTTTTAAATTGTGACTTGGGTGAAAGTTTACAGAGCAAGTTCACTTTCCATACAGCAGTTCACATATACTCTGTCTCATGACATTGACTACAATTTCCCACAATGCAACAGCTCCCCTCTCACTTCCTCCCCATAGTTACCTCTTCCCTGTGTCCATCCCTCCATGCACTCCCGCCCTCTGAGCTGTCTCCCTGTTTATACACAGCCCTTCTTTCTCCATGATTGTTCTCTCCAAGGAATGTATCTACCTCAGGTAAATGTTCAACTCCTATATGCCTGTCTTTTGTTTGGCTGGAAGCCACAGGTATGGGTTCAATTCCAGACCTGAAGGGCAGCTAGGGGCCATAGTCTCAGTGCTTCCACCAGGCTCTATCAGACCAGCAAACCGGCCCCCCCTTTTTTTTTCCAAGTGATTTTGTGTTTTATACCACGTTATTCTCCCTCTCTATCCAGGATCTCCTACATAGATCCCCCTCCTAGTGGTTAACAGTGGTAGGCAGGCACCATCTAGTTCTTCTGGTCTCATAGTCTTATAGGTTGAGGATGGTGTACCAGTCACGAGGACTAATTGTTTCCATGAATCTTTGGTTTTCTTCATTCTTCTTTGCTCTGGACAAGAAGAGACCCATCATTGCATCTAGATGGCTGCCTACAAGCTTTTAAAATCCCAGTCACTATTTGCCAAAGTAGGAGGTAGAACACTGTTTTGTGTGTTATGTTATGCCAATTGAGCTTGATGTCCCCTGTGACTAAGGTCCCAAGCCCACAGGTTCAAGTACTCACTCCCTCTGGGTAGCTGGCTGTGACCAAGCAGTGACTACAACCTTATCACTTGTCAGCTCTACTATAAACCTGGGAATTTCAAAGGAAGCTTTTTAAAGCATCGATCAGCTCATGTAGTTCCCTGAGGCAAAAGATTTGAACTGCCTCTTCACCAGGGAAGATACACAGATGGCAAATATGCATGTGAAAAGATGCTCAATGCCATTAGTTATTAGAGAAATGCAAATTCAAACTGCAATGAAACACCACTCATCACTTCACACTTATTAGACTACATCTACCAATTGCTGTGGAGTTGACTCCAACTCATGGTGACTAGGTGGATAAAATTTAAAAAACTGACAATGTGAAGTGTTGACAAGGCTGTGGAGCAACCGGAACCCTCACCCACTGCTGGCGGGAATGAAAAATGGTGCAACCACTTTAGAAAATGGTTTGGCGGTTTCTCATGAAGTTAAACATATACTTACCAGGCAACCCAGCAACTCCACTCCCAGTTATTTATCCAAGAGAAGTGAAAACACAGGTCCATGCAAAAACCTGGACATGAATGTTTATAGCAACTCTCTTCATAATCCAACTGTTAGGGATTAAATTGTATCCCCCAATAATATGTGTTGTAAATCCTAATCCCTATACTTGTTGAAAGGGAGCCCTGGTGGCTCAGTGGTTAAGTGCTTGGCTACTAACCAAAAAGTCATCAGTTCAAACCCACCAGTTGTTCCACGGGAGAAAGATGAGGCACTCTGCTTCTGTAAAGATTTCAGCTTTGGAAACCCCATAGGGCAGTCCTCCCCTGTCATATAAGGTCACTATGGGTCAGACTCAACTTGAGGGCAATGAGTTTGGTTTGGGGTATATCTGGGATGTAATCCCACTTGGGAACAGGGGAACCCTACTGGCATAGTAGGGGGCTCTGGTGGTGTAGTGGTTAAGACATTATGCTACTAACCAAAAGGTTGGTGGTTCAAATCTACGAACCGCTCTGCAGAAGAAAGACAAGGCAATCTGCTTCCATAAAGATTTACAGCCTTGGAAACTATAAGGGGAAATTCTACTCTGTCCTTTCGGGGCCCTATGAGTCAGAATTGACTCAATGACAATGAGAAAGATGAGGTAGTCTGCTTCCGTGAAGATTTACAACCGTGGAAAGCCTCTGGGGACAGTTCTACTCTGTCCTCTAGGGGTGCTGCGAGTTGGAATCGACC
>NW_006922048.1:2051767-2052867 GCF_000298275.1 Orycteropus afer afer | reverse complement strand
ATCCACGTGACTTCTGGAAAAGGCAAAACGAAAGGACAGACACCAGCTCAGTGGTTGTCAGGGGTTCACAGTGGGGACCTGCCACACACAGTGGACACAAGGAAGTGTTTTTGGTGATGGGACTGTTCTGTGTCTTGATGTGGTTGGTGGTCCTGTGGTTCTGCATTTGTTAAAACTCAAAGAACTACAAACTGAAAAGGATGGTTTGACTATGCAGGCAGACCTCGGCAATATTGCAGGCTCGGTTCCAGACCGCTGCAATAAAACGAATATAGCGATAAAGTGAGTTACACAAATTATTTGGTTTCCCAGTACTTATCACAGTTATGGTTACACTACAGTGTAGTCTAGTTAGCGTGCACTAGCATTGCAACTAACCTGAAATATTGTGAGAATGACCAAAATGCGACAGAGACACGAAGTGAGCACACGCTGTTGGGAAAATGGCACTGGCAGACTGGCTCGGTACAAGGTTGCCACAAACCTTCAATGTGTGGAAAAAAAAAAAAAAACCACAGTATCTTCAAATCGTAATCAAGTGAAGTGCACTAAAACGTGATCTGCCTTATGTCAATTATATCTGGTCCCTGGAGGACCTCATGCTTGGCAAAGTATAGGGTCAGGGTCACCAAATAGAATACCTCAATGAGATGCACTAACATCGTGGCTGAACATAGGCTGAAACATAGCAAGGACTGAGGCTGGCGCAGGACTGGGCAGTGTTTCGCTCCGTTGCACACAGGGTCACTGTGCGCCAGAGCTGACTTGATAGCACCTAACAACAGCAAATTCTATCTTAATATTCCCGACGCTAACCCCTCCCAGGCTTCCCTTTGCTTTGGCTTCATCAGGCCCCATTTCCTCCTTGACCTTTTACCTGGAATACTGCTCCCCCACATCTTCCCGTGAGTACATCCTTCCCACCTGTTCTGGTTCCCTGGTGCTGCTCTGACAAGAATATACCACCAGTGGGATGGCTTGAACAAACAGGAGTTTATTCTCTAACAGTTTGGAGGCTTTAAGTCTGAGTTCAAAGTGCCAGGCTCTAGGGGCTGGGTGAAAGCCCCTCAACCTTGGGCTTCAGCTCTGCCTCCTGCTCC
>NW_006922048.1:2044900-2051537 GCF_000298275.1 Orycteropus afer afer | reverse complement strand
CTAAGGCAGCTACTCAGCTGCTCACAGTAGATTCCACCATGGAGTTGATTACCAGTCTCATCATGGGGAATACTACATCCAGCTGCCCAGCCACTCAACCGGGCCCAGCCAAGTTGACACACCAACTTAACCACCACATCACCCTTCAGCCATCTGCTACATGTTCCCTCCTCAGGGAAGCCTTCCCTGATCACACTTAAGTTTGCCGCACACACATGCCCTCCTGTGACCTGCTATCCCATCACCCTGTTGTATTTCCTTGACTCTGACTCATGGGAACTCTTGTTGTTACTGTCAGGTGCCACTGAGTCAGTGGTGACTCATAGCAACCCTAAGGACAACATCTTCTTGTGAGTACATCCTTTAGAAGTAGATGACAGGCCTTTCTTCTCAGGCATCTCCGGGTGCCGAGTCCTGCACCATCCTCACAAGTGTTACTGTGTTTGATCCCATTGTTGTAGCCCCTGTGTCACTACACTCATTGAGGGTCTTCCTCTTTTTCAATGACCCTGTACTTTACCAAACTGGATATCCTTCTCAAGGCACCAGCCCCTCCTGATAATATGTCTAAAGTATGTGAGATAAAGTCTCACCATCCACATTTCTAAAGCAATTTCTGGTTGCATTTCTTCCAAGACAGATTGGTTTGTTCTCTGGCAGTCCATGGTACATTCAATATTCTTCCCAACACCATAACGCTAAGGCATCAATTCTTCTGCAGTCTTCCTTATTCATTGTCCAGCTTTTGCATGCATATGAGGTAATTGAACATACCATGCATGGCTTGGGTCAGGCATAACTTAGTCCTCAAAGTGACATCCTTGACAACTAGATGGCTAAAATTTTAAAAACCGAGGATGCCAAGTGTTGATAAGATGCAGGGCAACTGGAGCTTTCATCCACTACTGGTGGGAATGCAAGTAAGCACAACTCACTAGCTAGTAAACACCGAGGGTGGGGAGTCTCTCATCATGGCCCATTAAGGATGGATCAACAAGCATACAATTGAAAAGATAAAGCCCACAGCACTCTGAGGACCTGGGTTCAAATCCTGACTCAGTCCAGCAGGCTTTGTGGCTTCAGGCAATATGCTTAACCTCTCTGTTCTTCATCTGAAAAGGGGCATTCATATGCTTATCTCATGGGGGTGTGAGGAGATCAGATCCAATAGGAGAGGGACAAGAACCAGCCCTGGGCATCCCAATCTTCACAGATGAGAGCCCTGATGAGGAAAAGGCAGGTGGTTTCCACATTCACCAATACCTGGGGACCCTGACCTTGCCCAGCTCAGGACCCTGAGTTGACTTCAACTCATGGAGACCCAATGTGTCCCAAAGTAGAACTGAGCTCCATTTCAAAGGCTGAGTTTTGAGAAGTAGATCGCCAGGCCTTTCTTCTCAGGCACTTCTAGATGGCCTCAGACCTCTAACTTTTCAGTTAACAGCTGAGCACATTAACTGTTTGTACCACCCAGGGACTCTGGGTACTCAGTAGGGAATCGTGAACAGCAACTTTTTTTTTTTTTTTAAGGGACAGGCCCCTGGCCTTGAATTCTGGCTCAGTCACCTTCCAGCTGTGAGGGTCTGGGCAAGCCACACCCCCTCTCACAAAGTCAGTTTCGCCCTCTGGAAAATGAGGGTACAGTAGGAAACTGGCTCAGGGTGCAGAGAGTTAGCACAGGAAAGCGTGCTCAGTAATAGTGCGGGTGGCTACTATCATAGGTGAGCCCACTCCCATCACTGAGGCTGGTCTCTGTTCAGTTTCCTGTTCAGCCACACTCCCCACGAGACAAACTAAGTAAGAGACAGACTTAATCAGCGGCTCACAGAACGCCTTCCCTTGCTCCACATCTCACCGTCACATAATTGGGGCTCTGATGTAATAACAAGAGATTACAGCTGAAAAGAACAAGGCTCAGATTCTATTTAAGAAGGAGTCTCTAGGGAAACCCAAAGACAACAGGGGAGACAAAAACAAGGACACCCGAGGAAATTTTAACCTCTGCTACCTGCAGCGGCAGCAAACCGCAAACAGCCTAATTCCTGGCCAGATAAACATAAAAATCTCACACCAAAGCTGTTTGCCTCCCTTCCTAAAAATATTTGCCTCAGTTCCTAAACCATTTATATATATAGATATATTTAAAAGGTTACATGAAAAACAAAGTTTAACCACCTGACTGGAGCTGAAACCAAGAACTGGAACGGAGACATAGGATCTTGTCTCAAAGCCACCCCTCCGCTCCCCACTCCACTTAGGGCCACCCCGGTTCCAGCTACTCTGCTTGTCTTGCTCTGAGCACCCCATTCAGGCTCACCTCCATTCCCAGCCTGGCCATCAGAATTATCCAGCTCTGAACGCCAGTGTCAATAGTGCTCAAAGTGGCACAATGACTACTGAAAAAAAAAAAACCCACATCCACTGCCGTCGACCTGAGTCTGACTCATGGAGACCCTGTGTGGGTCAGAGTGGAACTGCCCGGAGGGGTTTTGCATTTTCATGGAACAAGATCTCCAGGCCTTTCTTTTGTGGCCCTGCTGGGTGGGTTCAAACACCAGCCTTTCAGTTAGTTGTTGTATGCAATTGAGTTGATTCCGACTCACAGTGACCCTGTGGAGCTTCCCCATAGGGTTTCCTAGGCTCTAAACTTCATGATCTGAAGAGAAACCAGAATACAGCTGCCAAAGCCGTCTTTAAAGTGCTGAGGAGCAAGGATGTCTCCTTGAGGACTAAGGTGCGCCTGACCCAAGCCATGGTGTTTTCAGTAGCCTCATATGCATGTGAGAGCTGGACAATGAACAAGGAAGACTGAAGAAGAGTTGATGCTTTTGAGTTGTGGTGCTGGCGAAGAATGCTGAAAGTCCCATGGACTGCTAAAAGAAGTAACACATCTGTCCTGGAAGAAGTACAACCAGAATTCTCCTTGGAAGTGAGAATGGCCAGACTTCGTCTCACCTACTTTGTTCATGTTGTCAGAAAGGACCGTTCCCTGGAGAAGGATGTCATGCTGGGTAAAGCGGAGGGTCAGCCAAGAAGGGGAAGGCCCTCAACGAGATGGATTGACAGAGTGGCTGCAATGATGGGCTCAGGCATAGTAAGGATTGTGAGGCTGGCACAGCACTGGGTGGTGTTTCATTCTGTAGTACACAGGGTTGCTATGAGTCGGAGATGACTTGACGGCACCAAACGACAATCTATGCGAGCACGTCTTTTCTCCCATGAAGCTGCTGGGTAGGATCAAACTTTGAGTTAGCAGCTGAGCACTTAACCACTGCGCCAGCAGGGCTCCTTTTCTGGTTAGCAACCAGTTGAGCATGAACCGTTTGTGCCACCCAGAGTCCTTACAATGGGCACAGTGGCCCTGAAAATACCCCACACCCTTCATCTCCTCACTGACCTACAGAAACTCAGCACCTGCCTTTTGCTCTGCTGGCTTCCCTGGTGCCAGACGGGCTCCCCTCGCTAAATGCCCGACGGCCAGACAGCAGCAAGGGCCAGAATCCTCTTTCCAATACACTTTATTCCCTCCAGACTGGAAACATTCCATGTGTGCACACGCACCCAGCCAGGGCCTTCCCCGGGCAGGAGCCAAGGGCCTCAGTGGGATGGTGAGGCCCTCTCTGAGGACACCCCTGCTGACATGGTGCCACAGTGACAGTGTGGACTGGCTCGGGCCAGCAGCTGCAGCCTCCGGGAGCGCAGCTGGGCCTGGACGGCCCAGATGGGTGGCTGGTGGCCGGGCAGGGTGCAGTCCTCGTCAGCAAAGCTCTCCATGGTGCAGTCGGAGGCGTCCTCCGTGCCGGCCACGGAGTGCTTGCACACAGGGCAGGTGCGCCGGGTGGCCTGGGCGAACCAGGGGTCGATGCACTTGCAGTGGTAGGTGTGAGAGCACGGCAGGATCTTCAGCTGGTCCCCTTCCTCGTACTCATCCAGACAGATGGCACACAGGTCATCGTGCCGGCTGAAGGTGCGCACCTGGGCCTTCTGCCGGGCCGGCATCTTGACCGTGGGCTCATGGTGCCACCAGGCCCTCAGCCAGTGCCACACACGACACAGGATGAGAAAGGTGGAGGTGAGCAGGGCCAGGGCGCAGCCCAGTACCCAGGACACGGTCAGCACGGGGTGGCAGTCCAGGTCAGAGCACTGTGGGTAGTCGGGCAGCAGAAGCACGTGGGCGGATTTGTCACAGCGCACAATGACCCGCAGGTCCTGCGAGGCGGCTTCGCCCACGAACACAGAGGGGATGGCGATCTGGTGCCGTAGGTCCTCGTACACGTGGGCCATGCGCACCAGGTCGTCTGAGCGGACGTTGTGCACGATGGCTGCCTCGAAGCCGGCCCGCTGGGCGTGCAGAACCTTCAGGTCAAACGTACAGTCATAGCGGCGGATCAGGACAATGGCGCCCAGAGAACTGTTGCTCGGCCGTGGGCCCTTGATAGGCTGGCAAGCATTGGCCGGGTTGGCCTCCATCAGGTAGCCCCGGAGGCCCTCAGGGCCCAGGGGTACCCCGAAGAGGGCGGGCAGATCGGCAAAGTCCATGGTGCTGGAGTTCCCATCCAGTATGGCGCGCACCACGGCCTGTGAGGGTACCAGCAGTGCCAGCAGGATCAGCGAGGTCTTGATGACATCCGGGGCTGGCCGCCACCTCCCCATGGCCCCCCCCCGTGGCTGGGTCGAGCTAGGTCCCGCTGGGGACAACAGAAGGGAGGCCCTTGGGCATCTCCAGGGCCACCCCAGGGGATTGTGGCTGGACCGGGAATGGAGACCAGCTGGAGCAGGCGTTCAGAGGCAGGTGAGCCGAGGAGCTGGGAGCCAGTGGCCCTACACGGAAACGGCTTTCGGCGGCCCACCAGAGTGCATTGTATCTTGGAAGGCCGGTCTCAGGAAGAGCTGGCCTGGGCCACCTTGCTGGCAGATGACTCTGGGCCGGAAACCACCAGGATTCTAGATGATTCCGGCTTCTGTGACATCATGTGGTTGCCTCCTGCCCCACCCCATGCCCCCTGCTGCCTGGGCCTGATGCAGAGAGCTCCTGGGTCCTGATCTGGGGGCCCAGCAGCCTGGGGAGGAATTCCTCGTAGGCTCAGGCGTCCCTGACTCCTGGGCCCAGAGAGGCCAGGGGTGGGCTGGATACCCCAGCCACTATATATGTCACCCTCCAGTGCCCCCCAGTGAGCCACTATTACCCCGTTGAGACTCTCCGGAGAACTAGGGAGTATTTAAGTCATACCCACCATGATTCCAATTCTTAAGACCAAATTCCTGGCCTCCTCTCATCCCTCCCTGCCCTCTCTCCTCCTCTCCCCTCCTGGCTCACTCCACTCCAGTTCCCTCACTCTTTCTCCAACTCACCAGCCGTGGACTTTTGCACAGGCTATGCCCTCTGCCTGGAATGACTTTCCACCAGCTCTCCCCATGGCTGACTCTTCCTCAGCCTCCAAGTCTAGGCTCAAATGCCACCTCCTCCAAGAAGCCCTCCCGCCTTCCCTTGCCTAGTCGATTTCCATTTCCTCCCTGCCTCCTCTCCTCCACTCTCCCCCTGGCACACTTCACTCCAACCACATAGGCCTCCTTGCTGTTCTCCAACTCACAAGGCCCAGTCCTGCCCCAGGGCCTTTACATTGGCTGTGCCCTCTGCCTGGGACCCTCTTCCCCTATTCCTTGGGTGGTCAACCCCTGTACATCTTCCACTGTCCAGCTTCCCCAGTGACCTTATCCAAAATTGTCCTATTCTTTATCTCTTCCTCTACTTTATCTCCCCTGTAACATCACCTCCCTCATGCTTGATGCCTTGTTTCCTGTCGGCCCCTGCCGTCAGACTGTGGGCTCCTTGAAGATGCTGTCTGTCCCCTGGTCCTGCATAGGGCCCAGCACCTGGACCTGGGTGGTGGTGCGGTTAGCAGTCTCTCACCGTCTCCTGCTCCAAGCTCCCCATGCCTTCCAGCCTGGTGGCTGGCTGGGTTTGGTTTGGGCTTTGCTTCTGTAAACAAACATGCTGCCTGAGGTCAGCCTTTGCCACAGTGTTTATGTTGAGATGATTGTGGTCCTCAAGAGAGAAAACACTGCTGGAGGAAGGAAGGACGATTGTCCTGCTCCCACACACGCCACTGCCCTGTCCACTGGGCCTCTGTCTGCCGAGCCACACGGGAGCAGAGAGAAAACCCACTGATGGGCACACCAGCTGGGGGTCCGACTTTATAGCATCCACTCTGTTATATATGGAGTTGTGACCCCAAAAAAATACTTGTAAATCCTAACCCCCGTTGTTGTTGTTGTTAGGTGCCATCCAGTTGACTCCAACTCATAGAAACCCTGTGTGCAACAGAATGAAATACTGCCTGGTCATGGGTCCTAACCCCTATGGCTGTGTAAAGGAGCCCTGGGCCATGATGGTTAAGTGCTCGGCTGCTAACTGAAAAGTGGATGCAATGAACCCACCCAATGACTCTGTGGGAGAAAGACGTGGCAATCTGCTCCCATAAAGATTGACAGCCTCGGAAACCCTATGGGGCAGTCCCATTCTGTCCTCTAGGGGCGCTGTAGCATAGTGGCTAAAGCACTTGACTGCTAACCAGAAGGCTGGCGGTTCAAACCCACCAGGCACTCCTCGGAAGGAAGGTTGGGCAATCCTACTTCC
>NW_006922048.1:2040317-2043402 GCF_000298275.1 Orycteropus afer afer | reverse complement strand
ATGCACTACGACGTCTGATGTCCTGACTGCTGCTTCCATGGGCGTTGATTGTGGATCCAAGTGAAATGAAATCCCTGACAACTTCCATCTTTTCTCCATGTATCATGATGCTGCTTATAGGTCCAGTTGTGAGGATTTTTTTTTTCTTTATGATGAGATGTACCCCATACTGCAGACTGTAGTCTTCAATCTTCATCAGTAAGTGCTTCAAGTCATCCTCACTTTCAGCACGCAAGGTGTGTTATCTGCATATTGCAGATTATTAATGAGTCTTCCTCCAATCCTGATGCCACGTTCTTCTTCATATAGTCCAGCTTCTCAAGTTATTTGCTCAGCAGACAGATTGAATAAGTGTGGTGAAAGGATACAATCCTGACGGACTCCCATCCTGATTTTAAACCATGCAGTGTCCCCTGGTTCTGTTCAAATGACAACCTCCTGGTCTATGTACAGGTTCCTCATGAGTACAATCAAGTGTTCGGGAATTCCCATTCTTCTCAATGTTATCCACAGATTGTTACAATCCACACAGTCTAATGCCTTTGCATAGTCAATAAAACACAGGTAAACATCTCTCTGGTATTCTTTCCTTCCAGCCAAGATCCACCTGACATCAGCAATGATATCCCTCGTTCCACGTCCTCTTCTGAATCCAGCTTGCATTTCTGGAAGTTCCCCGTGAATGTACTGCTGCGACTGTTTTTGAGTAATCTTCAATAAAATTTACTTATGTGTGGTATTTTTCAATATTTCTGCATTCCATTGGCTCACCTTTCTTTAGAATGGGCACAGATATGGATCTCTTCCAGTCAGTGGGCCAAATTTCTTGGCATAGATGAGTGAGCACTTCCAGCATTGTATCTTTTATTCGAACATCTCAGCAGGTATTCTGTCAATTCCTGGAGCCTTGTTCTCCGCCAATTCCTTCAGTGCAGCTTCGACTTCTTCCTTCAGTACCAATGGTTCTTGGTCATATGCTACCGCCTGGAACAGTTGAACTTTGACCAGTTCTTTTTGGTGCAGTGACTCTGTGTATTTCTTCCATCTTCTTCTGAGACTTGCTGTGTCATTCAATATTTTGCCCATAGAAGTCTTCAGTATTGCAACTTGCGTCTGGAATTTTGTCTTCAGTGCTTTCAGCTTGAGAAATGAGATTGAACACCTACCGTGTGCCAAAGGAGCCTGAGTGGTTCAAGTGGTTTGTGTTCAGATGCTCAGCTATATGTTGATAGTTCAAACCCACCCAGCAGTGCTGTGGAAGAAAGACTGGTGACCTGTTTCTTTAAAGAGGATCATCAAGAAGCTTGATGGAACCGCTCTACTCTCTAACACATGGACCCACCATGAGTCAAAGCCAACTTGACAGCAACATTTTCAGTTTTTTTGTTTTTTACTGTGTACCAGACCCTGCGCTAGGAGCTCTGGTAGCATAGTGGCTAAGGCACTTGACTGCTCACCAGAAGGCTGGCGGTTCAAACCCACCAGCCACTCCTCGGAAGGAAGTTTGGGCAATCCTACTTCTGTAGTGATACTGCCTTGGAAACCCAAGGAGGGGTCACTATGAGTTGGGGCCTACTCGACGGCAAATAACAACAACAACAGACCCTGTGCTTACTAGAGACACATTAACCCCTTTAACCTTCATGACCATGCTATGATGTTGGTAAAACCAAACCAAACCAAACTCATTGCCATCAAGTCAGTTTTGACTCATAGCGACCTCTCCTTGGGTTTCTGAGGTGATATCTCTGTGGAAGTAGATTGCCCAATCTTTCATCTGAGGAGTGGCTGGTGGATTTGAACTGCCAGCCTTCTGGTTAGCAGCCAAATGCCTTAGACACTACAGAAATTGACAAAGTGTATGTTGAACGGGAGCTCTGGTGGCATAGTACCTAAGGCATTTGACTGCTAACCAGAAGGCTGGTAGTTCAAACCTACCAGCCACTCCTCAGAAGGAAGACTGGGCAATCTACTTCCACTGAGATAGTGCCTCAAAACTAACAAGGGGTCGCTGTAAATCGGATTCAATTTGATGGCAGTGAGTTTGGTTCTTTGGTTATATGTTAAACAAAGTCATCTCAGCGTGTGCAGTACTGGGAAGGAAATTAAGCAGGAGCTGTGATTGACAGGAGGGGTATTAGCTGGGATGGTCCAGGAAGACCTACCCAAAGGAGGAGACATTTGACCAGAAGCCTGAAGTGAAGGGAAGAAGCCATTGCTGGGGGTGGGGTGGGGGAGAGATGGAGGCAGTGGGATCTTCAAAGCTTGCAAGCAGCCCTCCCGGGTAAAGCAGTGGTCTCTGTTCTCCTGCAGCAACAGAGGAAGAAGGGAGAGTGTAAAAGGGTGTAGTAGCCTCAGAACCTCTCTAACTTCAGCCGAGATAATGACCAGGCCTCAGCCCAAAGCTGATTCCCATGGGGGGTGGTAAAACCTACCACCTCCCTCCAACCTTTTTACCAATTCTGACCCCAACCCCAACCCCAACTCTTCCTCCCATGGCACCTCTCCATGTCTTCTGGGTTTGATAACCTGTTACAATGGCCACACAGAACTCACAGCAAATGCTTAAAGGTAAGTGGTTTATCAAGGAACAGGTACAAGTCCAGGTCAGCGTTAGGAAGCACACAGGCACAGCCTCCCTTCTTTCCTGCAGGGCAGCTCTTTCAGCTGCTCGCCCGTCATTCAGGCCTCCTGCTGGTCCCCTCAGAACAGGCTCCTCTCAGCCCTGCAACCAGTCACCCCTGACTCTGTCACTGGGCCCCTTCCAGGCTAGTCACTGTCTCGAGGGTTACAGCCCTTGACCCATATTACAGCTCTTTTCCATACAAATAAAGAGGTTCCTTGCATCCTTTCTCTCTGCTACTTCTCTCATCTCTCTTGCCTTTTTTTTAATTTTTGGTTCTTCCTGCTTCCTATCTGGAAAAACTGAGGGGCTGGTTTCACATATACACAAACTCACCATCGATTTCAAGGCATAGCCCTCTTACCAGGGCTAGGAACTCACCAATCCCCTCTCAGTAGGCCACAGACACTTTATTTGCATGTTGTTGTTGTTGTTTGCCGTCGAGTCGGACCCGACTCATAG
>NW_006922048.1:2038605-2039555 GCF_000298275.1 Orycteropus afer afer | reverse complement strand
AGAAAATCTTTGAACTTTAAACCAAAAATATCCCCTGGAGTCTTCTTTAAATCAAACAATGGTTTAGCTTAATTAGTAAAAAAATGTTTACATTGTCCTCTCTTAAGAACTATGCATATGGGGCAAGCATAACTCTGATACCAAGACCAAGCAAAGACACCACTGAAAAAGAAAATTTTAGATCAATATCCCTCATGAACATAGATATAGAAATCCTCAACAAAATTCTAGCCAATAGACTCCAAAACACATTAAAGAAGTAATACATCATAACCAAGTGGGATGGATTTATGCCAGATATGCAAGGATGGTGAGTTGCTTAATATGTCCCTTCTAGCCACAGTCCTCCATTTTGTAACTCCCAGCCTCTAGGCCTGCTTAGGGTGTGATGCATCTTGAATCCCGCCTCCCCAAGGGTGTGACTCAAGTTCCCATGCTTAGTTTCCTTGGTGGCACATATGTGAATGTTGTGGCAAAGTTCACTCTCTCTTGCTCCAGATCCTGCATTTGGTTCATCATCATCTCACCCCTGCACTTGAGACAGCAGCCAGGCATCTGACTTTCCGATTTGGGTTCTCAGCCTCTGCAAACCACTTGAGTGCAGAGAATCCTCCAGACCTATGCCTGACCCATGGATTTGAGACTTGCCAGCCTCCCCACCTCCATCACCGAGTGAGCCATCTCCTTGGCAGTTTGTGAGTTATGTGAGACATTACAGCCAAGTAAGGAACCCTAAGATGGGAGGAAGATTGGGCAATCTCCTTCCGTAGTGATACTGTCCAGGAAACCCAAGGAGGGGTCGCCATGAGTCGGATATGACTCGACAGCAATAGGTTTGGTTTGGTTTGGAAGATAGGAGGGAAAAGGAGCTCTGGTGGCATGGTGCCTAAGGTCATGTAAAAAAACTCAGTGAGAAAATTACTGGAACTAATTGAAAGTTCCAGCAAAGT
>NW_006922048.1:2032475-2033881 GCF_000298275.1 Orycteropus afer afer | reverse complement strand
AAAAATAGAGACACACTAATGGACCCTAATTCAGGGCAAAAATACACTATGGAACATAGCTAAAAATACACAAACACTAGAGGACAAAATGGATGACTGGGACCTCCTAAATATTAGACAGTTACACACATCAAAAGATTTCACCAAAAGAGTAAAAAGAGAACCCACAGACTGGGAAAATTTTTTAGCAAAGACATATCAGACAAGAGGCTTAGCTCTAAAATTTATAGACCATTTCAACAAGTTAAAAAGACAGATAATCCAATTTAAAAATGGGCAGAGGACATGAACAGACATTTCACTAAAGAAAACATTCAGACAGTTAGCAAACACATGAAGAAATACGCATCCTTAGATCAATAGCCATTAGAGAGATGCAAATCAAAACAACAGTGTGATATCATCTCACCCCAACACTAATAGCAAAGTTCAATAAGGCAGAAAACAGCAAATGCGGGCCAGGGCGTGGAGAGACTGGAACCCGCATACACTATTGGTGGGACTGTAACATGGTGCAACCACTGAGGAAAATGCTATGGCATTTCCATAAAAAGCTGGAAATAGAAACATCCCATGATTCAGCAATCCCACTGTAGGGATATATCCTAGAGAAATAAGGGCCATGACATGAGCACATATATGCACACCTGTGTTCATTGTAGCACTATTCACAACAGCGGAAACAATCTAAATGTCCATCAGTAGAGGAATGGATCAACAAACTATGGTACGTGCACATGATAGGAGACTACGCAACATTCAAGAACCGTGAGGAGTCTGCAAAACGTCTCATAACATGGAGGAACTTAGAGTCCCTTAGGCTGAGGGAGGTCAGTGGATCACAAAAGGACAGATACTGTATGAGACCACTATCGTAAAATGTCAAGAAAAAGGTTTCACCAAAAACGAAATATCCTTTGATGGTGACTAGGGAATGTGTGGGGAAGGGAGGGTAAATACCAAACTAGAGAAGAGAAACATATTAACTTGGATAAAAAACAGAAAAAAAAAACCAAACTCACTGCCCTCGAGTTGAATCCTATTCATAGCAACCCTTGTTGGGTTTCTGAGTCTGTAAATCTTCACAGAAGTAGACTGTCCCGTCTTCTTTCTGTGGAGTGGCTGGTGGGTTTGAACAGCTGACCTTCTGGTTAGCAGCTGTTCTGGTTACCTGATGCTACTCTGAAAGGAATATAAACCACAAATGGGATGGCCTTAACAAACAGGAGTTTATTCTCTCACAATTTGGAGGCTGTAAGTCCAAGTTCAAAGTGCCAGGCTCTAGGGGCTGTGTGAAAGCCCCTCGACCTTGGGCTTCATCTCTGCCTCCTGCTCCCAGCCCACTGCAGCTGGAGGCTTTTCTTCACTCAGGCAGCTACTGGCTACTGAGGCTGACAAGCCCAAGG
>NW_006922048.1:2000128-2016089 GCF_000298275.1 Orycteropus afer afer | reverse complement strand
GTGGTGTAGTGCCTAAGGCACTTGACTGCTAACCAGAAGGCTGGCGGTTCAAACCCACCAGCCACTCCTCGGAAGGAAGGCTGGGCAATCTACTTCCGTAGAGATACCGCCTCAGAAACCCAAGGAGGGGTCGCTATGAGTTGGATACGACTCGACGGCAGTGAGTTTGGTTTTTTGTTTTAGATAATCCAGAGTTACCCCATCTCAAGATCTGTAATTTAATGACATCTGCAAAGACTCTCTTTCCAAATAAAGTGTCACTCACAGGTTCCAGGGGATTAAAAAAAAAAACCCACTGTCACCGAATCTACCAATTCTGACTCACAGCGCCCCTAGAGGACAGAGTAGAACTGCCCCATAGGATTTCCAAGGCTGTCAATCTTTACAGATGCCAAATGCCTCACCTTTCCCCTGCTGACCTTCAGTTAGCAGCCGAGCCATTTAACCACTGCGCCACCAGGGCTCCTTTGTATGTATGTATAACCCACTGCTGTCAAGTTGATTCTGACTCATAACGACCCTAATTAGACAGAGTAGAACGGCTATATAGAGTTTCCAAGGCTGCCAATCTTCACAGAAGCAAAACCCAAACCGAGCCCACTGCCTGGAGTTGATTCTGACTCACAGCGCCCCTAGAGGACAAAGTGGAACTGCCCCAGAGGGTCTCCAAGGCTGTCATCCTTACAAAAGCAGAGCCCCTCATCTTTCTCCCAATGACCTTTTGATTAGCAGCTGAGTGTTTTAACCACTGCACCACCAGAGCTCCAGGAGATTAGGAGTGGACATATCTGTTGGAGGGGCCTCCACTCAACCCACTCTACTGCCTGTTATGGGTTGAATTGTGCTGTGTGAATAAGTGTTGTAAATCCTAACCTTTATACTTGTCAAAGGAGTGCTGGTGGTGTAGTAGTTAAGGCTTCTGGCTAGTGACCAAAAGGCTGGTGGTTCGAACCCACCAGCCGCTCCACAGAAGAAAGATGAGGCAGTCTGCTTCCATCAAGATTTATAACCTTGGGAACCCAATGAGGGTCTCTATGAGTCGGAATCAACTCAAAGGCCGTGAGTTTGGTTTGGTTTATATTTGTAAATAATGAACCCTGGTGGCACAGTGGTTAAGCATTTGGCTGCTAACCAAAAGGTCTAGGGTTTGAACCCATCCAGTGGTTCTGAGGGAGAAAGACGTGGTGATGTGCTTCCATGAAGATTTACAGCCTTGAAACCCCATGTTCCACTGGGTCCTGTCGGGTCACTGTGAGTCAGAGTTCACTCGACTGGCTCACAGAATTAGGACCAGCATTTTCTTTATGTTAATGAGGCCCTATCAATGTAGTGGGAGATTGAATCACCTTTGAGACATGAAAAGAATGGATTAGGAACAGAGAAGGAAACACAGAGGGGGAGATACAAGCCACACGGGGATCCAGGAATAGAAGCTGAAAAGACACAAGAACTTCCCCGAGAGCCGACAGAGAGAGAAAGGCTTCTGGTGGAGTTGGAGCCCTGACCAGACTTCTAGCCTCCTGCGGTGGTTGTTTGTGTGTCAGCTTGGCTGGGCCTGGCTGAGTATTCCCCATGATGAGACTGGTAATCAACTCCGTGGTGGGATCTACTGTGAACAGCTGAGTAGCTGCCTTTGGGACGTGGTCTGCTTCCTGTATATAAGCAGAAGCCTTGGGGAATGGTCTCTAGCCTATGGCACACTTGGACCCTGCATGTAGCCGTGTCGTTGCTCAGCAGCCTGCCATGCTCTGCCGACCTTGGGACTTACAATGGACTTAAGTTAACGGCCTGCCGTGTGGATTGGTAACATCGGGACTGTGCCTTTTTACTTGTCAACCTTGGGTTTGTCAGCCTCAGCAGCCAGCAGCTGTCTGAGTGAAGAAACGCCTCTAGCTCCAGTGGGCCGGGAGCAGGAGGCAGAGCTGGACCCCAAGGCTGAGGGGCTTTCACCCAGCCCCTAGAGCCTGGCACTTTAAACTTGGACTAAAAGCCTCCAAATGGTAAGAATAAACTCCTGTTTGTTGAGGCCATCCCATTGGTGGTATGTTCCTGTCAGAGCGGCACTAGGGAACCAGAACACCTCCCAAGTGTGAGAAAACAGATTTCTGTCTGTTAAAGCTGCCCACTGGCACTGTTTCTGCCACAGCACTAGATAACTAACACACTGCCCCAAGGGATTTATTAATTTCAAAGGTAAACAGGTAACCTTCCAGTGGAAAGACCCGGCAGATGGCATCGTAACCAAGTGATCGGTCAACGTCACCATGGATGAGAAACACTTACATCGTGCGTGTCTCGCCATTCTGGAGGCCGGAAGTCCAAATCAGGGTATCAGCCCTGTTGGTTCCTCCTGAGGGCTCTGAGAGAGAACCTATGCCCTGCTTCTGTGGCTCCCAGCAGTCCTGGCTTCCACGGCCTCTGGTCGTATGGCCTCCTCTCCACTCTCTGTGTGTCTCGTCTCCTCTTTTATAAGACACCAGTCAGGTGGGATTGGGACTCACATTATTTCAAAGCCATGTTCACCACAGATCCCAGAGGTTAAGACTTCAACAGCTCCTTTTTCTTTCAGTTATTGTGATGAAAATATGCACACTAAAACATCTGCCGATACAACAACTTCCACATTCACCATGGTTTTACACACTGGTGATACACCATGAAAGATGTAACGAATGGCACTGAATTGTACCATATTTTCACACAAATAAGGCACCTTCTACTTTTGTTTGCCAACTGTGTCCCACCTCCAATAAAGTATTTTTGTAAGTGTGCTATGCTAATTTTTTTTCTTTTTTACAACATGTAAAAAAAATTGGCATAATGGCACTTATGAATATAACGTGCGGGGGGAAGAACAACACAGTTAAGAAACAAATGTAGATAGTGCGTGTTATTTGAGTAAAATACAGTACAATTCAGTGACCTTGGTTACATTTTGTGTCACCATTATTTCTAACCTTTTTCAAAATATTCCACCACCTTTAACATAAATCCAATGTTCTCCAAACAAAAACTCCTCCTTCCCCCTCCCCCCGCCCCATAACCACTAATAATCTTTAGTTGCTGTAATCCACTGAAACCAAACGCAATGCTGTTGAATCGATTCCGAGTCACAGTGACCCTGTAAGACCGAGTGGAATTGCCTCATAGGGTTTCCAAGGCTGTAATCTTTACACAAGCAGACTGCCACCTCTTTCTCCCACAGAGTGACATTTCAGTTAACAGCTGAGCACTTAACCACTATGCCACCAGGGTTCCTCTTGGTTTCTATAGAGTTGCTTATTTCATTTGTGTGAGACCATACAGTATCTGTCCTTGTGTGATAACTTACTGTGCTCAGCATAATGTTTCCAAGGTTCAACACATCTTTTGGGAGGGGGCACAAGTCAATTCATAGCAAACCTATTGGGCACGAGGATAGAGGCCCGGAGCCCAGGGAGGAGGCTGGGCTGGCGGTAGTGAAAGCTTGGACGGGTACAGTAGCAGTAGCAGTGAGGGAGGGGTGAAGTGGTTTGGAAGTGCTGGCCATTTGGATGTGAGAAGTGAGGGGAGAGGAGGCAGGGAAGTTGACCTGCAGAGTCTGCTATGAATGGCAGGTGGAGGTGGCCGTCCCCAAGACCAGGGCCGAGTCTGTCTCCTCCCACAGGGTCTGCAGGGTCAGGGGAACATCCAGAAGGATGCCCAGTTGGCAGCTGGGCCCTCATCCCGGAGGCCTGAGCAGACACAGGGATCTGGGCCCACGGGGTGTTCTGGCCATTGCCACAGATGGCAGCCACTGGGCTGTGATGTAACTTGTCAGGAGGAAGCCGAACCCGTCCCCAGGCTCGGAGACACAGCTTGCCTAAATGCTAACAAGTTTTGCCTCCAAATGGTGACGGGGTGTGCGTGTGTATATGTGTGTGTGTTTAATTCTGGAATGAATTTAATTCTAATTCCGCCGACTTTGGGGATGGGAAACAGCTGTCTTAATGAGTTAACAGTGGGTTTAAAATAGCGAGCATCTGTTCGCCGTCTGAGCCAGCACCCGCTGAGGCCGTGCCCAGGCTCCAGGGTGCACAGCTCAAGGGCCCTGCTTGTGGTCCCTGATGCTGGAGACAGTAGGAAACGTGGGCTGGCAGCCCCGAGACTCAGGTTCAAAGCCAGTTCTGCTACCAGGCAGGTTACATTCCCAGGGGGGTTTCTGGTACTTAGTGGTATAGTGATTAAAGCATTGAGCTGTTAACCAAAAGGTTAACAGTTCAAACCTACCAGCCATTCCTTGGGAGAACGATCAGGTAGTCGGCTTACACAAAGATTTAGTTTTGCAAGCCCAATGGGACAGTTCTACTCTGTCCTCTAGGGGCGCTGTGAGGCAAAATCAACTCCATGGCAATGGGTTTGGTTTGGTCTTTGCTTCTGTAAACATTGACAGCTTTGGAAACCCTGTGGGCCAGTTCCACTCTGTCCTCTAGGGGCGCTGTGAGTCAGAATTGACTCTATGGCGTGGGTTTGGTTTTGGTTGGTCTATAAACTGGGGGCAGCTTAGCTACCACACATGCGCTCTGGCACCAGCATAGCCATGGAATGGTGTGACACTGGGGGCCGGGGGGCAGGGGAGGAAGGCAGACCACAAGTATGTGCCCCCTCAGATGATTCCTGGCTCCACGGCCTTAACTTCTCTAAGTCTCAACTTCCTCATCTGTAAATGGATAATAATAATAGCTGTTGTTGTTGGGTGCCATGAGTTGGGACCCCGTGTGACAGAGAAGGGATTCTCCATAGGGTTTCCTAGTCTGGAATCTTTACATGAGCCGATCACCAGTTGTTTCAACCATGGAGCCACTGGGTGAGTGCATCTGAACTGCTGACTTTGGGGTTCACAGTCAAGTGCTCAACCATTGCACCACGAGGGCCCCTTCAGCTACAGGGCACCACCTCAGAAATGCAGATCAGTTGCTACTGAGTCAACCTCAACACACAGCAGCCCCGTGTGTGACAGAGCAGACGTGGGCTCCATCAGGTTTCAATGGCTGAATTTGGGGAAGTAGATTGCCAGGTCTTTCTTCCACAGAGCCTGTGGGTAAGTTCAAATCATCAACCTTTCTGTCAGTAGCAAACCGTTTGTGCCCCCCAGGCTCCTGGTAATAATAGTATGGTTGTTGTTGCTGGAGGTTGCTGGGTCAATTCTGACTCATAGCAACCACGTGTGTGACAGAGTGGAATTGACCCACAGAGGTTACAGAAGCAGGTCACAAGGTCTTTCTCCCACAGAGCTCCTGGGTGAGTTCGGAATGCCTACTTTCTGGTTAGCAGCTGAGCGCCTAAGCACTGTGCCACCAGGGCTCATAATAATGGAGTCCCTGTGTGGTCCTAGGGAGCTCTGGTGGTGTACTGCCTAAGGCACTTGACTGCTAACCAGAAGGCTGGCAGTTCAAACCCACCTCCACTCCTCAGAAGGAAGGTTGGGCAATCTACTTCCATAGTGGTATCGCCTTGGAAACCCAAGGAGGGGTTGCCATCAGTCGGATCTGACTCCACAGCAGTGAGTTTGGTTGTTTTTTTTTGGGGGGGTGCTAACAGTTAATGTGCTTGGCTGCTAACCAAAAGGCTGGTGTTTCTAATCCACCCAGAAGCACCCTGGAAGAAAGGCCTGGCAATCTACTTCTGAGAAAACGTCTCCTGATAACCCATGGACCACAGCTCTACTGTGACATGCATGGGGTTGCCATGGGTTGAAATCAACTCAAGGCAACTAGCTTTGTCGGCAGGAGGGAGGGATTACAAAGGAGCACTAGGACATGGGGGTTCATGGCAGATGTGGTCGGTCACCAGCTGGATCTCACCAGTGGCTTTAAGGGTATGTACGTAGGGCAAGTAGAATTCTCACCTTGCAGGCACGATGCTTCCCACCTAATGCACCCCAAGCTCGCCCCCACCGGTCTGTCTGTGGAGGCTTGAGTGTTGCTAGGATGCTAAACAGGTTTCAGCGGAGCTTCCAGACTGAGCTGGACTGGGAAGAAAGGGCTGGTGATCATCCTCTGAAAAGCAGCCAATGAGAACCCCGGGGATCCCAACGGTCTGATCCACAGCCAATCGCGGCGACAGCACAGGACTGGACAGTGTTTGGTTCCATTGTGCACAGACAAGGTCACCACGAGTCAAGGGCCAGCTCGGCAGCCACTAACAACAGTAACCATGTCATGTGTCAAAACTCATCACGCCTCAAAGATGTGCAGTTTGTGGTATGTCAATTACACTGCAAAAATAAATCCAACGGCCCCCCCAAAAAAACCCACTTAGCCCTGTGTCCAGTGAGGACTTCATGGCTGACAGTGGCTGCAGCGGTAGACAGGTGTGGGGTGGGGGCCTTGGGAGAAGCCGCCCAAGACTGGACTCCAGGTGACCAGCTTGCCCCACGGCCCCATGCCCTGGCCCTCCGCCCTCCATACCTCTCAATCCAGGCAACAGGAGTCTGCACCTCGTTGGCCTTCTCCTCACCCCGGCCCCAAAAAGTAATTTCTTAACACTTCTGCTCTCCACCAACAAGACACAAGATTAATTACAGCCATAACCACACTGGGCGCTGCCTAAATATTTCATAGATGTGTGCGTGCGCTCAAACGCGCACACTCACGCCAGCCTGCAGACAAGCCTGCTTGTGGTTTTATTCTCTGCTTTTCCTTAAAGGAGCCCGTAGGTGGGCAGACTGCAAGGCCTTGTCCCTCTTTCTCTTCTTCTTTTATCTTCTCTCTTTCCTGTCTCCCGTCTCTTCTTTCTCTTTGCTTCCCTGTCTTTTCCCTTTCTTGTCCCTTTCCCCACCAGAGAGGTTTCAGGGAAGGGACTGCCGCCTAGCAGGTCCTCAGCCAGGTTCTAGGAAGGAAGAGTCCATGTCTGATCTGAGTCTTTGGAGAGTGGCAGCTGTGCTGGGAGGGTTTAGAGGGAGGCAGGAGGCCGGGCCACAACTCTGCTCTTGGCCGAAGCCTGGGGGTCTATGTGTTATTAGGGAAAGAGGCTGGGAGCCCCCACGCCTTCCCAAAAAGATTAATTGACACCTTAATTCATTCTCCAGATGTTTCTTGGGGATGGAGAGTGTGGTAGTTTAGAGCCCAGACCTGGCTCCAATTCAGTCTCTGAAACTTCCTGGCTATGTGACATCGAGCAAGTGGCTTTACCTCTCTGGGCCTCAGTTCCTCCAACTGCAAAATGGGGGTACCAAGAATGTCATGGGAGCTCTGGTAGCATAGTGCCTGAGGCACTTGACTGCTAACCAGAAGGCTGGCAGTTCAAACCCACCAGCCACTCCTCAGAAGGAAGGTTGGGCAATCTACTTCCGTAGTGATATTGCCTAGGAAACCCAAGGAGGGGTTGCTATGAGTCAGGTCTGACTCGATGGCAAATAACAACAACAACAACAACAAGGTCATATGTCATGAGATGTTTTAAGTTACCTTGATGCCTTAAAGAGCTCTTGGTGTGGGGCCAGGTGGACAGGAGGGGCTCAATCAATGGCAGCTATTAGAAGGGGGTTATTCTTACTGATTAGGAGCTCTGGTAGCATAGTGGCTAAAGCACTTGACTGCTAACCAGAAGGCTGGCGGTTCAAACCCACCAGCCACTCCTCGGAAGGAAGGTTGGGCAATCCTACTTCCGTAGTGATACTGCCTCGGAAACCCAAGGAGGGGTCGCTATGAGTCGGGGCCGACTCGACGGCACATAACAACAACAACAACATTCTTACTGATTACAGGTCCTTGGGTGGTGTGAACAGTTAGCACTCAACCACTGACCTAAAGGTTGGTGGGTTGAACCCACCTAGTGCACTGAGGAAGAAAGGCCTGGTGATCTGCTTCTGTAAAGATGACGGCCAAGCAAACCCTGCAGAGTTCAGTCCTCCTCTGTAGCACACAGGGCTGCCATGAGCTGGAATCAACTCCACGGCAGTGGGCTTGGTTCTTTGTTTGTTTATTATCACTAATTATTGGAGCTCATCAAGAGTCATATTCTCTTCTTTTTTCATCCTTTCACTTTACATATGGAAGCTCAAAGATGCACAAGGTTTGGGCAGGCACTCAGCAGGAGCAGCTGAAGGAGCTCAGATGACTTCATCTTCTCAAAAACACCCAAAGCCAAACCTATTACCGTCCAGTCGATTTCCACTCATGGCAGCTCCATGTGTGACGGACTTGAATCGCTCCAGAGTTTCTTGGCTGTGATCTTTACAGAAGCACACTGCCAGGTCTTTCTTCCACAGCACCTCAGGTTGGGTTTGCATGTCCAGCATTCTGGTTAGTAGTCAAGCACATGCCATTCGTGCCACCAGGGAACGTTACTCATCTCAAAGTCCCTTCTATCTGCCAATGGGGAAACTGAGGCCCAGAGATGGCCAGAGAGGGCTCCCAGGCCTCCTGTTCCAAGCCCGACCCTGGGATGCAAAGAGGAAACTCCAGAGAGGCCCAGTCACGGCCCTGCCTATCCTCAGCACTGCAGTCACCAGAATTGCCTGCCTGCAATTTACCAAATGTGACAGCGTCTGGGCCCCGACAGTGCAGCCCGAGCCAGTGCATCTGTGGGTCTGTCACCTCCCACGCCGTGTCTGAATGATGGTCAGAGGGAGGGAGAGTCAGGCATGGGGTACGTGCCAGGGCCTGGCTGGCCAAGCATTCTGCAGACTTGGAAGGCTGGCCAGACTCTCAGCTGAACCAAGGATGGAGGGATCATGGCCCCATTAGACAGATGGGAAAACTGAGGCTCAGGATGGGAAACGAGTCTCCCAGGGTCACACAGGTAACCATCTGAGCCTCTGCTATTGCCTGGGCTGGGGCTGCAGACACAGACTCTGGCCTTTTGGGGCTCACAATCCAGCAGGCAATGAACAATAAACACTCTAAAGAATTCTATAGAACGTTGGGTAATGATGGGCCATAGGGGCTCTGTGGTAGAATGCTTGCTTTGCATGTGGGTGACCTGGGTTCAATTCCCAGCCAGTGCCCCTCACGCACAGCCCCCACCCGTCTGTCTGCGGAGGCTGACTTGTTGCTAGGTTGCTGAACAGGTTTCAATGGAGCTTCCAGACAGAGACAGACAAGGAAGAAAGGCCTGGTGATCGGCTTCTGAAAATCAGCCAGTGAGAATGCTGTGGGTCCCAACAGCCCAATTCACAACTGATCGTGGGGTCGGCCAAGGACTGGGCAGTATTTTGTTCCATTGTGCGCAGGGTCACCATGAGTCTGGGCACACTTGACAGCAGCCAACAACAACAACAACAGTGGATAATAAATGCTGTGGAAAACACCGCAGGGGGTACTGGATCCAGAGGCAGAGAAGGGGAAAAGTTATCAATGAAGGGATTCAAAGGGGGCCTCACTGAGGAGGTGGCATTTGAGCAGAGACCTGAGGGAGCTGAGGAAAGGGCCAGGTGGGTGTCTGGGGAACAGCCTTCCAGGCAGAGGGCACAGCCCATGCAAAGGTCCTGGGGCAGGACTGGGTCTGGCGAGTTGTAGGAACATTGAAGGGGCCTGTGTGGCTGGAGTGGAGTCAGTGAGGGGGAGAGAGGAGGGGAGGGCAGGAAGTGGACAGGGCAGGTCATGCAGGGCCCTGTGGGCCTCGGGAAGGACTCAGGCTTTTACCTGAAGAGGTAGGAGCCCTGGAGGACTGTGGGCACAGAACATGGACAGGCCATGACTCAGATGCTCAAAGGCGCCCTCTGGCTGCTGAAGGGTAAACAGACTGTGGGGGACAAGGGCAGCAGCTGGGGGACCAGGGCAAAGTTGTCAGTAAAAATGAGATGGGAGGATTTAGCCCAACTGGTCTGGGAAAGCTTCTCTGAAGAGCTGACCTTTGAGATCTATGGAAATAAGAAGCACTCACATCGCTCACTGCCATCGAGTCGCCCTGACTCACAGCGACCCCTCCTTGGGTTTCCAAGGCAGTATCTCTATGGAAGTAGATTGACCAGTCTTCCTTCTGAGGAGTGGCTGGTGGGTTTGAACCACCAGCCTTCTGGTTAGCAGTCATTTCAAGCACAGGGTACTGCACATGGAAAGGCCCTGAGGCAGGAACAAGCTTAGCTTGTTTGAAACACGTGGAGATGGCCAGACTGGAGGAGAGAAGGAGGGAGGAGGGGAGGAGAGCCGGTTCGCACACACAGCCCCGTGCTCGGCAGTGACTGCTTCCCTCTTTATACTGATGCCATGGGAGGGTTGTTTTTTTTGGGGGGGGGGTGTGCACAGTAGGATGGACAGTGTCATTAGCAGAATAATGGACCCCAAAAGATGTCCATGCCCTCACCCCTGAGACTTGTGAATATGTCATGTTACAAGGCCAAGAAGACTCTGCAAACGTGATCAAGCTACGGATTTTGAGATGGGGACATTAGCCTAGACAACCTGGGTGGGTCCCACGTCACAACAACCAAAAACAAATCAACCCACTTGCCGTCACGATGACCCCAACTCACGGCGACCTGGTGTGCATCAGAGTAGAACTCCACTCCATAGGGTTTTCAATGGCTGGTATTTTGGAAGAAGATTCCCAGGCCTTTCTTCCAAGGCCCTCTGTGTGGACTTGAACCTCCAGCCTTTCAGTGAGCAGCAGGCACAGTCCCCGTTTACACCTCCTGGGGGCTCTCGTGTAATCACAACAAACAACAATGCAACTACCACCTTCGAGTCGGATCCGGCTCACAGCGACCCCTCCCTGGGTTTCCGAGGCGGTATCACTATGGAAGTAGATTGCCCAACCTTCCTTCCAAGGAGTGGCTGGTGGGTTTGAACCGCCAGCCTTCTGGTTAGCAGTCAAGTGCCTCAGGCACTAGGCCACCAGAGCTCCTTATGTAATCACCAGGGGGCCCTTATAAAAGTGTGGCTGGAAGGTCAGAATCAGAGACAGAGTAGAAGATGCTCAGCTGCTGGCTTTGAAGATGGAGGGGCCAAGAGCCAAGGAATGTGGGCGGCCTCTAGAAGCTGGAACAGACCAAAAAAAAAAAAAAAAGGAGCTTCCTGAAGGAAGCAGGTCTGCTGACACCTTGATTTTAGCCCATGGAGATCCAGTGAGGACAACGACCCCCAGAACTGTGAGACAATGACGTGTGTTGATTAAAACCACTAAGGGTGTGGTTGTTTGTTACAGCAGCCACAAGAAACTCATACGGATGGTTTGAGTGGCGTCAAACGAGGCAGAGCTGAGACTGATCTCTGGACCACTCCCCGGGGCACTTGCTGGGGGTGGGGCTGGCCCAGCCCTGCTCTTGAGCTCAGCTGGCAGCTGGGCTCCAGTCTGCTGGGGACCCACCATGGACCCCCAGGCCCATTCCATTTCTGCCGAGGCTCCTCCTTCTTGACACCCCTCAGCTCTGACAGCCTGTCCGTGGGCGGCCAGGCGCTGCCAGCAATGGCAGAGCCTCCCTCTGCGATCACTTTAATGTGTTTTTTGCAAATCACAAACGTCACACAGGTTTCTAGAATGCCCTCAACCGTACAGACCAGCAGAAAGCAGAGCCCATACATAGACTGTCAACCCTGGGGCCACAAACTGTCAAACCTGGGGAGACTTTCTGCTTACAGATGTATCTGCTCTGAACAAGTTTCATTTTATTTTTGGTGTGTGTATTTTTTGTTTTGTTTTGTTTTAATAGAATCTGGTTTTTCACTTAAAATAAAAAGCAAAAGTAAAACATAAATAATAGTACGTCTTTGTTGTTATTGTTTGTATACCGTCCAGTTGATTCAGACTCATAGCAACCCCATGCAACAGAAGGGAACTGCCCCATAGGGTTTCCTAGGCTGTCATCTTTATGGGAAGCAGATTGCCATGTCTTTCTCTTATGGAGCCACAGGCTGGATTTGAACTGCTGACCTTTTGGTTAGCAGCTAAGAGGTCAACCACTGTGCCTCCAGGGCTCCTTTAATAGTATATGGTACACAATTGCATGTTAAATAAGAGTGGTTACAATGTTTCAAAGTTTAAACATTTAATATCTAAACCCTTAAAATGTACATGCAACGCTATAGATATTGTCAGTGAAAACTATTGATCCAATGATTTTATTAGAAATGTGCAGTCATTTCATTTTAATATGCACTGTTGACCCTTTGGGAGCTTTCATGTGTGTATGTGTGTTTGTGGTACAGTTATATATAATAAAACATTTGTCATTTCATCCATGTCCCCAAGGATGGTTTCGTGACGCTGCTGATGTTCCTCGTGTGGTACGGGCATCACCCCTCTCCATTTCTGGATTTTCCCATCATCCTTTACGACAACATTTAAGTTAGACTCATCACCAACACTGGAAGATCTGGAAATTCCCTGTGGCCTAGAATTGGGACTTCCCGTGGAGAAGCAGAGGACCTGGCCCCTGGTCCCCGTTTCCTGGAGGCCACAATGGGTTGGTGCCAAGTCCATCTAGGGTGGTGGTGTTGGGTGCCATCAAGTCGATTCTGACTCATGGTGACTCCGTGTGACAGAGTAGAACAGCCCCATACCGTTTCCTAAGCTGTGATCTTTACGGGAGCAGATTGCTGGTTCTTTCTTCCGCAGGACTGCTGGGTGGGTTCAAACCACCAACTTTTGGTTAACAGCTGAGTGCCTAACCAATTGCACCAGTAAGAAAGGACACTCCAGGCACAGCGAGAAGTAGGTGCAAAGACCCTGAGGCAGGAACAAGCTTGCTTCCCCAGGGACTCCACCCCCCGCTGGGACTCATTGCTACCCCTCCTTCACCCCCGACACACCCCCACCCATATCCCCCTCCCTTGGGTGAGTTTCATTGGCTTTTTGTTTTAAATACTTCCAGAACTTTCCCCTCCCACGTTTTGTTCTGCAGCTTCCTCTTCCCCCGTCCACGTTCCTGGCACATTAGTCCAGGTCTGCTCACATTGTTGTTAGCTGCCTGCAAGTTGGCCTTCAACTCATAGCAACCCCATGTCCAATGGAATCAGACTGTCGGGACCCACAGGGCTCTCATTGGCTGTTTTTTGGACGTTGCTAAGCAAGCCTTTCTCCCTAGTCCATCTCAGTCTGGAAGCTCTGCTCAGGGCCGTCAGCATCCTGGCAACACGCAAGCCTCCACTGACAGTCAGGGGCCAATGGGTCAGGTTACCCAACAGCACAGGCTTGTGCTGCTTAACTAGCCTGCACCTTGATGGCGCCTGTAAAGACGGCAGCCTAGGAAGCCCTATGGCAGCTCTGCTCTGTGACATGGGGTCACTGTGAGTCAGAATCGGCTCAAAGGCACCCAACAACAATACTTACCCGGCAGAGAAAGACAGAGATGTGAGGGAGCCGGAAAGGGAACAGAGAGGAGAAGCAGAGAGTTGAGCTGGGCCGGGGGTGGGTGCATTCAGGCAGCAAAGGCCACTGGGCCTGAGCTGTGGGGGGAGAGCCGGCCCAGGGTGTACGGAGCTCCCCCGCCCCCGAACCTCCCTCACATCAACACATCCACACTCGCCAGAGATGCAGGAAATATTTTCTCTCCGGCTGACACTTTTGGCAAAATACAATTCCTCCAGCTTCTTTTTGTGCAAAAAACATGTCCATCAAAACCGTCCCTGCGGCGCCTCCAGGAGATGGAGGCCGCGGGATCTGGTCTGGGGTTTGTGGATAAGGCTCCGGGGAGAGGGGGGCGCCTCGCCTCTCTCTGCAACAAGAATGAGCGTGGCTGGGCAACCTCCCATCGAGCACTTGGTGAGGCTGGGCGCCCTGGTGCCTGCACCGGCACAGGTATTGTCCACCTTCTTCAGATGGGGAGGCCGAGCCCAGAGAGGGGAAGACACTTCCCCAAGGTCTCCAGCAGAGCTGGGATTTGAACCTAGACCCTATTTGACCTGCCTGTCTTGGAGGAAGTACAGCCAGGATGCTCCTTAGGAGCAAAAATGGCCAAACTTCGTCTCAAGCACTTTGGTCATGTTGTCAGAAGGGACCATTCCCTGGAGAAGGATATCATACTTGGTAGACGGTCAGCGAAAAAGGGGAAGGCCCTCAACAAGATGGACTGACACAGTGGCTGCCATGATGGGCTCAAGCATAGTAAGGATTGTGAGGCTGGTGTAGGACCGGGTGGGGTTTTGTCCCGTTGTTCATGGGGTCGCTATGAGTTGGAGCTGTCTTGATGGCACCTGACAACAACAATAGAAGAGCCTCTATCCAGGAGGGAAAAAGGAGATACAGCAGCCAAGCCAAGGGGTTAATTAAGACATTATTGTCAGCTACTCTCCAGCCGAGTTCAACTCACAGCGCCCCTAGAGGACAGAGTGGAACTGCCCCAGAGGGTCTCCAAAGCTGTTACTCTTCCTGGAAGCAAAGCCCAAACCAAACCCGCTGCCATGGAGTTGATTCCGATTCTGACTCACAGCGCCCCTAGAGGCCAGAGTGGAACTGCCCCAGAGGGTCTCCAAGGCTGTCAATCTTTATGGGTGCAGAACCACTGGGTGAGTTCAAACCAACCTTTCAGTGAGCAGCGGAACGCTTAACCATTGTGCCACCAGGGCTTTGAGCAGGTTCCATGGATGGATCAAACGGTTAAGCACTTGCCTAGTAGCCAAAACATTGGCTGTTCGAACCCACTCAGTGGGGCCTCGGAAGATCTGCCTCTGAAAGGTCAACTTTGCAACCTCCACGGGGCACAGGTGGGCTTTCCGCTCTGTACACGTGGGCTGACTGAGGAGTCAGAATCAACTGAATGGCAACTGACAAGAACAATGCAACAGACCCCACTGTGGCCAGCAGCCCTCTGTTGAATCAGTCTGTGGCTTTGTGGAGACTGGCAGGGGAGGCCCCGGCCACAGGAGTGATGGGGACAGGTGGGTGCCTGTATCTTTCCCAGCTGCCCCCGTCCTCCCTGTCCAGTCCTAGCCCCCACAGACCCCTCAGCCAGGGGATGGTAGCAGCAGCAGCTGGCTCCGAAGCAGGAAAATGAGAGTTTGGGGGACAGGCACTCACTTGCAGGTGCCTCAGAGCACCCCTGCCACAGTGCTCTTAGAGTCGAGGAGAAACCAATGGCATCCACCAGATTGTCTGTTCAAACCCAAGCTCCACCCCTCACTTGCTGAGTTATTTCCGCCAGTCCTGGCCTCTTTGAGCCTTATGGGGCTGCAAGGAAGACGTCCAACAGATAAAGGTGGCAACGAGTAGCGACTAAGAGTGTGGACTCTGGGTCCAGACGTCCCAGGTTCAAATCTCAGCTTTGCTAGTTTCTCACTGTGCGACCTGCCTATGTCCCCATATGAGGCATTGGTGGTTCAGTGTTAAATTCTCACCTTCAGCCCGGGAGAGCTGGGTTCGAGTCTCAGCCAACGTACCTCATGCACAGACACCACCCACCGGTCCGTGTTGCTAGGATGCTCAATAGGGTTCAGCGGAGCTTCTGGACTCTGACTGACTAGGAAGAAAGGTTTGGCAATGACCTAGAACATCAGCCAGAAAACCCTATGGATCACGGTGGTCCGATCTGCAACCAATCATGCAGAACCAGGTAGGATTTTGTTCTGTCGTGCATAGGACCAATAGCATGTTGGGGGGATTGAAAACATTAGTGGTCCACAGAGGGTGGAGGGTCAGGAACAGGGGCAGGAAGTGGAATGTGTGGCTCAGAGCACAATGCACAATGTGGAACAAAACTCAAAATCATAAACAGAGACCAGGTTTGCTGGTTTGATGGAGCCTGGTGAGACCCCCTAAGACCATGGCTCCTAGTTACCCTTCAGGTCTGCAACTGAACTCACTCCCGTGGCTTTCAGCCAAACAACAGACAGGCCTATGGGGTGAACATTTACAGCAGGTAGATATACTCCCTGGAGCCTTCAATCGTGGGAGAACAGAAGGGCAGTGTTTGCCCAGGGAGACAGCTCTGGGGGCAGGAGTGCATGGAGGTAGCTGCCCTTCAGGTCTGGGATTGAACCCACACCTGTGGTTTCCAGCCAAACAAAGTACAGGCAAGTGAGTTAAACATTTACCTCAAGTAGACACACACCATGGAGAGAACAAT
>NW_006922048.1:1992065-1999978 GCF_000298275.1 Orycteropus afer afer | reverse complement strand
TGACATGAGACAAAGTATATGTGAACTGCTGTATGAAAAGTGAATTTACTCTGTAAATCTTCACCCAAATCGAAATAAAATTAAAAAAAAAAAAAAGGAGTGCATGGAGGGAAGGACACAGGGAAAAGGTAACTATGAGGAGGAAGAGGGCAGAGAGCTGTTACACTGTGGGGAATTGCAGTCAATGCCATGAGAGAAAACGTGTACGAATTGCTGTATGGAAAATGAATTTGCTCTGTAAACTTTCACCCAAATTACAATAGAATTTTTTTTTTTTTAATGGAATGTGTGGCTAATGGCCTCCATGAACAACTGCCCCCTTGGCCCTGAGACCAGAAGAACTAGATGGCGCCCAGGTACCATTACTGAACGTTTTGATCAAACATTCTAGAGCAGAATCCTGATCAAAAGGGATAAAATGCGGGACAGAATTTCAGATTCTCCTAGAATCCAGACTTCCTGGAGCAATGAAGTTTGGATGAACTCTTGAAACTATTGCTCTAGAACAATCTTGAAAACTTAAATCAAAAATATCCCTTAAAGTCTTCTTCAAACCAAACAATTGTTTAGCTGAAACTGGTTAAGAAGTCTGCCTTGAGCTGTGTGAAGAACCCTCTCTATGGGATGACACTGACAAAAGCAACGTGAAAAGTCCGACAGGAACCTTCCGGGGAGTGAATTTATGTTAATGGGGGAGGAACGACTCAGAAAAGGAGGGTGAGAACTCAAAGAACCTCATCAGCGTCACTGAAGTGTACATGCAGAAACTGTTGGACTGGTGTATGTTTTGCTGTATAGATTCTCAACAACAAAAATAAATAAAATGATAATCAATTTAGTGTCAAAAATAAAAAGCCCAGGGGCTGGCACACAGTCTCATTGTGTGTCGAGCAGCACTGGGCTCCACAGTTTGCAGGGGCTAGTTTTCTGCATGTAGATCACCAGGCCTTTCTTCTGAGGCACCTCTGAGTACGCTAACCATCTGACACACAGTTGCTGTAGTTATGTGCCATCGAGTTGATTCTGACTCATAGCGACCCTCAAAGGGGCCGAGTGGAACTGCCCCCATAGGCTTTCCTAGGCTGGCATCTTTACTGGAGCAGGGGTCAAGGTCTCTCTCCCACAGAGCAGCTGGTGGGTTCAAACCACTTGGCTTTTCAGTTAGCAGCCTAATGCCTTAACCACTGTGCCACCTTTGGCACACAGGAGGTGCTTATAATAGGGGCTCTAGAGAGATGTGTGACTCCTGGACCCTCCCCAAGGAAAGGTGCCTCCAGCGAGAGACAACAGGAAGGCAGCTCTGTCCTGAAGCCCCAGCCCCCGCCTGCCTCCCCTGGTGAGGGATTGACTTTTCTAGAATGCTACCCCTCCCTCCCCGTTTCTATCCGGAGCCAGCGCCACCGCATAAATCCAGCTTTATGGCTGTTATTGACGGGAAGCAGGGAGAAGCAGCCCATGCAAGGCCCAATTCATTTTCCCGTCTAGCATCTGTGTGCTGTTGGATTTCTGAGCTCCTGGGGGGTGGGGGGCGGGGAGGTGGAGAGGTGCAGCCCAGCCGAGCTGGGCCAGGCCAAGGTGAGGACGTGATCTTGGGCAGGCCGCGGCATTCCAGGCCCTCCTCCTGGGAGCACTGGTCAGGGAGTCTCAGATCCCGAGCCCCAGCTGTTCTCTGAAGGGTGGAGTAGGAGAGAGCTCTGGAGAGTACGGAGCTGTTGTCAGGTGCCACCAAGTCCATTTTCGTGTCATAGTGAAAAGGAAACTGCCCACAGAGCTTCCCAGGCTGTCACCTTTACCGGGAGCAGATTTCAAACCGTCAACCTTTCAGTTAGCAGCTGAGCGCCACCAGGGTTCCTTTGAGTACGAGGCAGGGTTTGGAATTTTCAGTAAGGATGAAAACCCGACGGAGGCGAAGGTGGCAGCCATGGGACTCTTTGAAGGGACAACATGTGGACAGAGGGCACAGCCGGTACAAAGGCCCTGAGGCAGGATGGTGCCTGGTGAGCTGGAGGAACAGCGAAAAAGCCCAAGTGGCTGGAGCACAGTGAGTGAGGCAGGGAGAGGAGGAAGGAGGAAAGGAGGCAGGGAGTGGGTGGGGAGGGCCTGCAGGACTCTGGCGGGAGAGTGGATGCGTTGGGCTTGGACCAGGGGATGCGGGAGCCCTGGAGGGCTGTGAGCAGAGGAGGGAGAGACCTTGACTGAAGTGCTCACAGGCGCCCTCTGGCTGCCGCAGGGAGGACATGGGCTTTTACGGGAGGCGATGAGAGCCCTAAGAGAGCTGTGGCCCTGTGGGCTGCTCACAGGCGCCCTCTGGATGCTGGGGGCGGAGGGGGGGGGGACGGACAGCTGAGTAATCCCACAGTGAAACCAAATTAAATCCTCCCTGTTGCCTGCCCAGAGCTGTGAAGTGCATGTTTCCTCACTCTTTGAAAGGAGAATTAGCACATGTGGAGAGGCGCTGAAGACACTCTGTTCTTTATGCACCCCAGATCAACTTTCTGTGATCATGGAAACATTCCATCCCTCCCTTATACAATACGAGAAGGCGCCCTGGTGGCACAACGGTTAAACACTCAACTGCTGACCGAAAGGCTGGTGGTTGGAACGTACCAGCAGCTCCGTGGGAGAAAAGAGCTGGCCGCCTGCTTCTGCTCCTGTAAAAGACTACAGCCTGGGAAACCCTACGGGGCAGTTCTACCTTGTCCTGTAGGGCCATAAGAGTCGGAGGCAACTCCACAGCACCTAACAACAGCATACTATGGAAGCAGCCAGCCACACGTGGCCACAGAGTCACGAAAGCTATCAAGGGGGACTGCGAAATGGCATTTCAGATTGTATTTTCTTTTCACTTATTTACATTGAAATCGCCATGTGTGGCTAGTGGCTACCTGACTGGGAGGTGAAGCTCCAGACTACCCAGTTGAAAGATACCTGAAGAGAAAGCATTTGCATTTTCTTCAATGTAATTGGAGACCCCGGGTGGTGCAGAGAGCTAATGAGGTCAAGTGCTGTCTGAAAGGTGGGATGTTTGAATGCACTCAGAGGCACCACAGAAGAAAGGCCTGGCAACTGACGTCTGAAACATCAGCCCTTGGAAACCCCACGGAGTGCAGTTGTACCCTGACACTCAGCAGGAGTCAGAGTTGACCCAACAGCAGTTGGTTTTTTTCAGTGGAATTGTAATGCCCTGTTCGGGACAGTGAATGGCACTGTGTAAGGCACCCAGACTTATGAGCGCCTGCACTGTAATCTGTTGTTCAGTGTGGGTGGCTGAGGTGGTGGACTATTCCATGGCTGAGATGCCTCTCCTGGGCCCACTGCTTCTTCCTGCCCAGGGGCAGGTGAGCTGGGTAACACAGGTCTGGGAACGGTGGCTGCCACTTCCTAGACCACTCCTCTCTGGTTGCTACTGCTCAGTCCTGCCTGCCAGAGACCTGGGGAGCCACACCCTACCCCAGTGCCCTGGCCCTCAGGAAAACACCCATCCATTTCCATATTATCTAGGGTTCGGTTCATATATCAGTGACAGTTAACCGTCCAGCTAGTAAGGCTGAAAATTTTAAAAACATTTGCCACCTCTGCAGTTCATCGATCAATACCTTGCAAAAGCCCAAGGAGGGGGGCATTACTGCCTTCCTTATTTTATATGGGGGGGGAGACTGAGGCATGCCCAGGCCAAGTCACTGAGCCAAGCTCCCAGAAAACCAAGCAGCTGCCATTGGTCAACTCAGGGCGACCCCATGTGTTGCAGGGCAGCACTATGCTCCAATCCACACGGTTTACACGGCTATGACCTTTCAAAAGTAGATTGCCAGGCCTTTCTTCTGCAGCACCTCTGAGTGGATTCGAACTGCCAACCTTTCGGTTAGTAGCAAGCACTAAACCATTTCCTGGCCAAGGTCACATGATGAATAAGTAGCGGAGATTTGGATCCAAGTCTGTTGGTCTGTGTGGACCGCGCCCCTGCCCCCATACAGTGCCCTCTTCCCTGCACTGTATCTGGGTCTAAGTCACCAGCCTGGGGGCCCCTGGAGGGCCAAGCCAGACACTGAGGTCTAGCAGGGTCCCAGTATCACTGGGCTAAGGGGCAATCAGCAAATGCCCAGGGCAACTCCGGAAACTCGCCTGCCCCCTCCCACCAGGAACCTTCTGGGAAGACGGCCAATTAAGAGCGAATCAATTAAACAAACTCCAGGTTGGCTGCTGCCCTGTTATTCTGACCTCGGCCAAGAGGCTCACATTCCGGGCCCTGGCGACTTCGGTTTGAGCAAATGCGTTTGTGGTCAGGTCTGAGAAGGGGCCGCAGGCTCTGGAATCTGTAGCAAAGAACTCGCCCCCAGTCCCCTGGGAGCCTGTGATACTTTGATTGTCTAATCCGATTCCCCTTGGGGGCAGGCGACGAGGGAGGGACTTCGTGAGCCAGCACCAGGAAGAGGAACGTGGGGCCAAAAGCGTCTATTCTGCAACAGAGGAGCTGCTGGTGTGACCGGGCGCGTGAGGGGAGCAGTAAGAAAAGAAGGCTATAATTTGCTCATTTTACATGCCAATCAAGGAGTGGCAGTTGCTGTTGCTTTGTGGCGAGCTATTGAGAGATCTGACACCTGAATAGGAGTGTCAGAATGCAGGCTTTTGCTGGAACGGCAGGCTTGAACCTGGAACGATCTGAGTTGCAGCTCCTGCAAGCCATCTTGTTGGGGCTTCAATAAATATTGGTTGAACGAATAAATGAATCAGTCAGTCAATCAACTGTCTGCCCTTCAGGGTAAGACATTTTCCAAGTGTAATCTCATTGTATCATCCTGGGTCTGCAGAGAGACCAAGAATTGAGCCTTGCAGAGAGATGGAGAAAAAGCAGCTCCTGGATCCAGCTATGCCTGAAGCTCATCTTCTCCCTGGACTTTCCAGTATACAACCTGGGCATTTACGTATATATAATGTTCTCACCCAATAATTCCCCATCTTCACCTTGTGGGTTGTGGAAGATGAGACTATTACTCAAGCAAATTTCACTTGACTTCTCTCCAAATTCCACAGGATTAGACTGCCCTGCTCAGTTGATGTCAAGCCCAGGCACGTGACTTGCTTTGGCCAACACATTGAGTGACTGCTAGTACTTGTTAGCACAAGCAAGATGAGGAAGAAATGGAGCCGCTCTGGACACATTCATAGATTACAACTGAGGCCAGCTGACTTGCAGACACATGAACAAGAAGTAAAGTCTTGCTGAGGAGCCCGTAGGTGATGCAACACTTAACACGCTCAGCTGCTAATCAGAAAGTTCCTGTCCACACAGAAGCGCCTCAGAGGACAGGCCTGTCAATCCACTTCTGAATTATCAACCACTGGAAACCGTATGAGCACAGTTCCACTCTGATACACGGGAATTGGACTTGACGTGACAGGCACTGGCTTGGTTTTGGGTTTGGTTGTAGGCCAAAGAGATTTGGCAGGTGTTTGTTCCACAGCAGTAGCTGACTGCTGTATGAGTACACGATAGGATTACCCTTCCTGCTGTCTGTGATTGGTTGGATCAGGCAGGGCTGTGTTACTAGTTCTATCCAATGAGAGGTGACCTGGACCAGACCATTGAATTGCTAGTGAGAGACCTTTCAGAGCTCTCTTCCTCTCTGCCGCAGAAACCAGTTCCACTGAGTTGCCTGGGACTCACAGTGATCCTGTGTGCATAGAGGAGAGCTGTGCTCCACAGGGCTTCCAACAGCTGACTTTTTCAAAAGGAGAACACCAGCCCTTTCTTCCAAGGCACTTCTGTTTGGACCTGAACCTCCAACCTTTCAATTAGTAACTAACACTTAACCATTTGCACCACCCAGGACCTCCTGACAACTCCAAAGTCTCAGATATTTTCACTGCCCTTGACCCTCAGGTGTGGTATGGGCTGTAACCCGTCCCTCAGCTTATGTGCACATGTCTTGAAAGCACCACCTTTAATTTCTTCCATCTGTAGCATCACTCAAGGAGCTCTAGTGGCACAGTAGTTAAAGCACTCAACCGAAGGGTTGGCAGTTCAAACCCACCAGCTGCTCTGCAGGAGAAAGATGAGGTGGTCAGCTTTGGTAAAGATTGACAGCCTTGAAAGCCCTATAGGGCAGTTCCACTGTGTCCTCTAGCAGCCGCTGTGAGTCGCAATTAACTCACAGGCAGTGGGTTTGGGCTTTTGTTTGGTAGTATCTCTCATCTTTTAACACACTGGACAACATCCTTGCTTACAACTGTATCCCACTGGCTGAGATGCCATCAAATATAAGACGCACTATCATTTTACATCGCTCTAAGAAAGAAAACAGCTCTGCCAATTAAATCATAGCTCAGGCAAAGACACAGCCCAATTCCAGAGATGCTAAAGTATGAAATGTATGCATCTCAGAATCTATGAAATGTGGGGGTTACTGCTTCATCAGTACCTTCCCTGCTAGACTCCAAAGGTAAGACTGAGTTCCCGATGCCTGGAAGAACAGGGCCTGGCACATAGTAGGTGCTTAACAAATATTTGAATGACTCAACCAATCAGCTGTCTGACCCCGAGGCTAGGAAGTTTTCAAGTGTTATCGCAACCACGATCTCAGTTTTACAGATGGGGAGAGGCTATGCTGGGTCAGCAGCAGAATTCTTGCCTTCCATCCGGGAGACCCAGGTTCGAGGCCCGGCCAATGTACCTCACGCACCGCCACCAGCTCCCTGTCCATGGAGGCTTGCGTGTTGCTAGGAACCTGACCAGGTTTCAGCAGAGCTTCCAGACAGACAGACTAGGAAAGCAGGCCTGGCAATCAGCTTCTGCCAATGAAAACCCTATAGGTCACGGGGTCCGATCCTCAGCCAATCACGGGGATGGTGCAGGGTGGGGCCGCATTTCCTTCTGTGTGCATGGGGTCTCCACGAGTTGGCGCCCACTCAATGACAATTAACAACAACAAGACATGGGGAAACTGAGGCCCCAGAAGCACCTGCTTCCACGCCCAGGCCCAACGCTGACCTCCTGCCCCAAGGCCTGGCCCTAGCCCGTAGCCCCACCCACCAGTTCTGAATCAAACCAGGCGCCCAAGACAGCCTGTGTCCAACTGCACCCCGACATCCCTCCATGCTGGCTGAGCTCCCCCAGAACCTGTTTTGTGCAAACCTCATCACGCCTGCCCGAAAGTCGACATCGAAATTACTGCCGAGCCTTGACTCAGGGTAATTAAGAGCGTTTTGGGACGCGTTGCTTGATTAAAAGCAGATCAACCGTTCAGAATGAAAATTCAGAAGGCAAACTGCTTTTGTTGCTGCCACGATGCTATTTTAAACCTACGCGGCTCGCGAGCTAATAAAGGCCCGTCAGTCGGCTGTCGGAGCTCAGGGTGCCCCATTTGCATTGCACCCTGAAGCCTGTTTGCCCCCTGGTACCCTCGCGGCCAGACAGGCCTTGCACCCAGCCCACTGGGACCCTTGTCAGGGTGTCAGACACAGTGGGGCCTGGGCCTCAGCATCACCTCCAAACGTGCTCCTGACTGAGGGACACCCCAACAGCCTCCTGGTCCCCAAGCCGAGACTCAAGTGACAACCTAGTTTTGTCCCTCAAGTTCTGCACCCTCCACTGTCCCCAAGGCCCCTCCATACCTCACCCTCTCCTGCCTGGCCCCTACCCTTGGCCTCCTCGCTGGCCTCCCAGCCTCCAGCCTCATGCCCTCTCATCGGTCCTCTCCACAGGGCCCCTTCTAAAAGCTGGTCAGCACCCTACCCCATCTTTACCCACCTGCTGTTGGATGCTGTCGAGTTGATTCTGCCTTGTAGAGACCTCATGTGACAGAGTAGGGCTGCCCCGTACAGTTCCCTAGCTGTCATCTTTACAGGAGCAGGTCGCCAGGTCTTCGTCCTGCAGAGTTCTGGGCCCCTTCTAAAAGCTGGTCAGCACCCTACCC
>NW_006922048.1:1974564-1987535 GCF_000298275.1 Orycteropus afer afer | reverse complement strand
CCAAGGAACCTGTGGGTGGACTCCTACCACCAACCTTTCCATTAGCAGAAGCTGGACGGTCCACATCACCCAGGGTCTACAGCTAGGTGCTCAGGAAACATGGAATGGATAACAGACCGGGATTCAAACTTGAGCCGCTTGATTCGGGTTTTCTAACGTCCTGCACTCATGGCTTTGGCCCAAGAGGCCTCCTCTGCCGCCACCTCGTGTCTCTGTAACTCCTCCCCATCCCTGCCCGGGGAAGCTAAACCCCACCAGCCAGGGGCCTCTGGGGTCCAGGAGACCAGGGACGGGGGCTTAGCCTCCTATTGTGGCTGCTGAAAGTAGAGCAGGTGTTTCAGGCACAGCCGAGCAGGCCAGGCTGCCGCCTTTGTGTTCCGAGAGAGTGGGCTCCTGCGCTGGGAAGCGGCCTCCATTGAGCCCTCTCAGCCCCACCTTCCACCTGCCGCCGCCGACATTCTCCGCCTGAAAATCCCTATTCGGCCCTGAACGCGGCCGTCTTTGTTCATCTTCTCTTGTCCTGCTCTGCCCGTTAATCTCATCGCTTCCTCTCCGAGCTGCGGGGAGGAGGCAGAAGGGAGGGGAAAACAAACAAATATGAAGGCTCGAATAAAGGAGAGCCTCCAAGCCCTGGGCGGAGGTTTCCGCGGAAGGGGATTTCGCCTGCAGCTTTGCGTTATTGACAAAGGCGGGCGAGGGGCGCGGGGCCCGCGGGGCGGCAGGCGAGGCTGGGGGTGGGGGCGGACTTGGCCCTGGCCGCCCCGCCGCAGTGAGATATTCGGAAGAAGAACAAGTTCATCACTGTTGGGGCTTTTTGGCTGCCAGGTGCCAGTTAACCGGTCCGGGGCCCCGCCATCTACGTTCGTGCCAGGCCCGGGAGAGCTGGGCAAAGCACAGGCCTAGAGTCCCACACCACCTGAGGGCCAGTCGCCTCCCTCCTCATAGTTGCTGTGTGACCTTAAGGTCTCTGGGCGTTGTTGCTAATGGCAATAGCGGGTCTTTACCTTCCCACAGTGCTTTCTTGGCTGGAACTGCCCCGTAGGGTTTCCCAGGCTGCAATCTTTACAGGAGCAAAGCCCAAACCTAACACATTGCTGTGGAGTCCATTCCGACCCACAGCGCCCCTAGAGGACAGAGTGGAACTGCCCATAGGCTATAAACCATCACAGAAGCGACTACCACGTCCTTCTGCAGAGCAGCTGATGGGCTCCAACCATCCACCTTTGGGGGTGCAGTCAAGCGCACTTGGCTGGCGGAAATGGTTAAGCGCTCCACTACCATCTGCAAGGTTGGAGGTTCGAGTCCAGCCAAAAGCACTCAGAAGTAAGGCCTGGCGATCTATTTCCAAAAACATCAGCCACTGAAAACTCAGTGGAGCACAGTTCTACTCTGACACACGTGCGGCGCCATGAGTTGGAGTCAACTTCTCGGCAGCTGGTTTGATTTGGGTTTTCCTGTGCGTCAGGTGGTGTGTTGGACACTGAACGCAGCGACCGAGGCAGGCCCGGCCCCGCCCTCCCGGGGCTCGCACGGACAGGTAGTTACAGCAGCCGGTGCTGAGAGCCATGATGCAGGAGGCGGAAGTGTCGGCAGCTGCACCTGGAATAACCTGAATAATCAGAGATGACTTCCTGGAAGTGGGGAGATCTGAGAGCCAAGTGAAGTGCAGGAAAGGGTCCCCGGAGGAGGAGACAGTGGGGTGGAGAGAACTGCGGCCGGGGCACTCCAAGTGGCCCAGAGTGGGAGGCTGAGGCCGAGGGGCCAGCCTCAAAGGCCACATAAGCCGCGCCCTTGGGGAACGTGACAAAGTCTTGCCACCACCCAGTGGGATGGGTGATAACGTGATTCCCATTTCTCAGCGGGAATCCGTAAGCTGCTCTGGGATGGGGGGCAGGGTTGGGTCCGAGCAGATGGGGTGGAGGTGGGGTTCCCGTGCCCACTGCTTTCCACGCTCTCTCCTTTTACATGAGACACGTTAAAGGAAATGAAATAGAGGCTTCGGTGACCTTTCTGGAGCAAAGGACGTTTTGCAAGCCGGAAAGGCTGCTCCGAGCTGCCCAGTGGAGAAATCCACCCTCCTGCTGCTCTCGCATAGGAGCTCTGGTAGCATAGTGGCTAAGGCACTTGACTGCTAACCAGAAGGGTGCAGGTTCAAACCCACCAGCCACTCCTAGGAAGGAAGGTTGGGCAATCTACTTCCATAGCGATACTGCCTGGGAAACCCAAGGAGGGGTCGCTATGAGTCGGTCCAACTCGACAGCACATAACAACAACAACAACAACCGGCCCCACCAGGAAAAGCCCTGGTGATCAGCTCCCATAAACATTACTGCCTAGGAAACCCTATGGGGCAGCTTTACTCTGTCCTATAGGATCCTCATGAGTTGGAATCTACTTGTCGACACATAACAATAACAACTTAAAAAATCCCTGTGTGGTGTGAATGGCTTGCTCTCAACAGCTAACGAAAAGGTTGCAGGTTCAAGTTTACCCAGAAGCACCAAGAAAGAAAGGCCTGCCAGTCTAGTTCCAAAAATTCAGCCATTGAAAACTCTACAGAGCACAGTTGTACTCTGACACACAGGGTGACCACGTGTCGGAATCAACTCCATGGCAACAGGTTTAGTGGCCTAAAACAACACAAATTTATTAGCTCACAGGTCTGTCAGAAGAACAAAGTAGGTTTAGTTTTGTGTATTTCACTGTACATGAATTATATATAAAACATAATTATATATAAAATGTATTTTTTTAAAAAAAGTACAAAGTAGGTCTCCCTAGGCTTCAACAGGGCTGGTTCTTTCCGGAATCTCTAGGGGAGAATCCACTTCCTTGTCTTCCAACTTCTAGAAGCAGTCCTTGGCTCATGGCCACCTCCTCCATCTTCTAAGCCATCAATCGGATCAACCCACTTCTGCTTCCACAGACACATCTTCTCTGAGGGTCTTCTCCCACCTCCCTTGTTTACTTATGAGAAGCTGGTGATGACCTGCGTCACCTGGATACTCCAGGTTCATTTTCCCATGGCAAGATTCTTGACGTACACACTTAATCCCACCTGCAAAGTCACATCTGACTCTTTCACAGGTTCTGGACTAAGTGGTGTACATCCGGAGTGGGGCATGATTCCGCCAACCATGCTCACTGAGCCTGAGAGAGAGCGGCCCAGAGTGCGTCAGCTGGAGGACATAGGCAAAGCCTTGGCATTGGGAGACCTCAATTTCCCCATCTTAAAATGGGACTAGGAGCTCTGGTGGCACAGTGCCTTCGGCACTTGACTGCTAACCAGAAGGCTGGAGGTTCAAACCCACCAGCCACTCCTTGGAAGGAAGACTGGCCAATCTACTTCCATACTGATACCACCTCGGAAACCCAAGGAGGGGTCGCTATGAGTGGGATCAGACTCCACAGCAGTGAGTTGTTTTTTTTTTTTTTAAATGGGACTCAATTGTCAACCTTAACCCTTAGGGGTGTTGGAAAGTTTTACTCAATCATTTAACACCAACTGTTCAGTTAACTAAAGGAGCTCTGGTGGTACAGTGGGTACGGCATTTGGTCAGTGGTTGGAACCCACCAGCCGCTCTGCAGAAGAAAGATGAGGCAGTCTGCTTCTGTAAAGGCTGTAGACAGCCTGAGCAACCTGATGGGAGTTACTGAGTCAGAATCAACTGGATGGCAGTGAGTTTGGTTTTGGTTATTCAGTAGCTCAGGAGCCCTGGTGGTGCAGTGGTTAAAGTGCTCAACTGCTAACCAAGAGATTAGTGGCGCAAACCCATCAGTCGCTTCTCTGCAGAAAGATGTGGCAGTCTGCTTCTGTAAAGATTTACAGCCTTGGAAACCTTATCAGGGCAATTCTTTTCTGTCCTCTAGGGGTACTAGGAGTTAGGATCCACTGAACAGCAATGGGTTGAGCTTGGTTTTGGTTTTGGTTTTGGTTTTGGCAGTCAGTAACTCAGGCCCCGTGGTGGCACAGTGGTTAAAGCATTCAGCTGCTAACTGAAAGGTCGGTGGTTCAAACCCACCAGCCACTTTGTGACATAAAGATGTAGCAGTTTGCTTCTGTAAAGATTATAGCCTTGGAAACCTCACAGGGCAGTTATACTCTGTCCTACAGTTCAGCATCAACTCGATGGCGATGGGCTTTTACGGTTTATCTAACAATTCAGGGGTAGAATTCTCACCTTGCAGGCCGGAGACCTGGTCTGATTCCTGGCCAATCCATGTCATGCACAGCCCCCCCACCCATCTTGTCAGTGGAGGCTCTGTGTTGCTAGGAGGCTGGACAGGTTTCAGCAGAGCTTCCAGACGAAGACAGACTAGGAAGAAAGGCCTGGAGACCCACTTCTGAAGAATCAGCCAACAGAAACCGTGTGGATCACAATGGTCAAATCCGCAGTCGGTCATGGGGATGGCAGAGGCCCAGGAGGGACTCTGGTGAGCTGCCCCTGGGGCGTGGGTCGGGGCCTCCCGCGGATGACGACCACCATTCTGCGCATGGCAGGAAAGACACTGATGCAGGCTGGCAGGACAGGAGAGCTGTGAAGTGCCCTCGGAGCAGGAAAAGCACTCAGACTTGGGTGGATGAGGAAGACCTGGGCGAAGGAAATGCCGTTTCCTCACGGAGCTCCAACTCAGGACCGGGGCCCAACACAACGGGATTTTATCGTGCATAGATCCTTAAACAAAACAAGAAACAAGAGCCTAATGAAAAACACCTCCAATTCCTCAGGGAAGCAGTCATTTTTCTCCTATTAGTCTGCACCGAGCGGGGCGCCTCTGCAAATGGCACCGTGATTAACTCGGCCCCCTCCCTGCGCCTTCCGCCCCCGTAGGGAGTGATCCTGGGGGCGGGGCCCCCACAATCAAGCTCATTTCCCAACAATAGCAAGAGTCCCTGCCTTGGGACACAGCACGTGTGTCATCAGAGAAGATGAAAGGCTGGGGGTGGGGGAGAAGGGGGATGGGAAAATCCTTTGGGGTGAGTTTTGCCTCCAATTTGCTGAGCCCTTGGCTTCTGCCTGTTACCCCTGCACCAGCTGTGCGCCAATCCCTGTACTTTCCTGGGTTTACTTCTTTCATCCTCACCCAGGTGTGTGACTTTGGGACTGTTCCTGTCCCTGTTTTACAAATGAGAAAATGAGGCCCAGAGGGGGAAGGTGACTTGCCCAAGGACATACATTATGGGGGTGGCAGAGCTGAGATTGGAAGTCCAGAGAGGGAAAGTTACCCAAGAACCCACAGCACAGGAATGGCAGAGCTCAGCTTGGAGGTCCAGAGAGGGAAGGTGACCTGCCCATTGACACACAGCACAGGAGTGGCAGAGCTGGTATTTGAACTCAGGCAGGTGGACTGCCTCTGGCTGGCCCATCTCACTCACTAGAGTCAGTATCCCTATCTAGAACACCCTTCCCTGTAGCCTCTGCCCAACCATATCCTCTTCTCCTATATGTTTCAACCTGGAGAACACTTCCACCTGGAAGACCCTCTGGTTCCCACAGTGCCAGTGTGCTCCCTGTTATGGTGGCATCACACTTTGGTGTGACTGCCTGGTTCCTGTGAGGCCCGTAAGGGGGGGGGGCTGGATCTGTCTTAGTCACTGATATGTCCCTGGCACTCAGCACACAGTCAGCACTCTGCATGTATCTGTCACAGGAACAAGGGTTATTGGCGTTGTCATAGTTACATGCCCAGCATCCAACAATACTCTTGGCATGAGGTGACCCCTTTGGTGAATGCCCCTCTCATTCACCCAACGCATGTGGTTATTCGAGGGACCGAAAGCAGAGAGAATCGCCAGAAAGGGGCATCTCAGATGCCACGAGAGGCCCAGCTACTTCTGAGCGGCCCTGGAAGAAACCAAAAAAAAAAAATTAATAAAAATGCCAGAGTGCTGGTTTATTTCAGCAGAGAAAATTTAACAAATGGACGCTCCTACCGCATGCCACCCACAGCTGACGCAAATAATTGTGCTCTTCACGAGGTAATTGCATGATTTATTTTGAAATATTAATTCAAGGTTTGCCAGAGGCAAGATTCATCCATCCATCTGACAGGTAAGAATCAGGCACCTGCTATATGCCAGGCACTGTCCTAGGCACCATGGATGAGCACAATCCTGCTGTCAGTCCTCACACAGTCCAGTGGGGGAGCTGGACCAGAACCATATAAGTAGATAAAAGAACAAGAAGATTTCAGACATTGATAACTCTGTGGTCAAAATAAAGAGAGTGATAGGACTGAGAAGCCTGGGATGCTACTTCAGCCAGAGAAATCCAGGAAGGCCTCCTGGAGGAGGTGATATTTCAGCTGAGAAAGCTTGGAAGTCAAAATGGGCCAGCTCTGTGGATACCTGGGGGAAAGGTGTTCCAGGCAGAGGGAATAGCAGTGCAAAGGCCCTGGGGCAGGACTGAGCCTGACAAGTTGGAGGAATAGCAAGGATGCCCGTGTAACTGGAGCAGAGTGAGTGAGAAGGAGAGAGGAGGAAGGGAGGGCAGGAAGGAAATGGAAATTGACTATTCCTGGGAAGTCAGGAGGGCTTCTTGGAGGAGGTGACATTAAAGAGGGAAGGTATATATGATACTTTGTGAGGTAGACCTGATCTGAGCATCATGGAGGGCTTCCTGGAGGAAGTGGCAGTGGATCTCAGAACCAAGGGAGGTAAGGGAGCTAGTCATGCAAGGATATGGTGGAGGGCATTCCAGGCAGAGGGAATGGTCCATCCAAACACCCTGAGGCAGGACAGGGTCTGGTGAGTTGGAGGACAGTGAGGAGGCCTGTGTGGCTGGAGCAGAGTAAATGACAGGGAATAAGAGGAAAGGAGGACAGGGAGGGAAGAGGACAGGTTGTGCAGGGTGGATCTCAGAGAGGACTTGGGCTTTTACCTGAGGGAGGTGGGAGCCCTGGAGGGTTGTGGGCAACGGAGGGATGGGCCCTGACTCAGGTGCTCACAGGCGCCCTCTGGCTGTAGTGGGGAGGACTTGCGCTTTACCTGAGGGAGACAGGAGCCCTGCATGGTTTCCATGCCCTACTAGTCCTGTGGACTCGACGGCACATAACAACAACAACAACTAGTCCTGCAGAGCTCTGGTAGCATAGTGCCTAAGGCACTTGACTGCTAACCAGAAGGCTGGCAGTTCAAACCCACCAGCCACTCCTCGGAAGGAAGGTTGGGCAATCTATTTCCTTAGTGATACTGCCTCAGAAACCCAAGGAGGGGTCGCTATGAGTCAGGTCCAACTTGACAGCACATAACAACAACAACTGGTCCTTCGAAGCCTCTGATTGTAGCACCTACAACATTGAACAGAGAGAACCTCCAAAGTGAACCTCTGAGGTTATCTGAGAAGATGATATGACCCTTCTTACCCTGAAGAAGAATTGATCCTTTTGAGTTGTGGTGTTGGTGAAGAATACTGAAAGTACCATGGACTGCCAGAAGAACAAACAAATCTGTCCTGGAGGAACTGCAGCCAGAATGTTCCTTGGAAGCGAGAATGGCCAGACTTCATCTCACTTACTTTGGTCATGTTGTCACTAGGGACCAGGCCCAGGAGAAGGATGTCATGCGTGGTAAAGTGGAGGGTCAATGAAAAAGGGGAAGGCCCTCAACAAGATGGACTGACACAGTGGCTGCAACGACGGGCTCAGGTGTAGCGAGGACTTGTGAGGCTGGCACTCGACTGGGCGGTGTTTCGTTCTGTTGTACGTGGGGTCCCTGTTAGTCACAGCCGACTTCATAGCACCTAACAACAGCAACACAATCCCAGCCAGACTCGGACACCCTTTCTTGACTAAGTCCCTGCCACGTCCCAGGTGGCTCAACCCACCCCTGCCCTGAGCCCCAGGATGGCCTGCCTCAGCCCCTGACTCATGTCCCCTCTGTGGCACATTAAATACTCCAGCCAGAATGACTTCTGTCTCTCCCATCTCCCGTCCTCCAGGGCTGGGGTGGAGAGTCAGGACAGAAACCTGTACGCCTCACTGCCCCCACCTGAGTATCTGGGTACCAGAGGGAAAAAGGTCATGAGCACCTCCATCCCTTGTGGGTTTTCAAGAGCAATTCCTGGTGACGGGCAGTGTCTGAAACCCCCCATGAGGACTCTGTCCATCTGGTTTGGTTCTCCGGTGCTGCTCTAATAGAAATACAAATGAGTGGCCTTAACAAACAGGGATTTCTTCTCTTACAGTTTAGGAGGCTAGAGGTCTGAGTTCAAAGTGTCAGTTCCAGGGATTGGGTGAAAGCCCCTCGACCCTGAGCTTCAGCTCTGCCTCTTCTTCCAGGCCCACTGAAACTTGAGGCTTCTCTTAGCTCAGACAGCTGCTGGCTGCTGAGGCTGACAGGCCCGAGGTCAACAAGTCAAAATGGCACAGTCCCAATATTATCAAGCAACATGGCAGGCCACTAGTTCAAGTCCATTAACAGTTCCAAAACTGGTGGACAACACGGCAGGCCACTGAGATGAAGACTTGGCCAAATGCAAGATCCAGATGTGCCAAGAAGCTAGCGACCTTCTTCAAAGCATCTTATATGCTGGAAGCAGACCACAGCCGCAAGGCAGCTCCTCGGCTACTCCGGTAGATTCCACCATGGAGTTGATCACCAGTCTCATCATGGGGAATAACAACATCCAGCTGATACGCAACATAACTACCACCCCATTGGACCTTGTTGAGGTCATGGGGGACTCCCTGAGTCATTCAACCAACACTGGCCTATGCCCCTTTGACATTCATCAAAGCCAGGCTGAGCCCTGAACCCCAGGCTCCAACCCCAGCTGACCTTTAACCCTGGGCTGAGACCTGACCTGGGGTGAGCCCCAACCCCAGCTGAGCCTGTCCCCAGGCTGAACCTTGACCTCAGCCATGCTCTGACTCTGAACTCCAACCCCAGCTGAGCTCCGGCCCCAGACTGTGACTCAGACAAGAGCCTGCCCCACTCTAAGCCTCAGTTTCCACATCCATTCCTCGAGGATGTCTGGAGCCCTCTCCTCCCTCCTATGACACCTTTCTGCTCTTAATCCAAACCTCCCATGTCCCACGACAGAGACCAACTCTACTGACCTATGCCAGCTTGGCTGGATCCAAGAGGGGCAGGGATCCTGCCCCACCTTCTCTCCTTGGAGCCCAGGCCTAGAAGCCTCCCTGAGCACAGGGCAGCAAGTGAGCGGGTTAAGGGCCGGCAGCAGGTGGGCCCAGGATGTGCCAGCCTCAGAGGCCCTGCCGGGCGCTCCATCTCCGGCCCAGCGGGGGCCGCATTAGCCGCTCAAAACCCATTCGGGGAAATTAGAGCAGAGGCCTCTGCGACAATCACGGGTCATTCTCGTCTCCGGTTCCCAGGCTCTCCTGCTGTGATGACAGCCCAGCAGCAGATCTAAGGGGGATGCAGGGGGACTGGGGGGTCCCAGCCGGCCGGCTCGGGCCCAAGGCCCTCTCCGAGCCAGCCAGAAAAAGAAAAGTGTAATATTGAGAGGCTTGAGAGTCAGGTCTCTGCCCCAGCACCTTCCATGGCTCCCAGCTGCCATAAGCTTCAGTCCAAATGGCTCAGATTGACAAATAAGAGCAGGTCACTGCAGCACAAGGGCAGAAGCTCCCTCCGCCAGCTCACCATCTTTCTTCTTAGTTTGTGGGTTTCCTGGATATCCTCCAGCCTCAGTGGCAAACAAGGCAAAGTGGGGTTGTGTGTGCATTTAACTTAGAAGTAGCACAGACTTCAGGACTGGTTTGATCCAGCCTTTTAACAGGTCAGCAAGGAGTTAGGTTCATTCTCCTCGTTCTTCCTTCTGCCACATTCATCCCCAATCTTGTTCCCTCTGCACTGAAGGCAGGCTACTGACATACTGACAGCTAAGGTGGCCAGTGTTTCCTCATGCATTGGGGGGAGGGGGGGAGGAAAGGGGAGAGACAGAGGCTGTAGCGATGAAACAGTCTCTGTTCATGTATTCATGAGTCCATATTCTTCAAAGAGAGAACTTTCTTTGTGTTTCATTGGCTAGAACAGCGTTGCATGAACCAGACAAACCAAACCCAACCCACCCCTGTCAAGTTGATTCCGACTCATTGTGACCCCCACTGAGTTTCTAAGGTGGTAAGTCTCTATGGAAGTACAGTTCCCAGTCTTCCTTCAGCAGAGGGGCTAGTGGGTTTGAACCACCAACCTTCTGGTTAGCAGTCAGATGCCTTAGGCACTGTGCTACCAGAACTCCTTTAGAGCCAGACAGTCCCCATCTTTATACCCTGCTCTACTTCTGTCCCCCTTCACACTTATCATCCATACTTATTCGTTTGTTATTCTTATTGTTTGATCTCTCTCTTCCCCTCCTAGAGGGTCAGTTTCTGAGGAGAGGCTATGTGAGTGGCTCTCACATGTATCCTAAGAGCCCAGAACAGTGCCCGGCATACAGGAGGTGTTCCATAAATACCTGATGAATGAACAAAGGCAGGAACACCTGTAAGTCCCACATCTCTTCCAGTGATGAGGGCTCAGTCAGCTTCTCCCAGCACATGACCACACAAATTTTAGGATGTGTGATTTCACTTGGATCCACAACCAATGCTCATGGAAACAGGGTCAAGAAATCAAATGATGTATTATTGCCCTGGGCAAATCTGCTGCGAGATGTCTTTTAAAGTGTTGAAGAACACAGAAATGCACCTCATCCAGTAGTAGCCTTCAGGTGCATGAGAGTAACGAACTCACTGTCATCGGATCCGACTCATAGCAACCTCTCCTTGGATTTCTGAGGCAGTATCTCTATGGAAGTAGATTGCCCACCCTTCCTTCTGAGGAGTGGCTGGTGGGTTTGAACCGTCACTCTTCTGGTTAGCAGTCAAGTGCCTTAGGCACTACACCACCAGAGCTCCCTCATATGTATAAAAGAGCTGGACAATGAACAAGGAAGATCGAAGAATTCATGCATTTGAATTGTGGTGTTGGTGAAGAAGACTGAATATACCAGGGACTGCCAGAAGAACAATCAAATCTTTCTTGGAGGAAGTTCAGCCAGAATGCTCCTTAGAAGCAAGGGTGGTGAGACTTAGCCTCACGTACATTGGTCACGTGATCAAGAGGGGGCAGTTGCTGGAGAGGGAATCATGCTGGGTACAGGGTTCATGAGAAAGAGCAAGAGCCTCGATGAAATGGGCTGATACAGCGGCTGCAAAACTGGGCTCAAGCTACCATTGTAAGGATGGTGCGTGTTCTGGTTCCCCAGTGCTGCTCGGAGAGGAATATACCACCAACGGGAGGCTTTAACGAACAGGAGTTTATTCTCTTACAGTTCTGGAGGCTTTAAGTCCAAGTTCAAAGTGCCAGGCCCTAGGGGCTGGGTAAAAACCCCTCGACCTTGGGCTTCAGCTCTGCCTCCTGCTCCCGGCCCACTAGAGCCAGAGGCATCTCTTCACTCAGGCAGCTGCTGGCTGCTGAGGCTGACAAGCCCAAGGTCAACAAATAAAAAGGCACAGTCCCAATGTTACCAAACCACATGGCAGGCCATTAATTTAAGTCCATTGTAAGTCCCAAGGTCGGCAGAGCATGGCAGGCTGCTGAGCAACGACAGGGCTACATGCAAGCTCCAATCGTGCCAGGGGCTAGAGACCATTCCCCAAGGCTTCTGTTTATAGACAGGAAGCAGACCACATTCCCTAAGGCAGCTACTCAGCTGCTCACAATAGATCCCACCATGGAGTTGATTACCGGTCTCATCGCCAGGAATACTACATCCAGCTGCCCAGCCACTCAACAAGGCCCAGCCAAGTTGACACACAAACTGAACTACCACCGTGCAGGACCTGGTAGTGTTTTGTTCTGTTGTGCATAGAGTCGCTATGAGTTGGAACTGACTCGACTGCACCTGACAACGACTTGTTACGCTGCTGAGGACTGAGATCCAGCCTTTTAACAGGTCAGCAAGAAGTTAGGTTCATTCTCCCCAAAGGCTCAGGTCTTTTCAGGTGGCCCCTAATACAGCTCTCTCCAGGGTCCAGTAACTGCTTCCTCCCCTTGCTCCCTCAGACCTAGGGGTGGTGAGGACTCCCCAGTGTTGCTGGCCCAGATGCTGACCCATCCCTTGGTGATCTCTCTTAACCTTTCCTGCCTTTCTGGAGACACCACCTTCATTAAGCTCATCACAAATTCTCCGAATGTGAGTGGACCAGCTGTTTCCTTCTGAGCCCTTCTATTTCTCCATCTCCCCCAGTGCTCCCCCCGGCCCTTTTGCCAAATTTCTCCTTCCTCCCCTGAGTTACATAAGAGCTCAGTGAAGGCAAGCTGAAGTGCATGGGGCAGAGGGAGTATCTACACAGACTCAGCTCCCAAAAGCCTAGTAATAGAAGCTACACTTACTCGGAATTGACTCTGCTAGGCTCCATGCTATGTGCTTTACCCACAGGGTCTGCTCTTATCAATCCCATTTTACACGTGAGGAAATTGAGACTCAGAGAAGTCAAAGTAGCCTGCCTATGTAAATAGTAAGTCGGACATGTGCCTTAATTTCTCTTCTTGGCTTCCAATTACTGATGATTTCTTCTGTCTCTGATCTGCCTTTCCCCTCCCCCATCATAGCCACCCAAAGCCCAGGGAAACAAATGAATTTATTTCCTATTCAGGGAACCACCTGATTTCACCTTTCTCCAACTCATGTCTGTTATTTACCGTGCCTGATAGAGCAAGGTTGCAATATCATCTTTCACCAGTAGAGGCCGCCACATACACCTTCTAGCTTCCAACTAAACATGACTCCCTGCCGCAGTTAAGTGATGTAGAAACTGTGTATGTGAGTGCACAGGAGTCAAGGACACCTCAGCATAGAGACTCACAGAGTGTTGGGCTCAGTGGGGATGGGTCCATAACAACTGTTGATTCTGAACCTGAGAGGCAGGTCATGTTGTTGTTGTTGTTGTTATGTGCCGTCGAGTCAGCCCCGACTCATAGCGACCCCTCCTTGGGTTTCCGAGGCAGTATCACTATGGAAGTA
>NW_006922048.1:1971040-1973624 GCF_000298275.1 Orycteropus afer afer | reverse complement strand
CCTTCTCACAGGGCTTTTCCGTCTCCTGCAGGCTGGGATGCTGAGCTCTGTTCTCTTCATTTTCTTGTTCATCCCAGAATCTCAGTTTTCTCATCTGACATATGGGAACCAGAGATAATGCCCCAGTTGGGTTGGAGAGCATGCTCAATACAAGCTCTTATTAAACATGATTATTATTTAGGACTAGGAGCTCCATGATGATATTTGCCCCGACTCTTCATGCCACTCATGGACCTCAGCTCCACTGTCACCTCCTCAGAGAAGTCCTCCATGCTTTCACTGTCTTAAGCTACCCCAGCCCCAACCACTCCCTATCACAACCCCATTTTCTTCACCAAGTCTGGAACTGCCTTCTTTGTTTACGTACTGTGGTAGTGAAGGTTGTGTGTCAACTTGGGTGGGCAGCTGGATGTAGTTATTCCCCATGATGAGACTGAGAATCAGCTCCATGGTGGATCCGGTCTGAGTTGCTGAGGAGCTGCCTTGGGCATCTGGTTGCTTCCGATATATAAGAAGCTTTGAGAAAGGTCCCTGGCTTTTGGAAAGCGTGGACTCTGCATGCAGCCTAGTCTTCATTCAGCAGCCTGCCATGTTGCCTGCCAATCTTGGGACTGTCTCTGGACTTGAACTAGTGGCCTGCCATGTTGCTTGATAATCTTGGGACTGTGCCGTTGTACTTGTCGACCTTGGGTTTGTCAGCCTCAGCAGCCAGCAGCTGCCTGAGTTAAGAGGGGCCTCCAGCTCAGTGTGCTAAGAGCAAGAGGCAGAGCTGAAGCCTAAAGTCAGAGGGCCTTCATCCAGCCCCTAGAGCTGGCACTCTGAACTCAGACTTCAACTTCCTAAACTGTAAGAAAATAAATCCCTTGTTTGTTCAAGTCATTCACTTGTGGTATGTCTGTCAGAGCAGTACTCAACTAACTCTAAAAACTCACTGCCCTCGAGTCAGTCCTGACTCACAGTGACCCCTCCTTGGGTTTCTGAGGCGGTATCACTACGGAAGTAGATTGCTCAACCTTCCTTCCAAGGAGTAGCTGGTGGGTTTGAACTGCCAGCCTTCTGGTTAGCAGTCAGGTGCCCTGGGCACTACACCACCAGAGCTCCTAGAGCAGCACTAGAGAACCAAAGCACATACTTATTTGGTTTACTTGCCTGCTTGTTGACGTTCAATCTTGTTTGTATCCCCAGTGCTTAGACCAGCGCCTGGTATACAGTAAGAGCTCAATAAACACTGACTGAGTTGGATCACTGACTCCAGGCCCTGTGTGAGGCAGGTGGGGACCCAGAGGCCACAGAGGCCTATTGTTCAGTGCCATCGAGTCAGCTCCAACTCAACCTGATGTACAACACAACAAAACATCCTCATGGCACCGTCCCCACAGTCGGTTGTTGAGCTGTTTGAGTTTATTGCTTTGGCTGTTGTGTCAATCCACCTCACCCAGGGCTTCCTCTGTTTTTGCTGATCTTCTCCTTTGCCATGATCGGGCAGTGTTTCATTCTGTTGTACGTAGGGTTGCTACGAGTCAGAGCCAACTCGATGGCACCTAACAACACAACTACTACTACTTTACCAGAAGGAGCCCTGGTTGCACAATGGTTAAGCCCCTGGCTTCTAGTTGAAAGGTGGGCAGCTCAAACCCACCTAATGGCTCCAAGGGAGGAAAAGCTGGTGATCTGCTCCCATATATAGTCCAGCCTGGGAAACCCTCTGGGGCAGTTCTACTCTGTCACATGGAGTCACTGAGTCAGAATCCACTTGATGGCACCTGACAACGACAACTACTTTACCAAACATGACGTCCTTTCCCAGTGATTGACTGGTCTTCCTGGTGGCGACAGTGGGATAAACCAAGACTTGGCCCCAGATCACAAACACCCTTGGCTAAAGTCTGATGACCCTGGGTCTCACTGCTGTCACATGAGGCCTTGTCCCTCCGGACTCTGGAATAATCAGGCCTCAGTAGCAAGGATGGGGACAAGGGAAGGGCCCCAAACTGCTCTCCATGACTGGCCCCGGAGCAGGTCTCTCAGCCTCGGCACTGTTCACACTTAACCGGTTGCCTTCAGGTCAAGTTTGACTCATAGTGTTTTCAGTGGCTGATTTTTCAGAAGCAGATCACCAAGTCTTTCCTGCAAGGCACCTCTGGGCAGACTCGAACCACCAACCTTTCAGTTAGCAGACAAGCGTGTTAACCCATTTGTACCACTTAGGGACTCCTCTGGGATTTGCTGTTGGCAGGGGCTGTTGAGTCCAGTCCGACTCATAAGGGCCTTACCTGTAACAGAACAAAACATTGCCTGGCCCTGTGCCAGCCTCCCAGGATAAGCCCACGGTTGCAGCCACTGTGTCAATCCATGTCACTGAGGGTCTGCTGGATAATTTTTGGATGATGGGGTTGGGAGTGGTATGCATCCTGTGCACTGTAGGATCGAGCAGCACCCCTGACCTCTACCCAGTAGATGCCTGTAGTACCCACCCTCCCCTAGTCACAACAACCAAAAACATCCCCCAAACAAACAAAAAACCAAACTCACTGCTGTGGAGTTGGATCCAACTCATAGCGACCCCTCCTTGGGTTTCTGAGGT
>NW_006922048.1:1967763-1968812 GCF_000298275.1 Orycteropus afer afer | reverse complement strand
CTATTTACACCAAAAAATGTATTTGTTGCTAATCTGAAAGTCAAATTTAACCAGACATCCTGCATTTCATCTGACGGTTCTTCCCTGACTTCCGGAACCCCAGCTGTCAACAGCCCATGAGGGGCGAGGAGGACACCCATTCCCCTGCTGAGAAAACTGAGGCAAGACGATTCCAAATGCTTGCCCAAGGTCACACGGAGGCCCAGTTAAGATTCAAACCCAACCCTGAAGTCTGTTCCTGCCAAAGACTTCACATCTCCACAGCTTTCAAAGGGAAGGGCCAACAACTTTCTATTCAGGAGCAAGTTAGGGTGGTTACGGCGACTGGCTCTTAGTGACAAGAGATGCAGGTTCAAATCATCCTTGTTTGACCTTGTAATTGTTGTGTGCCCTTGAAAAAGGGCTTTGCCTTGGTCTCCAGGTCTGTAAAATGGGCACAGGATGCTTGGGAGTAGAGAAGATTTTGGGGAACCCAGCACTGGGTGAGTGCTTGATAGAGGGGTGACTTGGGTCCCCCTGAGTGCTGATGCATACAGAGACAGACAGAGAGGCAGAGACAGAAAGACAAAGAGAGACCAGGAAACAGTGGCAGAGAAGCAGAGAGCGCTCTGGGTCGGTCCTGAAAGACACGCCCCATCTCGCGGGTACTGAGGCTGCAGTGAGAAAGTCTGTGGTCTCTGGAGGAGCGAGCCCAGAGCAGCCACCGGAGACAGACTCGGAGCACACGGCTGGCCCGCAGCCACCCGCCCCCGCCCCCATCATGGCCCCGCTGCGCAGTTTTAAGTATCGTTAAAGATAAAATAATTTTCCCCCTCTGAGCCGCATGATTGACACAGTAATGGGCCCCTCTGACAGAGAGAAGGTCAGACTGGAATGTAATCAGTTTTTTCCAGCGCGATGCATAAACATGATGGTGCGGGCGACTGGGGAAGGGGGGAGGATGCACAATTGTCCCCAGACGGTGGAAGCTCTCAGCTGCAGGGGATGACAGCTCCAGGGGCACAGAGGCAGCCAGGGAGGCTTCCTGGAAGAGGCGTGGCTGCAGCTGG
>NW_006922048.1:1966166-1966803 GCF_000298275.1 Orycteropus afer afer | reverse complement strand
TGCTCTTCCCAGCTTCAAACCTTCCGTGACTCCAGCTACCCGGCCCACCCAAGGGGCTCAAATCCTGGCTCGCTCTCTGATTAGCTGTGTGATCTTGGGCAAGTCACTTCCCCCTGCAACCCAGTGTGCTCATGATCTGCAAGATGAAGGTAAGAACCCAGAGAGCAAAGCTGTTCGTCTGCAGGGACATGGGAGAAGGAAGGAGGAGGAGAGCAGCAGGGCAGGGCTAAGGAAGGATGCAGACACTTTGGCCGAGGGTCCTTATTTCCTCCAACTTTAAAAGAAACATTTAACCAGCATCAGTGTCTAAAATAGTTTCCCTCCCCAAGCAGCCCTCCTAGGCAAGCAGGAGTCCTCAGGGCCTGGCTGAGACTAGACTCCACATGCATAGGCACAGGAGTGGGTAGGCTGCCACGTGGTTGCAGGGCTCAGTGCAAAAGAGATTTTCAATGAAGGCAGGCAGGGCAATAAGGAAGAGTCCAAAGCCCCATCCATAACCAAGGGATTGGGCAAAAACCAGGAAGAAAGAGAGAAAGAGAGGAGTGCTTTTGGCTGCAAGTAACTAAAAAACCCAACTTCCCTAGTTGCAACAACATTTCTCATCTTACACAACTCATAAGGATCTTTACTTAAAAGG
>NW_006922048.1:1961207-1965586 GCF_000298275.1 Orycteropus afer afer | reverse complement strand
CTGTGTTCCTAGTGCCTGGTACTGGCCCTGGTACACAGAAGGCACTCGATAAATGCTTGTTAAATAAATGAATGACTTTTTCGACCCCTCCTATGTAGATAGCACTGGGCTAAAACCTTTCTCCCTTCACCTCCCCAGCTCCCCCTCACAGACCCCAGGAGGGAGAAGACACCAGTATACCCACTTCACGGATCAGAACGTTGAGGCTCCTGGAGACTGAGCAATTTGCTCCCAGTCCCGAATCCCCTAAACTACAAAGTTGGAATTCAAACCCACATCTGTGTGACGACTGTTGTCATTTGTGTGGGGCAGCGGTGGCTCAGCGGCAGAATCCTCGCCTTTCATGCGGGAGACCCGGGTTCGATTCCCAGCCAGTGGAGCTTCCCAGCTAAGAGTGACTAGGAAGAAAGGCCTGGTGATTGACTTCCAAAAATCAGCCAGTGACACCCCAAGGATCACAGGGGTCCCACCCACAGGAGCTCACAGGGATGGCCCAGGACCAGGCGGGGTTTCACTGCATTGTGCATGGGGTCACCCTGGGTCTGGGGCCCACCCAACAGTACCTAACAACATTGGTCTTTGTTATTGTTATCTGGAGTCCCTGGGTGGTGCCAACGGTTGAGCACTTGACTACCAGCTCACAGGTTGGGGGGTCAGACCCACCCAGAGGTGCCTGGGGAGACCAGCCTGGCAATCTGCTTCTGAAATATCATAGCCTCAAAACCCCTGTGAAGCAGTTCTCTGTCCCTTGGGGCTGCCGTGAGTAGGAACCAACGCGACGGTAACTAACAATAAGCTAGTATCATTGGCTCCTTCCCTGAGCACCTGCTCACCCAGGCCTCTGCAGAACAAGGCAAACACGCAATACACTGCCATGGAGTCGGTCCGACTCACAGCGACCCCTCCTTGAGTTTCTTAGGAGGTATCACTATGGAAATAGATTGCCCAACCTTCCTTCCGAGGAGCGGCTGGTGGATTTGAACTGCCAGCCTTCTGGTTAGCAGTCACACCTCCAGAGCTTCTAGGCCTCTGCAGAAGGGTGTTACGAAGGAGAACCCTAAGGTGCAGAGCTTGAAGGACATTCCAAGGTCACTGAGCAAGTGGCAGAGCCCGAACTTGACCCCAAGTCCACCTAGCTCCAGACCACTGCCCTCCCAAAAGCCTGCCTTTGCTGCTTGCCGGAGACCGTGGGGGACCCTGCTCAGCTCTCTGGCAGCACCAGGGGCTCCCAGGGCCCTTCATCTTCCCGGCAGAGGCTGGGGCGACAGCAGTCAGGGGAAGCCAAGCCAAGTGCTGAGTCTGCAAGGCGACTTTTCTCCACAAAAGCCACCAGCCACACGGCGTTGCAGGTGATCAATCTCATTACATCTCTGGCACTGCTGCCCTCCCATTCCCATCCCAGCACCCACCATCCCTCCCTCCCTGGGTCTCCATCCAGCTCCCTGACGCAATCAGAGTGCAAGTGACCTCGCAGAGCATGCCGAAGGTGGGCAACGGTGGAGGCGTCGCATGAGGACCACCGAGGAGGGCAGTCAGCCAGGCCCATCACAGAAACACCCAGACACTGCTCACCAGCTGGAGAGAGGGAGTGTGACCTGGTCCCCAGCCTAGTTCCCCCTAGGAATCTTGCTGGCCCTCAGGGTCCTCAGCTGCAAAACAGGTTTGAGAAACCAAATCGACACCATCGGGCTGACGTGGGGGTTACGTGGCCTACGATGAGCGCTGTATCGGTTCCCTGATGCTGCTGTAACAGAAATACCCCAGGCGGGCAGCTTTAACAAACAGAACTTTATTATCACACAGTTTGGGAGGCTGTTGGTGGTAGGTGCTGTCAAGTCATAGTGACGCCACGTACAGCAGAACACAACACTGTCCGTCCTGCCGTCCTCACAATCCTTGCCATGTTTGAGCCCTTTTTGCAGCCACTCTGTCAATCCATCTTGCTGAAGGTCTTTGTTCTTCAGTATTTTAAAGAGGTCTTTTGCAGCAAATTTGCCCAGTGCAGGAGGTCATGTGATTTCTTGACTGCTGCTTCCATTGGTGTTGATTGTGGATCTAAGTAAAATGAAATCCCTGACAACTTCAATCTTTTCTCCATTTATTGTGATGCTGAACTCAGGGGGCCGGCTCCAAGGGAAGGCTTCCTCCTTCCCCCTCAGCTCTGGGGAAAGGTCCTGTCTCTTCAGCTTTTGTTTCCTGGTGCCTTAGAGGTCTCCAGGTGGAGGGACTGCTTCTTTAGTTTGCTGCCTTAATCTGTTTTATACCTCAAAAGAGACTGATTTAAGACACACCCTACATAATCTCAGTTACATAACAAAGAACCCATTTCCAAATGGGATTATAACCACAGGCACAGGGGTTAGGATTTACAACACATATTTGTGGGGAACACAATTCAATCCATAACAAGCACTTTGAACCTTTACAATGTACACAGATCTTGTAGGCGGCCATATCTTGTAGGCAGCCATATTGAGGTAGCCCAGGAAGGCTTCCTGGAAGAAGTGACTTTTAAACTGGGCTTTGTTGTTGTTGTTGCTAGGACCATCAAGTTGATTTTTGACACCTAGGGGCCCCATGTGACAAAGTAGAACTGCCCCATAAGGTTTCCAAAGCTACTTCCATTGTGATACTGCCTCAGAAACCCAAAGAGGGGTCGTTATGAGTCGGGTCCAACTCGACGGCACATAGCAACAACAAGAACAACAATCTTTAAAGGAGCAGACTGCCAGGTCTTTCTCCCAAGGAGCGGCTGGCTAGGTTCAAAGCACTGACCTTTTGGTTAACAGCTGCATGCTTCATCACTGTTCTCACCAGGGGTCCTCCTGTAAAGACTATTGTTGTTGTTGTTTCCGACTCACAGTGACCTTATGTACAACAAAGGGAAACACTGCCCGGGCCTGCACCATCCTCACAAGGTTTGCCACGCTTGAGCCCATCGTCACAGCCACTGGGTCAGTCCATCTCATTGAGGGTCGTCCCCTTTTTTGCTGACCCTCTGGTTTACCAAGCATGCCATCCTTCTCCAGGGACCAGTCCCTTCTGACAACACGACCAAAGTATATGAGTTGAAGTCTGGCCATTCTTGCTTCTAAGGAACATTCAGGCTATACTTCTTCCAAGACAGTTTTGTTCATTCTTTTGGCAGTCCAGGGTATTTTCAGTATTCTTTGCCAACACCACAATTCAAAGGCATCGACTCTCCAGTCCCCCTTATTCATTGTCCAGCTTTCACATCCATATAGGTGATTGAAAATATCATGGCTTGGAAACCCTACAGGGCAGTTCTGCTCTGTCACCTGGGGTCACTGTGCGCTGGAATTGATTTCAGGGCACCTGACCACAAGGCCAGATGGGGCAATCTACTTCCGTAGTGATACCACCTCGGAAACCCAAGGAGGGGTCGCTATGAGTCAGGTCTGACTCAACGGCACATGACAACAACAATGACCACGAGGCCATGATTTTAGAGAGATGAGCCCCCAGTGGCTTACGGGGTGGGCAGGGACCCAGTGAGGCACCAGATGGGGAGAGGGAGAAGATAAGCCTGTGGTACTATTCTTAACCCCCATTTACATAAAGGGAAACTGAAGCTAAGTAATTTGAAAAAAAGGTTAACTACCTTGCCCAGGGCCACACAGTCAAGTTCTGGGGCTGGGATTTCAACCTAAACAGATTGATGCCAGGACCCCCTGTAACCTCTCTGTGAGAAAGGTCTATAGGATGAAACTCTATCCCTAAGCTACTGATTCAGCCACTTTTGTCCCTAACACCGAACCCCAGATGTTAGGGCCTGAGCCCCTTCCCCATCATCCCCAGGAGCCCCTGGGCTTTCCAGCCTCCAGAGCCAGCCAAGATGGTCCTCCAGTTACAAATGGTGCCAACAGTTACTGCTTTTGTAAATGTTTAATGCACTTGGCTGCTTACCAAACAGTTGGCTGTTCACGTCCACCCAGAGGGGCCTTAAAAGAAAGGCCTAGTGACCGACTTGTGGAGAAACAACCACCAAATACCCCATGGAGCTCAATTCTCCTCTGACACATGTTGGGTCCACATGAGTTGGAATCCACTTGACTGACAGCTGGTTTTGTTATGTCAATTAAGTCAGGTCTGAGTCGGGTGGGTCCTAAACCTTATCAGTTCTGAAGCACGAAAGGAGCAGAGTACACATTGGTGCTTGGGGGTGGTTTGTATGGACATGAGGTCCCTGGCAGTGCGAGCAGTTTGTACTCGCCTCCTAATTAACCTGAGGGTGGGTGGTTCAAACCCAGCCGGCAGTGCTATGGAAGAAAGGCCCGGTGGTGGTCTGCTTCCAGTAAAGATGACAGCTAAGAAACCGTGTAGGGCTCAGTTCTGCTCTGTAACACATGGGGTCACCA
>NW_006922048.1:1958288-1960802 GCF_000298275.1 Orycteropus afer afer | reverse complement strand
ACCAGAAGGCTGGCGGTTCAAACCCACCAGCCACTCCTCAGAAGGAAGATTGGGCGATCTACTTACGTAGTGATATCGCCTCAGAAACCCAAGGAGGGGTCGCTATGAGCCGGATCCAACTCCACAGCAGTGACTTTGGTTTGGTTTGGATAATAGAACTCACAGGGGGCACAGTTAGGAAAACTTAGATGTAACCAAACACGTCATGGGACTGAGTTACTGCTTACTCTCTCTTAGAGGACATCTACCTTGGAAACAACCCTGAACTACTCTTCCAGAAGATTAGAGGAGAGCTCAGGTGTCCCACCATGCTGGTGTTCCAATCAAGATGAGCAGAACTGCCTGTCCTGCCCAGAGTTAACAGAGAAGGCAGGCACAAGCCCACTCACAACCAGAACAATTATCCAACCTGGTGGCCAGCTACCATTACTGACTATTTGATAAATGAATCAATAGCTGCATCCTGATCAAAAGGGGAAAAATTGTGAAACATAATGAAAATTTCTTGTAGAGTCCAAACTTCCCAGATGTACTGAGATTAGTGGCACCCCAGAATCTATCAGTCTGAGAAAATCTTCAAACCATGAATCAAAATTATTCCGTGGATAACTGCTTAGCTAAATTAGTAAAGAATGTTCACCATGAGCATCATGCTCTTTTACAAAATTTGCAAACTGTCAACATAACTCTAACACACAGATGAGCAGTTTAAGGGGCAGTGAGTTGAGGTCAATGGTTAGGAAACAACATGAGGAGAAAGAGCAAGAATGGTGACTCAAAGTGACAAATGTCACTAGTGTCACTGGGCTGTACCTATAGAAACCGTTGAATGGGTGTGCATTCTGCTGCATTATTGTCACAAAAATTAAATTAAGTAAATCATCCAGCTGATCAGCAGGCAGAAACAAATGCTTAGTGCTTCAAGCCATTGGACTTGGGGGTGGTTTGTATGGACATGAGGTCCCTGGGCAGTGCGAGCAGTTTGTACTCGCCTCCTAATTAACCTGAGGGTGGGTGGTTTGAACCCAGCCGGCAGTGCTACGGAAGAAAGGCCCGGTGGTGGTCTGCTTCCAGTAAAGATGACAGCTAAGAAACCGTGTAGGGCTCAGTTCTGCTCTGTAACACATGGGGTCACCATGAATCAGCATCACCTCCATGGCAACAGGTTTGGTTTTGTCAGGTCCACAGATACAGTCAGCATTGGCGTCCCCACCACCATTCCTCCAGAACAGCGGGCACCTACCAACCTGAAATACGAAGAAAATGAAGAGGAATTCGTCCAACTGACGCTCTCTAAATAAAGAAGTTCTGCTTCAAGGAGTATAGCTGCCTGCCCTCGACAAAGGAAGGGAAGGGAGGTTGGCAGCTTCTTCTGATTGCAAACGTTCAGTTCTGCCTCACCAGGCATCCAACACCCTCCTCCTTCAACATCCACCCTCCCCAAGGGCTCTGCAGTGGCAGAGGGCGCAGCCCAGCTCAGCAAACACCAATTCAATGCTCTCTACAGGTATGTGCTTGCAACTGCCACCCCAGACCTAGCTGTTTGTAGAGCAGCTGTAGGGGCCCTTTCCAACACTGGAAGCTCTCAAAAAGAAAACCATTTGCTGTCGAGTTGGCTCTGACTCACAGAGAGCCCGTGTGTGTTAGAGGGGAACTGTGCCCCATCAGGTTTGCAATAGCAGATGGTGGATTTTTCAGACACAGACCACCGGGCCTTTTGTCTGAGGCCCCTCTGGGTGGACCCGAGCCTCCAACCTCTTGGTTCGCAGTCAAGCACACTGACCGTTTGCCCCACCCAGGAACTAACCAGTGACCGGGAGTCGACTACGACTCACGGTGACCCCATGTGTCAGAGGAGAACTGTGCTCCATCGGGTTTTCAATGGCATGTTTTTTTTTGGAAGTAGATCACCAGGCCTTTCTTCCAAGGTGTCTCTGAGTGAACTTGAACCTCCAACCTTTGTGTTAGCAGCAGAACGTGTTAACTGTTTGCACTACCCAGGGACTCCTTGGAGGACTATGAAACTGTGAAAGGATGGAGAAATGGAGAACCTCATAGAAAGAACTCCAGGGTACACCGTTAAGATAAAAAGCTAAATGCAGAACAATATTTAGTGGGTTAATTTTGGCATCGAAAAAGATGAGACTGGAGGACACTATGCTGAGTGTAATAAGTCAGTAGCAGAAAGGCAAATATAGTATTAGTTCACTACTGTAAAAAGTCAAGGACAGCTGTATATATGGAAGGAAACTTTCTTTGTTGGTTACCAGGGGTGGGAGGGGGAGGGAACACTGCCATATGTGTGTGTGTGTGTGTGTGTGTGTGTGTGTGTGGGAGCTCTGGTAGCATAGTGCCTAAGGCACTTGACTGCTAACCAGGAGGCTGGCGGTTCAAACCCACCAGCCATTCCTCGGGAGGAAGATGGGGCAATCTACTTCCATAGTGATACTGCCTCGGAAACCCAAGGAGGGGTTGCTATGAGTTGGGTCTGACTTGATGGCACATAACAACAAC
>NW_006922048.1:1951966-1958173 GCF_000298275.1 Orycteropus afer afer | reverse complement strand
AATATATTTTTTAAAAAAGGTTGCCATTGAATTGATTCCAACTCATGGCAACCACCATGTATGTGGGAGTTAAGGTTATGTGTCAACTTGGTTGGGCCTGGTTGAGTGGCTGGGCAGCTGGATGTAGTATTCCCCATGATGAGATTGGTAATCAGCTCCATGGTGGACTCTCTGTGAGCAGCTGCGTAGCTGCCTTGGGATGTGGTCTGCTTCCTGCATATAAGGAGAAGCCTTGGGAATGGTCTGTAGCTTTTTGGCACACTTGGACCCTGCATGTAGCCGAGTCTTCATTCAGTAGCCTGCCATGCCCTGCCCATCTTGGGATTTTTCAGTGGACTTGAATCAGTGGCCTGCCATGCGGTTTGGTAACATCGGGACTGGGCCTTTTTACTTGTCGACCTTGGGTTTGTCAGCCTCAGCAGCCAGCAGCTGTCTGAGTGAAGAAAGCCTCCAGCTTCAGTGGGCTGAAAGCAGGGGTTAGAACTGAAGCCCAAGGTTGAGGGGCTTTCACCCAACCCCTAGAGTCCGGCACTTTGAATTCAGACTTTTAGCCTCTAAAACCATAAAAGAATAAACTCCTGTTTGTTAAGGCCATCCCATTTGTGGTATCCATTCCTGTCAGGGCAATACCAGGTGACCAGAACAATGTATTACAGAGCAGAACTGCCCTGGAGGGTTGTCAATGGCTGTGTTCTTTGGGAAGTAGATTGCCAGGCCTTTCTTCCAAAGTGCCTCTGGGCAGACTACAACCTCCAGTCTTTCAGGTAATAGCCAAATGCTTAACGGTTTGCACCACCCAGGTACTCTACTAGGTAACGAAAACAGTAATAAATACAACGATTAATCCCATCTTATAGATGAAGAAATGGAAGCTTATACGCAGGAAGTTGGAGGTGTCCCAGCTAATAGGTGACCACACTGGGAATCAATCCTAGGATCCCATGTTCTTTTTTTTTTTTTTTTGACGTTTTGTTGTTGAGAATACACACAGTGGAACATAAATCAATTCAAGTTTCTACAGTACAGTGACACGGATGACATTCTTCAAGTTGTACAGCCATTTTCACCCTCCTTTTCTAAATTGTTCCTCCCCCAGGAACATAAACTCACTGCCTCCTAAGCCTCTCACCTACCCTTTCGAGTTGCTGTTGTCAATTTGATGCCACAGAGAGAGTTCTTAAAAGAGCGTAACACTCAAGTAGGCATGCTTTATTAGTTAAGCTAAACTGTTGTTTGGTTTAAAGAAGACTTCAGGGGATATTTTTGGTTTAAAGTTTAAAAGATTCTCTCAGGGCAATAGTTTTAGGGGTTCATCCAGCCTCCATAGATCCAGAAGGTCTGGATTCCATGAGAATTTGAAATTCAGTTCTGCATTTCCCCCTTTTTGATCAGGATTCTTCTATAGAATCTTTGATCAAAATGTTCAGTGATGGTAGCCCAGCACCATCCACTTTTGACCTCAGGGCAAAGAAGGCGGTTGTGAACGGAGGCAATTAACCACACATTCCATTTCCTCATCCTATTCCTAGATTCCTAGTGTCCCTTCTTCCTCTGTTACTCCAGACAAATAGAGATCAATTGCTATTCCCAGCTGTAATCTTAATGAAAGTAATCTCCAGGGCTTTCTTCTGAGTTGCAGCTGGGTAGGTTTGACCAGCCAACTTTCAGGTTAGCAGGTGAGTGCAATCCATATAACCAAGAAAACCCTATGGAACACAGTTCTACTCTGATTGACACACACGGGGTTGCCATGGTTAGAGTCCACTTGACAGCAGCAGGTTTGAGTTTTTGTGTTTTTTGTGTGTGGGGTACCCGCATCTTGTGTTTTTCATATATCATCCCCTCACCCCTTGACCAGAAGCCAGGTCAGGGACCAGTGTAGAGAAACTGACAATCAGAGAGGGTGGGGAGTTGCCCAGGGCCACACAGCAAAGAGGAGGCCTGACCAGAAGTTAAGCCTCTACAACCTCTAACTCTCCTGAATGAATAAGACACCCCAGTCCTCTCAGGGAGGGACTGACTTTGTATAAACTCCCGGCAAGGGAGACAGAATGGGAAGGAAGTGTTTTCTCTCACTGTCAGAGCCTTGGGAATTTCTCCCAGAGGAGAGGCCTTGCTAGTGAGGACGTCCCTGTTAAGTCTCTGATCACAAGATTAGGTGATTTCAGTTCCTGTCTGCAGAACTCCCGGGGTGGTTTACACATTGATATAATCAGCTGTGATATGGAGCAGGCGTTATCACTGGGCTCTGGACTGCTGAGCTGGGAGCTGGAAGATGACCCCATCTGTTGCCACGGTGTGTACAGAGGGGGTCAGGAGCCAGAGAAGGGGACAAACTCCAAGGTCACACAGCAAAGGGGTAGGAGAGATATTCCCCCCACAGCAGTGGGAAGCTCGTGCTAACACCTGGGTCAGGGGCTCCTTCCTCTGCTCACAGCCTTGCAGGGCTCCCACCTGCCTCGGGTAAAAGCCCAAGTCCTCCCTGCAGCCACCAGAGGGCGCCCATGAGCACCTGAGTCAGGGCCCTTCCGTCTGCTCACAGCCCTCCAGATACCCTCTTCCCTTGGGCAAAAGCCCAAGTCTTCTTCCCAGGGGGCCCACAGGCTTCTGCAGGAGCTGTGAGGCTCTGCCCTGCCCTCCCCTCCCCTCCTCCTCCCTCTGCTCCAGCCTCCTCCTCCTCTTCCTCCAACTGGACAGGCCCGGTCCTGCCCCGGAGCCTTCGCGCAGGCTGTGCCCTGTCTGAAATGCCCTTCCCCCAGATACCCACAGGGCTCCCTTCCTCAACTCCTCTCACTCCCCCACCCCACCCCAGCTCCTGGCACTTAGTAAGTGCTCAAAAAAACTTAAAGGACCCAATACAGAGTAAGTGAGGGCACTGACCACATCGGAGATCTGTGAGGAACTTCTAACCGTGACCTCTGCCCGGATACCTGCTGGATGAAGAACTCATCTCTGGGCTATTCAGGTCCCTAGCAAAGTCCTGCCCAGCCTGGGAGTTTGCTCCCGGTGAAGTGTGTGTGTTGCTGGTAAAAGGCGGTATGGAATGAAGTCACGAGAGGAGCTCTCCGCGGGGTCTTTGCAGATGGCTGCACTTTTAGATCAGTTGAAAACCTCACTGAGGTCCTGGGGGTGGGGTTACCTTGGACTCTGCATCTCTCTGCCTCTCTTTGCTCTGGCTTTGACTTTCCTGTCTTTCTGTCTCTCTGCCTCTCTTTCTCTCTGACTTTGACTTTGTCTTTTTCTCTCTCTGTCTCTGGCTTTTTCTCTGACCTTCTCCCCGTGTCTCTCCTCTCTTCTCGTCTCTCCTTGCTGTTAAAAGTCACACACATACCAAAGCAGCTTCTGGACCCCGGCAGAAAATTGCCAGCCACCCCGGCAGCAGAATAATTGAATCGGCGGGCGGCCGGGATTGAATCAAGTGAGAGGGTGGGGGGAGCTGGGGGCCGCGTTCCTAGCTGAAAGCGGGGCCTCGTCAAGGGGATGTGCTCAACCGGCCATGGGGAGCAAGGAGCATGGGGAACCTCCTGAGCAGGCCTGCTCTCAGCACCCCCCCCAGACTATTTGAGCCAGGAGAATGTGGGAGGGGCCCAGGCCACCATCTGTCCCGCCCCCTGCCAGGTCTTCTGAGTCCTTGGAGCCTCTCAGCAAGGCCAGAATGGGGGCTTCACGGAGTCCACTGACAGGGTAGCCCGGCTCAGCAAAGTGAGAGTCCCCAATCACCCACATATTCCTTCATCCCCCAACCCACGTACCCAAACCCTCACCCGCCCGTCCACCCATCCAAACACTACCTTTCCATCCTCCCCTCTTGCCCCCCACCCACCCATCCTCCCATCTGTCTCCCTGTCCCTCCAACCAACACCCACCCATCCCCACCCCATCCACAAGCCCACCCACCCATCCACTCACTTCCATTTCCAACCCCTATGCCCATCCATACACCCACCTCTCACCTATCAACCTCCTATCTCTCTCCACCCTCCCCTCTCCCACAGTCCCACTCACCCATCCATCCTTTATCCATCCATCCACCCACCATCTACACACCCATCCATCCTCCCATCCCCCATTCCTCCATCCTCCACCCACCCAAGCCCCCAAATTTCCATCCTCTCATCTCCCTGTCATGCCAACCTCGTCCCCACCTACCCACCCATATATCCACCCACTTATTCATCCCACCGATGCTTCCATCCCTGAGCACATCTGCTCACCCACCCAGCCTCCCAACCCCTGCCCACCCACCCACTGATTAATTAGATGGTTTCTGCTCTGGATGCCGGAGAAATGAGGACAAAAACAACAGCTGAGGCCCCTGTTCAGCTGGAGCTTCCGGTTCCGTCAGAAAGGTAGATAGTAAATGAACAAACAACCCCAGCATCTAAATCCTGCTGTTGTTAGGGTCACTGAGTCGGCTCGGACTCAGACTGACCCCATGGACAACAGAACAAGACACCGTCTGGTCCTGTGCCGGCCTCACAACCCTGCTATGGTTGGGGCCACCAGCACAGCCACTACGTCCATGCATCTCATTGAGGGTCGCCGACCCTCTACTTCACCAAGCATGATATCCTTCTCCAGAGACTGACTGGGCCTTTCTATTTAAATTACGGTAGTTCCTTAAAGAAATGCTCAGGCTGAGCTGTATAACTGGAGCGGGGGCTTATGGCGCAGGGTCACAGGAGGGAAGGGTGTGACAGGCAGAGGGAACAGCATGTACAAAGGAGAGGCAGATATCTGGTGTTGGGCTCAACGGCAGAGCTGATAGAGCTGCCTCTGAGGAAGGGACCCTGGATGAGGAGTGAGTTTGGGGGAAGTTGCTGACCCCAGTTTGGGTGCCACTGGGTCTGAGGGGCCTAGGCGACGTGCTGGGCGGAGAGCCAAGGATCAGCCACAGGAGGGGACAGAAGGCACAGCCAGCAGGAAGGTATGGCCAGAGAGGCCAGAGGGAAGCAGGATGTGGTCAGCCATCCTTCTCCATTGCCCAGACATAGACCTTCAGGACCAGGGGTGGGCAGGGACCTGCCTCCCAGCCCAGGCTCCCACCCATGACCTCCATACCCTGTCCTGGTGTCTGAGAGCTGCAGGTACCCTGGGGACAATGTGGGTCACCCCTTCAGCCGTCAGCTTTCTGTTTCCAGCCCTGCCTGCTTTCATTGGGCTCCCTGGCCAGGCCCCCTCTCCACTCTGAGCAGCCGCCATGTTCTCAGCTGTGAAGTGGGAATGCATCGCCTGCTCCAAGAGGCTCTGGGGAAGGGTCTGTGCCAAGGTGACCACAGTGCGATGCTGTCACGTCACAGCCTCCTGGTCCCTGCTTCATCCATTCGTCCTTTCCACAAATACCTATTGAGTGCCAGCAGTGCTGAGGATGCTGAGGATACGGTTGTAGAAAACAGCACAGCCCCTTGTTTCCTCAAGGAGCTGCTATGAAGGGGACCGAGACAGGTAATGACATACAGACGTGATGTAATTTCAGGAAGTGGTAAGAACCAGAAAGCACATCAACACAGAGCAAAGGGACAGAAATTACCTGGGGAGACCCCTTAGGCTGGGACAGTCAGGGAAGGATTCCCTCAGGGGATGACATGTCAGCTGAGATTGTGCCAAGGGGTCTGGGAAGAGCATTCTGAGCAGAGGGAACAGCAGGTGCAAAGGTCCCAGGGTAGGGCCAACTTTGACATTTTAAGAATTAGTGGGTACATGGTAGGCGGGAGAATGGGTGGGTGGGTAGGTGGATGGTAAGTGTGTGGATGGTAAGGGATGGATGGATAGATGGATAGATGGATGGGTGGGACTATGGGTGGGTGGGAGGGGATGGGAGATGGGTGCTTGGGGATGAGAAGATGGATGGATGGTTGGATAGGTGACTGGGTATGTGGATGGTTAGAGGGGTAGACAGGAGGATGGGAGTTTGGATGGGTGTGTGGATGGGTGGGTGGGTGGGTGTGGGTGGGTAGATGGGAGAACAGGGGATGGGAGGTTGGATGGATGTGGGGTGCCTATGGGGCAGTTCTATTCTGTCATATGGGGTTGCTATGAATCAGAATCAACTCAACGACACCCAACAAAAACCGAACCAACTAATGAATGAATGAATGAATTGTTCTTGTTGTTATGTGCCATCGAGTCAGACCCGACTCATAGCAACCCCTCCTTGGGTTTCTGAGGCAGTATCACTACAGAAGTAGATTGCCCCATCTTCCTTCC
>NW_006922048.1:1949533-1951520 GCF_000298275.1 Orycteropus afer afer | reverse complement strand
TGGTTCTTGAAATTTGTAGATTAGCAATAGTACATCTCCAGATGAGAGAGAAAGGTCACGGATGAATAAAACAACAATTAAACTTTCAGGAGATTATTAAACTAAACAGAAACCTAGCACGGGCAGCCAGGGAATGTGGAGGGAGGCTGGGGAGGGGCCGGGGAAGGGGTGTCTGCAAGGCTCTGGGAAGGAAGTGGGTGTCCTCACCTTCCCGGGAATAGTGGGACACTCAGGGGATCTTTGTTGTTGTTGGGTGCTGTCGAGTTGACTCTCACTCATAGCGACCTTATATGACATGTGACAGAGTAGTACTGCCCCATAGGGTTTCCTAGGCTGACATCTTTAAGAGAGCAGATCACCAGGGCTTTTGCCTGCAGAGCCACCAGATGGATTGGAACCACTAACCTTACGGTTAGCAGCTGGGTGCTTAACCATTGGGCCACCAGGGCTCCCGAGGGTATCTTTAAGATTCCTCTCCCTCATTCCTCAGCAGAAAAAAAGTGAAATTCAGGGAGGGAGAGGAAGATCTTCAAGGTCACAGCTTAGGATGCCTCCCAGGCAACATCTGAACCCAAGCTCATCAAACCTACACCATCCTCGATGACACTGACTTTCATCTAACAGTGGCCAAGGAGCGAGAAGGATGGAAGGGCCTGGGTTCGAATCTCCCTTCTGCCACCTCCTGGCTGTGTGGCTGGGACGTGTCCCTTCCCCCAATATGCCTCAGTCCTTCCTCGCCTATACAGATTGCAGCTAGGAGCATATCATGTGTGATTTCAAGTTTGCAAATATGATTACACTTACGTGGTAATTAAATATGATGTGACAGCTCCCAGCCTGGGCAACAGGGTGGACACGATGTGGGAGCCTCTTGGGTCATCCCAGGCTCCTGGCTGCAAGCAACAGACATGTGCTTCAGGAAATGGAAACAGAACTGAAATTTACAAGGAATCTGCAAGATGGAAGGGGAAGCTGGAAAAAGGGGGTCAGCCAATAGAGGAAAACCAAGCAACCTTCCAGATAACAAGCATCTTTGGTGGCTTTGGGTGAATCACATCTCCCCCAGGGGACCTCAGTTTCCCAACTCTGTTGTAGATGCCAAATTGATTCTGACTCATAGGGGCCCCTTATGTCCAAGCAGAACTGCCCCATTGGGTTTTCTAGGCTGTAATCTTCACAGAAGCAAATCATGAGAGCTTTCTCCTGTGGTGTGGCTGAGTGAGTATGAACCACTTATGTTTCACTTAGCAGCCTTTCAGTTAGTGCTTAATTATTGGCCCCTCTTCACCTTCATACTCAAACCCACTGCCATCGAGTTGATTCCGATTCATAGCGACCCCCACTGGGTTTCCAAGGCGGTAAATCTTTGGCGGTTGTAGATTCTCTTATCTTCCTTCCACTGAGCACCTCGTGGGCTTGAACTGCCAACCTTCGGGTTAGCAATCACATGCCTTGGACACTGCGCCACCAGAGCTCCTTCTTCACCTTCCTATCTCCCTCCAAGTGCTTCCAAACTTTGGCAGCTCCGCCAGAGCCGAGCTGGGTCTTTTTGACCTCTAAGGAGCCCAGAGAGGGTGAGTGCACAGCTTGGGTCACACAGCCAGGCCACCTTTCCTAAAGGAAGCAGGAGGATGAGAAAGGTTGGACCACTGACCTGGCCTGGGGACAGAGGACGGTGGAGAGTGTCCACCTGAGGGCTCACCACTCTTCTCCCAGGAAATCCCTCTGATGGAGCCGGATAATCTTATTCCCACGTTCATTCCACAAGCATTTATTGAGTAACTGCTGAGTGCTGAGACCAGAACACTCACAGCACACAGGCTGTGAGGGAGACACACAGGTCACCAGGCCGTTACCACACAGGGTGACCAGGGCTGAGCTTCCTGGAGGAGGTGACATCTAAACTGAGAAATGAAAGATGACAAGAGGGGGTGGAGAGTGCCTTCAACACGACGAAGCACCAGGAGCAAAAGTTCAGAGATGGGAC
>NW_006922048.1:1945776-1949143 GCF_000298275.1 Orycteropus afer afer | reverse complement strand
ATCTGGGGGGTCAGGACCCGGTGCCGGTGCGGGCTCTGCCTGGTTATGTAGCGCGCGGAGCAACTCTGCCCCTCTCTGGGCCTCAGACGGGGAGGGAGAAGGCACCGGCGCTGGAGGCCGGGATTCAGGGACCAGTTCCTGTTCCGGCGCAGGCCTGCACTTGTCTTCTTGAAGCCTCAGCGTCTGCATCTGTAAAATGGGCCCACCTCATATACCTTCGGACCAGGAGGCCCCAAGCACAGCACCTAGGCGCCAGGAATCATAGTAATTTCAGACATGCCATGAGTATCTACTGTATGCCCTAAGCCCTTTACATGCGTTAATTTCATCCTCAACAGCAGGGGTTACTGTGTAGATGCTGGCGGTTGCTCAGTGGTAGTGTTCTTGCTTTCCACGAAGGAGACCTGGGTTCCATTCCAGGCCAGTGCACCTCACGGGGCAGTTACCACACATGTGGCAGGAGAGGCTTGTGTGCTGCAATGATGGTAAAGAGGTTACAGGGGAGATTCCAGACTAAGATGGACTAGGAAGAAAGAGCTGGCAACCAACTTTAGCCTCTGAAAACTCTATGGATCACTGATCCTATGGGCTGTCACAGGGCCCAGCAGGATTTGTTCCCTTGTGCACACGGTCGCCATGCATTGGGGGCTGACTTAACAGCAGCTAACTAACCACAACAACATTATCACTGCATTTTACAGATGGGGCCATTGCTTCAGAGAGGTTGAGTGACTTGCCCAAGGTCACACAGCATTAAGTGATGAAGCGGGGATTTGAACCCTGACTGGCTGGCTCCCGGCTCCAAACAACTGTGGTATCTGCTGCTCAAAACCAGGAGGCTGCTGTAAATTTCAGCTGAGTGGTAAACTGCACATATATTGACATGTGGAATTTGGAAGGGGCCGGGCTTATCCCCCAAGAAAAACATCATGAATAGTGGTCCCTCAGGCAGCTGGGGACCTGGCTCTCAGCACCAACCTTGCTGGACAGGAAGACGACACAGCCAGCCAGACCACTGCCCGTGCGGCCTCACATCTCCAGGGTACAAATGGGGACAGCGAGTTGCCCCGACACTGAGCCCCCAAGTTTAGGACCCCATCTCACCAGCCCAAGGAGCTGTGGGCAGAGGGCCACCTGCCTGCAGCTCACACCCCTGGATATTTCAGACAGTGCTGCTCAGGAAAGCTGATGGGGACAGACTAGGAGTCAGGAGAGAGGGGTATAAGGGGGGAGAGTGCTCCACAAGGGGCCAAGGGGTCAGGAGGGTGGCGTGAACACAGAGTAGTCACCTGACTGACCTTGGACATGTTGCTTTGCCTCTCTGTGCCTCAGTCTCCTCCTCTATAAAGTGAGGTATTAATCCTCGCAGGCCCTACCTTCTGGGCTGTTGGACATTTGAATAAGAAAGTCAATAAACCCTGGCAGTTCAGGGCCTGATCTGTCTTTAGTGAACATTTTAATACTTTGATTTTGACACTTTGTTCCTCGTGGGCGTTTTTTGCATTGCTTTTGATGTTTTCATATATGGCTTAAAATAGCATTTTTCTTTCTTTTTTTTTTTTTTTTTTATGGTGATTTTTTCCATACAGCAGTTCACACACATTTTGTTTCATGACACCGACTGCAATTCCCCACAATGTAACAGCTCTCTTCCCACTTCTTCCCTGTAGTTACTTCTTCCCTGTGTTTTCCTTTCCTATGCATTCCTGGCCCCTGAGCTGTCTCCCTGTGCAGATACTGCCCTTCTGTTCTCCCAGGATTGATCATTCTAAGGACTGTAGCTACCTGATGTAAATGTTTACCCCATACGCCTGTCTGTTGCTTGGCTGGAAACCACGGGAGTAAGTTCAGTTCCAGACCTGAAGGGTGACTAGGGGCTATAGCCTCAGGGGTCTCACCAGGCTCTATCAGACCAGTAAATTTGCTTTTTTTTTTTATGACTTTGAGTTTTGTTCCACATTGTTGTCCCTCTCTATCCAGGATCTACACTGATCCCTTTCGGAGTGGTTGACAGTGGTAGGCAGGCACCATCTAGTTCTTCTGGTCTCAGGGTCATGTAGGCTGACATTTGCAAGACCCACTAGTCCTTTGGACTAATTATTTCCATTTCTCTTTGGTTTTCTTCATTCTTCTTTGCCCCAGAGGGGGAGAGACCCATTGTTATATCTAGATGGCCGCTTGCAAGTTTTTAAGACCCCATTTGCTACTCATCAAAGTAGGATGTAGAACAATGCTTCTGCGTACTGGTATGCCAGTAGAGCTTGATGTCCCCTATGACCAAGGTCCTGAGCCCACAGGTCTAACAACTCACTCCATAAGGGTTGTCGACTGTGCCTAAGAAGTTATCAAAACTCTGCCCCCTGTTAGTTCTAGTTATATGGACATTCCTACAGCACATACGTATGTACAAATATCTTCTGCCAACGGTCACGGGTATATTCCCTTTTGCCTAGACTTCCCTAATCATTCAGCCCGTCTATTCTGTTTACCCGTAGATTAACGTTTGTTATCACTGATAACATAGTATTGTATATGTAACAGGGATTATCTTTGTTGTCTAAAATAGCATTTATCTTGATGGTTGAGTCAGTTGGCGCCTTTTTGAATTTTGCAGTGGAGGCAAGCGCCTCACTCTCCTCACCCTGGTGGTATCCAGTGTCACCCTGTGATAGGTGGCTCTTGGAAAGGGTCCAGAACTGTGCCTGGCACTTAGGAAGCATTCAGTGACTGTTGTTGTAAGGTGCCATCAAGTCAGCTCCGACCCACAGTGACTCCACGTACCATGAAATGAAACCCTGCCCAGTCCTGGGCCAGCCTCACAATCCCTGCCATTGTTGCAGCCACTGTGTCAGTCCATCTCGCTGAGGGCCTTCCCCTTTTTCATTGTCTCTCCCCTTTGCCAAGCATGACATCCTTCTCCAGGGAATGGTCCCTTCTTACAATGTGACCAAAGTAGGTGAGACCAAGTCTGGCCATTCTTGCTTCCAAGGAGCATTCGGCTGCACTTCTTCCAGGACAGATTTGTTTGTTCTTTTAGCAGTCCATGGTACTTTCAGCATTCTTTGCCAACACCACAGCTTTAAAGCATCAACTCTTCTTTGGTCTTCCTTATTCATTGTCTAGCTTTCACATGCATATGAGGCGATCGAACACACCATCTCTTGGGTTAGGTGCACCATAATCTTCAAAGAGATTTCTTTGCTCTTCAGTATTTTAAAGAGGTGTTTTGCAGCAAAATTGCCCAGTGCAGTAAGTCATCTGATTTCTTGACTGCTGCTTCCATTGGTGTTGATTGTGGATCCAAGTAATATCAAATCTTTGACAACTTCAGTCTTTTCTTCATTTATTGTGATGCTGCTTATTGGTC
>NW_006922048.1:1942932-1944106 GCF_000298275.1 Orycteropus afer afer | reverse complement strand
GCTTGAATTTTTTCTTCAGTTCTTTCAGCTTGAGAAATGTCAAGTGTGTTCTTCTCTTTTGGTTTCCTAACTCCAAGTCTTTGTAAGTTTCATTTTAGTAAGTGACTTTGTCTTCGTCTGTCAGTTTGTCGTACTATGGTGCCTTGCGTGTTGCTGTGAGGCTGGAGGCTATGCCCCAGTATAAACACCAGCAGGGTCACCCAGGGTGGACAGGTTTCAGCAGAGCTTCCAGACTAAGATAGACTTGGAAGAAGGAAGGGGCCGTCCACTTCTCAAAGAAATGGCCAGTGAAAACCTTATGAATAGCAGTGAAAGACTGTCTGATATATTACTGGAAAACTTTATGACTAGCAGTGATAAATGGAGGCATAGATGCTAAGAGGAGGCCCGGGATGGCGCAAACAGGGGCTCATCTCCTAGATGAAATGTTGACAGTTCAAACCCACACAAAGCCCTGTTGACCTGCTTCCAGAATGTCCCAGTGACTGGAAATCCCTAGAGCACAATTCTGCTCTGCACATATGGGGTCTCCATGAGTCAGCAGTGTCTTGGTGCCAACTCACAACAACAGATGCTGAAAACGGGGAATCGGTGGAGACTCGGGGGTAGACTCCCGCCTCTTGATTCCTGCCTGATGCCCCTCGTGCATGGCTACCACCACAGTAGCTTGCGTGTTGCTGTGACCATGAACAGGTGTCCAGACTAACACAGACCAGGAAGAAAGGCTGGTGGTCGACTTCCGAAAACCAGGCAATGGTCCAATCCGCTTCTGGTGATGGGAATGGCACGGGCCGGCCGGGCAGTGGGTAGAAGTCAACAACAACAGAACACTTAAAGTAACCGGAAACGTGGGATCCTAAATGTCAGTTAGGCATATCTCTGATAATTAGGCCCCGACTGTGCTCAACCGGGGGACTCAGTCCAGGCCCTGATGTGCTCACACTGTCCCAGGCTCTCAGCCGGGATGATTATCAATCCCGATCCGGGAAGGGAAGGAAGGAGGAAGCTAGAAACCTCCAGAGACTGGAAGCCCCTCCTCTCCGTCTCCCACCCCACTCCTCACTCCTCTCTGGTCACCCTGGCAGCGGCAGGAGGGGTAGGGAGAGAAGGCCAAGGTTACCAGGCCCCTCCCCCAGCCTGGCTATAATTAGCCCTGCCATGAATTAAACATGAG
>NW_006922048.1:1938591-1941932 GCF_000298275.1 Orycteropus afer afer | reverse complement strand
ATTACACATCTGCCTGTGCGGGTCTCCCAGCCAGCCCCAGCTGTCCCTGCCCTGCCCCCTTCTGTTGAGATCCCCCTCCACTCTGGCAAGGGAGCCATCCCTACCTCCACATTTTCACTGGCTCCGTTTCCCCATCTGGTCGTTGGCGGATATAGGCAAGGGAGGCAGGTCATGCCCCAGTGTGGGAGTTTGGCCTTTAAGGCCTGGTCCTCTCCCTGCTGTGGGACTCCAGGCCGTCACCGGCTCTCTCTTGGCCTCAGTTTCCTCCCCTGTAAAATGGGAGAATCCCAGTGTGCAGGGCTAGGGGATGAGTGAACGGGGTGATGCAGGACCCTCCCTCCACCACCACCCCCTGGCAGCCAGCACACACCCTCTGTCACTCCACCCTCCCCGAGAAAAATCCATCTCCATCCCCCATTGATCTGCAGGTATTTTTAGACTTAAAAGCATTTTTCCCTTATTGATGGTCCCTACACCTCCCCAAGCCCCAGAGGCACCATAAGTGTCCCCCATTTGAACAAGGCAGCTGGGGTCTGTAGCCCCAGTCAGGGAGAAGCTAGCTTCCCAGCTCACTGGAGGTGGGTCCAAACAGAGAAGTCCCAGCCAGAGAGGTCTGGTGGTGATTGGGTGGGAGGTTCGTGGGGGTGGAGACTCAGATTTGGGAGTTCAGAGACATTGGCTGACGTTCCCCCTGGGTATTGAAGACTGAGGAGGATTCGATCATGGGAATTGTCAATTTTGACTAAAAACAACATAAAAAAAAAAAAAACCCACTGCCAGTGATTTGACTCAGACTCATTGTACCGGGTGTGTGTCAGAATAGGGCTGTGCCCCATTGGGTTTTCAATGGCTGATTTTTTTTTTGGAAGGAGATTGCCAGGCCTTTCTTCTGAGGCACCTCTGAATGGGCTTGAAACCAAACATTTCACCAACAGTGAGTGCTTAACCCCTGAACCACTCTGGGCCTTCAGGAATCGAGTGTTGTTATTGCTGCTGGGTGCTGTCTTGTTGATTCTGACTTACTGCACCCCAACCTGACGAGTAGAACTGCCCCGTGGGGTTTCCTGGGCTGTCATCTTTATGGGAGCAGACCGCCAGGTCTTTTCTCCCATGGAGCCGTTCGGCAGGTTCAAGCCACCAACTTTTCGGTTAGTAGCCAAGTGCTTAATTATTGCACCACTAGGGCTCCTGGGGGTTGACTTTTGATGTTGTTCTTGAGTGCCATCGAGGGGGTTCCAACTTAGCAACCTGTGGACAACAGAAGGAAACATGGCCTGGTCCTGCACCATGCTCACAATCGTTGCTGTGTTTGAGCCCATCGTCGCAGCCACTGTGTCAGTCCGTTTCTTGGAGGGTCTTCCTCTTTGCGTTGACCCTTCACTTTTTGAAGCAACTGGAAACGTGGGACCCTGAATGTCGGTTAGGCATATCAGTCCTTTTCCAGGGGACTAGTCCCTCCTAATAACATATCCAAAGTGTGTGAGATGAGGTCTTACCACCCTTGCTTCTAAGGAGCATTCTGGCTGTACTTTTCCAAGACAGATTTGTTCATTCTTCTGAGAGTCCATTGTATAGTCAATATTCTTTGCCAACACCATAACTCAAATGCATCAGTTCTTCTTTGGTCTTCCTTATTCCTTGTCCAGCTTTTGCCTGCATCTGAGGTGATTGAAGGGACGATGGTTTGGGTCAGGAGCATCTTAGTCCTCAAGGTGACATCTTTGCTTTTCAGCACTTTAAAGAGGTGTTTTGCAACAGTTTTGCCCAATGCAATACATTGTTTGATTTCTCGACTGCTGCTCCTCTGCGTGTTGATTATGGATCCAAGCAAAACGAAATCTTTGACAACTTCAATCTTTTCTCCATTTATGATGCTGCTGCTTATCAGCCCAGTCGTGAGGATTTTTGTTTTCTTTATATGGAGGTGTAATCCGTACGCAGGCTGTAGTCTTTGATCCTCATCAGTAAGTGCTTCAAGTCATCTTCACTTTCAGCAAGCAAGGTTGTATCGTCTGCATGTTGTGCAGGTTGTTAATGAGTCTTCCTCCAGTCCTGTGGCTGTGTTCTTCTTCATATTGTCCATCTTCTCGGATTATTTGCTCAGCATACAGATTGATTATGGGGAAAGGACACAACCCTGATGTGCACACTTCCTGATTTTAAAGTGTGCAGTATCCCTTCATTCTGTCTGAACAACTGCCTCTTGGTCTATATGCAGTTTCCTCATGAGCACAATTAAGTGTTCTGGTGTTCTTCACCAAAAAAGTATGTGCACATCTTAACTCCCAGAACCCGTGAACGTGGGCTTATTTGGAAAAGGATCTTGGCAAATGTCAGTAAGTGAAGGGTCTTGAGATGAGATCACCCTGAACTGTCTGGGTGGGCCCTGAATCCAATGACAAGTGTCTTTACAAGAGACACAGAGGAGAGACACAGACACAGAGGGGAGACGTCATGTGGAGACAGAGGCAGAGGTTGGAGGGATGCAGCCACAAGCCAAGGGCCACCTGGGGCCACCAGGAGCTGGAGAAGGCAAGGAAGGTTCCTGGTGGGTTAAAAAAAAAAAAATCCCATTGCTGTTGAGTCAATTCCAACTATAGCAGCCCAATAGAACAGAGCAGCACTGCCCCATGGGGTTTCCAAGGCTGTAAATCTTTATGGAAACAGACCGCCCCATCTTTCTCCAGCAGAGTGGCTGGTGGGTTCGAACCACCAATCTTTGGTTAATAGCTGAGGGCTAAACCACTGTGCCACCAGGGCTCCTCTTGGCAGCTTAGAACAACATGAATTTATTGTCTCACATTTTAAATATTCAAAGTTCAAAATCAAGGTGTTGGCAGGACCACACTCTCTCTGACGGCTCTAGGGAGGGGCTCTTCCCTGTCCTAGCTTCTGCTGGTTGCCAGCAATCCTTGGCACCCCTTGTCATGTAGACACAGCACAGCAATCTCTGCTTCCGTGGTCACATGGCTGTCTTCCTTCGGTGTGAATCTGTGTGGCCTCTCCTCTTACAGAGACGTGAGGCGTCGGATTAGGGCCCACCCTACTGAAGTATGACCTCATCCCGATGAACTAATTACACCTGCAAAGACCCTGTTTCCCAAGGTCACATTCACAGGTACCAGGTGGCCATGGCCATGAATTTGTGGGGGACACGACACTATTCAACCCAGAACATATACCAGTACCTAACCCAGTACCTCAAAGACAACACTTGGAGGACTAAGGTGCACCCGACTCAAGCTACAGTATTTTCAAAATCACCTAATGTGCTTGCAAAAGTTGGCCCATAGTAGGACTGATGCATTTGACTTATGGTGCTGGCAGAGTATTGAAGATAG
>NW_006922048.1:1918256-1937325 GCF_000298275.1 Orycteropus afer afer | reverse complement strand
GGTGTGTGGGAACGCTGGGCTGGGGCGAGGAGAGCCAGGCAAGGCCGAGCGCAGGGGCGGATCCTGTCTTGAAGACTTTGATATTCTGTTCATGGTCGATGCGTTTGCATTTGCATTTTTAAAATACAGCAGTCAAATAGTAGTTCTCTTCACATGTCCACCAGTGCTCACTGCAGCACTGTTCACAGTAGTCAAAAAGCAGAAACAACCCAAGGGTCCATCAGTGGATGAATGGATAAACAGTGTGGTCCATCCACACAGTGGAATACTACTCAGCCGTAAAGAGAAGTCAAGTCCCAGTGCACGCCATACCACGGAGGAACCGCGGAAACATGCTGAGCGAAACCAGTCAGCCACAAAAGGACAAAAACAAAAAACTGGAGTGGCTGGTGGGTTTGAACCACCAACCTTCTGGTTAGCAGTTAGATGCTTTAGACACTGCGCCACCAGAGCTCCTTGTATAACTCTGCTTATAGGAAATATCTAGACTAGACAAATGTATAGAGACAAAAGTTTATCAGTGATTACTGGGGATGGAAGGGAGGGAGGAAAAGCAAGTATTATTTTATTTTATTTTTTTTAGTGCGTGTTTGTTTACAGTGATGGGAAATGTGGCCATGATTATGAGTGGTGGTTAACACAACATGGGTGCCATTAGATGTGACTTGCCATGAAGTTGCTTCCAACTCATGCCAAGCCCAGGTGACAGGAACTGCTCCACAGGGTGTCTTAGGCTGTGAACTTCACAGGAGCAGATGACAAGTCTTTTGTGTCACACAGCACCTGGGTGGGTTCGAACTACTGACCTTTTAGATAGTAACTGAGCACTTAACTGTTGCACCACCAGGGCTCCATGCAACACGAGGAATGTAATTGATATCACTAAATTGTAGCCTCAAAAATGCTGAATCATCAAACGTTGTGTTCTGTGTATTTTTACAGCAATTAAAAAAAATAGGATTTATTTCAATGACTGAGTTTGTGGGCGCCTCCTTGACTTTTTGTTGGGGTGTGTCCCTTGCTTGCTCACTCTAGTCCTGGACTTGATTGCTCATTCTATCAGAGGAGGGTCTGTCATTGGCCCCATTTTATGGCTGGAAAACTGAAGCCCAGAAGGGCAAGGTGTTGACCTCCTGTCACTCCACTAGAGAGAGGCAAAGGCAAGAATTGAACCTAGGTTGTTTTTGTCATCTTTTTATTTACTTTTAGTGACTATACACACAACTACGGAGCTCTGGTGGTGCAGTGCCTAAAGCATTTGACTTCTAACCAGAGGGTTGGCGGTTCAAACCCACCAGCCGCTCCTGGGGAGGAAGATGAGGCAATCTACTTCCGTAAAGATTTACTGCCTCAGAAACTCAATGGGGGTCGCTGTGAGTCAGAGTCCACTTGATGGCAGTGTGTTTGGTTTTTGGTTATACACACAACCAAACGTTGCATTCATTCACAATTCCTGCATGAACAGTTCAGTGACATAGGTTACCTCTTCCACACCTGTCACCCTTCTTCCCATCTGTACCCATATTGTTTTATCACCAATGATTTCAGCTGTCTGTCCCTTGAAATTCTCAGCTGTGGTTTAAACTGTTGTCTGTTTCCATTCATCGAGCTGATTCTCTGTAAGGGCACTGTGCTTGAGGCAAACAGTCTGTTAACTGAGTTAACCTGTTGTTTAGTGTAAGGATGGAGTCACAGGGTCTTTTTGGTTCAAGGTTCAATGATAATTCTGAGCATTAGATTCAGGCGTTTTCCCAGTCTCAATGGATCCAGTAAGTCTGGTTTCCATATGAGTTTGAAGTGCTTCTGTTCTACACCTTTCCTTCTTTTGATCAAGATCCATCTATTTGATCCTTGGTCAACTTGTCAAACCCAGATTTTTTACTCCACTGAGGTGGAGTTACTGCCAGCCCTGGATCTAGACATAATGCAACTGACCTCTTCCCATCTCCCAGGCCCTTAGCTCTTGCCAGACCCACACCTCCCTTCCACCTAAGAAGAAAAAACACGGTCCTCTCCATGGCCCTGAACTATCTGCCTCCATCACCTCCCTGCCCTCACCTCTTCCCTCTCTCCCCTTCTTCCTGCCACAGGGGCCTTCTCACTGATTTTCAAACTCACCAGAGTGAGACCAGGTGCCTCCCTCAGGGCCTTTGCACATTCTGTTCCCTCTGCCCAGCATGCTGTTCCCGCAGAACGCCTTATGACCATCTCTTTCTCCTGCTGTCTCAGTTCTAATGTCACCTCCTCAGAGAGGCCCTCCTTGGCCCACCCTCATACTTGGTCACCAGTTTTCATTCTTTCCAGCAGCTTCTATCAGAAAGTATTTTGTTTGTTTATACTCGGTATTCCTTTGTTTCCACCTACCCCACTGAATTGTGGGGCCTGCCCAGGGCAGGGACCTTTGTCTTGTTCCCTGCTGTGTCCCTGCACCTAGAACAGTGCCTGGCATGCAGTAGGGGCTCCATAAGTGTTGCCGAGTGAAAGAGCATATCAAGTCCAGATATGAGCATCCCCTTCCTTTTCCTGAAGTCTGTCCCAGGCGAGAAGTTGTTGAGGCAATGGTACTCAGAATTTCATGCCTAGGAAGGACTCATCTGACCACATGCACCTGGGCCCACCTGGCTGACCCTCAAGTGCTGTCTTTCTTCCTCTCTCATCAAAACTGACCCATCCCAAGTCCCACTGTCCTCCCCATTTTCTCAGGATATAGACAGTGGCTTCTCCACCCACCTCCTAGCCGTCCCAACCCTCGTCTTCCTCTCTCCAACTCACTTCCATCCCAAAGACAGAGATTTCCCCTAGAACACCCATTTACCAGGCCCTCTCCTGCTTTAAGTCTGTAGCAGGCAGGCTTCTCGGGGCAGTGGTAATTCAGTGATAGAATTCTCTCCTCTCACATGGGAGACCCAGGTTCGATTCCCGGCTAGTGCACCTCATGTGTAGCCCCCACCCGTCTGCCTGTGGAGGCGTGCGTGTTGCTAGGATGCTGAACGGGTTTCAGTGGAGCTTCTTGACTAAGACAGACTAGGAAGAAAGGCCTGGCAATCTGCTTCTGAAAATCAGCCAGTGAAAGCCCTCTGGAGGACAATGGTCCCCACAACCAGTCACGAGGATGGCACAGGATTGGGCAGCATTTCATTCCATTGTGTGTGGGGTGGCCACGGGCCAACTTGACAGCAGCTAACAGCATGTTGAAATGATACTATTTTGGATATACTGGGTTAGATAGAGTACGTTATTAATATTAATTCCTCCTGTTTCTTTTTACTTTCTTGTTGCAACTACCAGATTATAAATCACATACCTGGTTTGCATAGTCTAAAATCCTGAAGTTTTTTTGGTGTCCACGAGAGGGTGCTGTGCCCTTGCAGTGAGGTCAGATAATCCAGAGTCCAAAAAGGAAGTAGTTCCAGGCAATCGGAGGAAGTAGTTTGGGGCAATCGGTCCTTTGTGGTTGCTGTTATTTGATGTAAATCCTTACAGCTCAGATCTGTAATTGCCTCCTGGCATTTCTCTCCATGTAAAGTAGATGGATCTGCCCCTGGGTTAGGGTTCTGCGCCACCCCCAGCTTGACTCCACCTCATCCCGCCAGCGGGGGGAGAGAATTATGCCTCTACTGTCAATTCACCAATTATGCTGCATTTATTAGATACCGACTGTGTGTCAGGAGCGTCTGGGTAATACAAATGGTTAACACACTCAGCAGCTAACCAAAAAGGTTGGAGGTTCCTCTCTATATAGAAGCACCTCAGAAGAAAGACCTGGCAGTCCAGTTCTGAAAACTCAGCCTTTGAAAACCCCATAAAAGACGTTAGGCTCTGACACACATGGGGTCCCATGAGTCAGAGTTCACTTGACAGCAACTGGTTTACACTGTGTGCTTCCCTTTATTGGAGTCCCTGGGTGGGGCAAACGGTTAAGCACTGACTATTAGCTGAAAGGTCAGCGGTTTGAACCCACCCAGAGCTGTCTCAGAAGACAAGTCTGGTGATCTACTTCAAAAGGACACAGCCTTGAAAACCCTACAGAAGATCCTGAATAGAGCAGAACAATGTGGAACAAACCTCAAGAGCACAAAATAGACCAGGTTTACTTGTCTGAGGGACCCTGGTGAGACCCCCCCAGACTCTGGCCCCTAGTTACTCTTCAGGTCACTCCCACAGCTTCCAGCCTAACAACAGACGGGGGTATAGGGTAAACATTTACATCAGGTAGATACACTCCTTAGGACAGTCAACGGTGGGAGAACAGAAGGGCAGTAAATGCGCAGGGAGCTAGCTCGGGGGCAGGAGTGAATAGGAAAGGACCCAGGGAAGAGGTAACCGCAGGGAGGAAGTGGGAAGAGAGCTGCTACACTGTGGGGAATTGCAGTCAATGTCATGAAACAAAATCTGTGTGAACTGCTGTATGGAAAATGAATTTGCTCTGTCAACTTTCACCCAAATCACAATAAAACTTTTCTCCCAACAAACTCATCCCTAGAGACAGAGATGTTCTTCTGCCCTTTTTCCGCATGAGAAAACTGAGCCCAGAGAGGGCAAGTGAGTTGCCTGTAGTCAACCAGCAGAGCCAACTGGCTCCCTGTGGTTCCAGCGCCTTCCAGGCCTCTCCCCTCTAATAAACTCAGAAGTGGGGGGCAGACAGCGCCGGTGGGGACACTTTCTTTATCTGTCCACGTCGGCTGGCTCGGCGGAGCAGTCAATAATTAATTCTGAATTTCTCCCATTTATCAAGGCGGCAGGCGCCAGAGTGCCTGGAATCCTAATCCCAGGCCTTTGTGCCCCCTGGGCTGCCTGGAGCTGGGTGCTGAGTGGGGGCCCCCACTGAGCCCAGGAAGAAAGGGAGGCTCCCTACCTTTTAAACTGGATTATTAAATGCCATGTGACCCAGTAGTAACCAAGCCAGAACCCCATCCCAGCCTTCAGGGTGCCCACAGGCTAGTGGAGAAAACATGCATCGAATGAATAATAATATAAATAATTAATGCTACAAAGGCAAAGAGTGGGATGTTGTGAGAATGTAAAACGGGGGAACGTGACTGGGAATGTGACTTGTCTCAGGGCCTTGGCAGGGAAGTGACGTTTCACCTGCAAATCACAGGAGGAAAAGGCAGAGGGTTGGGAGAAGGGGCTGCTCCCCACGCAGGAACAGCAAGTTCAAAGGCCCTGCAGCTGAAGAGAGCGTCTCCCATTTGGGGCCTGGCAACGGGTGGAGTGGGTCTGGAGCTCAGATCACAAGTGTGAGGTCAGTGCCAAGCCAGGTGCCCTGAGGCCAGGCCTGCAGCCCTCACGGAGAGGCCAGCAGCCTTTAGTGGATAGCCAGGGGCCATCAGGGGAAGAGGTGGGAATGTTTCCCCCATGATCCAGGGACAGCAGGTACATTGCTTCCTCCCCAGGTGAGTCAGCCAACAGAGCTGGGCACTCGCTCGGCTCTGAGTTTTCCTGCTTTGCTTTGTTTTTTCTTACAATTGTTTCCCCCGCGCGGAGGATTTTTTTTGGGTGTGAGGATGAGTCAGGGTTTCTTTACCAACAAACAGTCTGTGCCCTGCGAGCTGGCCCAGCTGCCCTAAATGCCTCCCTCTTCGGGCAGGCGGAGAAACTGAGGCCCGGAGAAGGATAAAGGCCACCCAAGGTCATGCAGAGGAGGACTGCAGGTCTAGCTCAGAGGAGGGGTTCCCATGAGTCCTAGGAGTAGCACCCCCAACCTGTCACTTCAGTCTCCTTTGCTGGACCATGAGCCCAGGAAGATGACGATGGCCCGACCTCCTGCCATCACATTGTCCCCAGCATCCTGAAAACCAGAGGTGCTTAACCTAGGACTGTAGAATGAATGGGTCCAGCCGGTTTGGGAAACGCCCCAAGGCAGCAGGGAGAAGCAGTGGTCCTTTTTGATAAGGACTGTGTGAGAGAGAGAGATGGCGACAGAGGCCCTCATATCAGGGAGAGACAGAGAGAAAGAAACACAGAGAGATAAACAGCCAGAGACATGGAGACAGAGACAGACTGAAAGACCCAGATAGAGATTAAAAACAAAACAAAACAAAACATACACACAGAGAAAAACAGTTGTTGTTGTTGTTGTTGTTGTTATTTGTGTCCGAGTTGGACCCGACTCATAGCGACCCCTCCTTGGGTTTCCGAGGCAGTATCACTATGGAAGTAGATTGCCCCATCTTCCTATAGTGGCTAAGGCACTTGACTGCTAACCAGAAGGCTGGTGGTTCAAACCCACCAGCCACTTCTCAGAAGGAAGAGAAAAACAGATGCATGGAAAAGAGACAGAAGGAAACAGGGACAACAAAGGTGGCAGGTTCAGGGCCATCATTAGCCCAGACTGGAGCCTTTGTGCGAATTACAAAAAGGTTCCCTCTCCTGGGGCTCTCACCCCCTCAGGTGGATTCTCTCCTTCATGGCAGCTGGAGCTGGGTCTGTCTGGCACACAAATGGCACTTGATAAATGCTCAGAAACACATGCTCAGAGTTAACCAACGTCAGAGCCCACTCCAATCACGAGAAACAAAGAGCGAACCAAAGACAGAGAGGGAGAGGGGAAGGCAGCCTGGCACCTGCAGTGGACGCCTCCTCTGGGAGCCACCTAGATTTCCCTGCCACCCAAAAACACTCCTTGTCACCTTCCTGGTGGGCAGCCAGGGCGGGAGGCGGCCCCACACCGCAGGGCCCCAGCGAGAGAAAGAAACTGCGGCTGGGCTGCTGAGTCTCACCGAAACTCCTTGGGTGCCAGATTTGCTCCTGGAGGCGGGGCCACGCCTAGGACGCCTTGAGGACAGGGGGCGGTCTCCTTCCAGTTTCACAAGCCAGAGAGAGGAGGGGCTGGCCTGGGGTCACCCTGAGCAAGAAGTGGGAGAAAGGGTGTTCCTGGCAGAGGGAACTGACTGTGCCACGGCCCAGAGATGCGTGCAAGGGAAGTCCACGAGGCCTCAAAGACGAAACTACAGAGTTTGAACTTGATCTTGTGTTCACTAAGTCTTTTATTCATCCAAAATCAAACCAAACGCACTGCCATCAAGTCGATTCTCACTCATAGCGACCCCCACTGGGTTTCCAAGGCTGTACGTTTTTACGGAAGCAGACCACACACTCCCAAATTGCCCCTCTGGAGCTGGTCCCAAGCTGGGTGGTCTCAGGGGTGACTTTTAGGCTTGGGGAGACACAGACCTCCTAGTCTGTGGCTGGAGAGACAGAAGCTGCAAGACCCAGAGAGGCAGCCGGGAGGGAGCCGCAGAGTCAACAGGGAGGTGACAGAGCTGGTGGCGCGGGAGCCTTGAAAAATTAGGAGTGCATCAGGTGGCAAAGCCGGGAAAGAGCATTCTGGGTAGAGACCAGATATACAAAGATCTGAAGGCATGTCATCACCAGACAGGTGCTGGAACTGAGCCAGAGTGGACGACGACACTGTCAGCACCAAGTGTTCAGGGCTGGGCCACAGGGAGAGACTAGTGGCAGCAGGGGCCCAAGGAGAGCAGATGCCCTGCTTGTAGCAGAAATGGCTGCATGGAGCGGGGCCATTGGAGCTGGGGCTTTGAGGGCCGCATAGGAGTTTTCCAGACAGTTGGTGGGACTATGTGTTTCTGAGCATTTATCAAGTGTCATTTGTGTTCATTCCCCAAACCAGAGTTTGGGGAATGAACTGATAGATTAGCAGGAGAAATAAGGACTGGAGGGACAGAATGAGTCTGCATGAGTTTTTTCTGGGTTCAAGTCTCACCACTTGCCATTCAAGTCCAAGAAACCCCAGTACAGCTGCCTTGTCAGTCCTGGTGCCTCTCCAAGGAGCTGGGACTGCTCCAGCCAGTGATAACACTTGGTGGGGGGCACTTTGCACAGCATGGCTGTGCACCTCAGGCCAGGCTTGTGCCTTGGTTTCCCTGTTTGGAAAATGGGGAAACTGGAAAAGCTAGTTTTGCAGTTTATGTTCATCTCACAACTGGGAGGCTTTCAACAAATGATGTAAAGGAAGAAAGGAAGACCGGGAGGGAGGGAGGGAAGGAAAAAAGTTAGGAGGGAAAAAGCAAAGAATCAGGAAGAGAGAGAAGGGAGGCAAAGACTTTGTCAACCCCCCCCCCAGGCCAACAGCCAAGGGACCGCTCTCACATTATTATTTCAGAACAAGCCAGAGCTGTCGAGGCTTAAGAAATGGGTGATGATTTGCATGCGATTTGCATCCAATTTGCATACTGTTTGTTAAATGTCAAAACGCAGTGAAAATGTTTCCCCCCTACCCCCCAAGAGGCAGAACATTCCCCCCCCCTTCTTCCACCAGGTTGCCAGCAGGGGCTGGGACCCTCGGTTCAGTGGCTGCCGGGACAGTAGCTCGGAGGACAGAGGTGGGAGGCACAGCCCATACTTGCGTGGCCATAACCTTGGGCTAACTGCTTCTGTCAGCTCTATATCCAATCTGTACAATGGACCGCACAACTGCCGCCAAGGCGCAAGGAGATTGGGGGAAGGAAAGGAGCTGGGGAAGCCTCATTTTCCGGCCCCAGGAGCCTGGGGGCGGGCGCGGGCGTGTGCGCATGTCCGGGTGAAAGCGACCGGACCACCAGCAGGACCCTTGCCTCCCGCCTCTTCTCTGCACGGGGCGCCCAGGAAGTTCCCTGCTTCAGTTTACTCCTCACAGAAGAGTGTTGGATCCCGGCCCTAGGAGGAGGTCCCGAGGTCTCTGGGTACCCAGCCCTGGGTTGGGCACCAACGAATATTGTGAGGGTCACACTCACCCTAGTCACGCAGGAACAGGCGCGCCCCGTCACCCCACGCCGCATTTGTAGAGTGTCTGCAGGAGTGAAGTGGGGACCCCTGTGCCTCCCCTTCCATCTCTCCCCCTTGGTCTGGGAAGGGGAGCTGAGCTACAGCAGCCTGTGGGCCTGGCACTGTCCCCGCGACGGGCAAACAAGGCTGTCCTCGCGGCCCTGATTTATTATCCACCTGTTCCTGTTCAGGACCCTGCAGCCAACATGGCTCTTAATTAAAACATTGCTTCCCAGGCTCCCTTGCCCCTGCCCTGCAACACAGCAGCCCCTGGAGCATAAAAACTGCCCTGAAGGGCATGCGCAGGCCCCTCAACCCCGCCCCCCGCCCCTAGGGTCTGCGCCAAGTGACCAAAGTGGCTGCGGGTCAGAGACCCCAGGAGGCCGGCGCTGCCGGGAAGGCTTTCTACCCAGAATTCCCATTGCACACTGCCGGGAAGGCCACCATTACTACCTTCCCGCCTCTCCGCTGCCAGAGCCCCGCCCCCTGAGCCAACCGAAGTTGTGCATGGGGTGAGGCAGGGGCAGCAGCGGCAAAGGAGTGTATTGGGGGGAGGGTAAAGGAACCTGGGTGGCGGTGGCGCAAGCAGTTTGAGAACGCCTGCTAACCCAAAGGTTGTGTGTTCAAATCCGCCCAGCAGTGCCACAGAAGACAGGCCTCTCCAAAAAATGACAGTCAAGAAACCCTTATGCACCAGTAACACGTGGGGTGGCCAGAAGTCCGGGCCGGGCAGGGCACTTGAAGGCAGCTAGAAACAACAACAAATTTGGGGGTGAAGGAGTCTGGGTGGGGCAAGTGATTTGCAATTGGCTGCTCTGGTGGTGCAATGGTTACAGCACTGTGCTGCTAACCAAAAGGTCAGCGGTTTGAACCCCAGCTGCTTCTTGGGAGAAAGATGAGGCAGTCTGCTTCTGTGAAGATGTACAACCTTAGAAATCCTATGGGGGTCGCTATGAGTTGGACTCAACTCAATGGCAGTGGGTTTGACTAACTGAAAGGTTAGTGGTTCGAGTTCACCAAGAGGTGGCACAGAAGACAGGCGTGGTTAATCTGCTTGTGTAGGTTACAGTAGTTCTCTGTAACACGTGGGGTTGCCATCAGTCACAGAGCGACTTGACAGCACCTGAAAATAATAAATTTGAGGGTAAGAGCACAGTGTGGCTTTGGAGGTCTGGGGCCTCCCAGTGTCCACTCTGGTCATTTGAGATTTCCTGAAGAACTGCCCCTCCCCACCTCAGCCAGGGCTATTCACAGTTTGTTTCGGTTTGTTGGGGTCCAAAGGAAGGCAGAGTGCTCACTGACTGGGGAGGAGGCAATTGGAGAAGGCTTCCTGGAGGAGGCTGGAATCCCGGGAGGATTGGAGATGCCAGGAGGTGTACAAAAGTTGCTTCAGGTTGAGAGCACAACTTGGGCACAGGGTGGCCAAGAAAATGTATAATGTGAAGATGTCCCCAATCTCCGCCTCTGCTTTCTGGCTGCCCATGGGAGCCTCCCAAAGTGGCATGGTCATTTGTACTGAAGACAGGGCACAAAGGTTCCAAGACGTGCAATGGCTTCAGGGTCACACAGCATAGCTGGAAGGCCCACAGCTCCTCCCTGGCTGACTGGGCTAGGGCAGCAACATCCTAGGTCCATGAGGCGTATCCAAGGCAGCAAGCATCAGTGCTTCATCCCCCTGGGAGCCCAGAACCTGGAAGAGCAGGAGGGAGAGGGTAAGACACTTTCAGTCCAGGCAGGTGCATCAGCAGTTCTCAGGCCAGTTGTCCTTCTTTTATTTCTCCTAATGAATCCAATGGGAGCTCTGGTAGCATAGTGGCTAAGGCACTTGACTGCTAACCAGAAGGCTGGACAAACCCACCAGCCACTCCTCAGAAGGAAGGTTGGGCAATCTACTTCCGTAGTGATACTACCTCAGAAACCCAAGGATGGGTCGCTATGAGTCAGGTCCGACTCGACAGCACATAACAACAACAACAATGAACCCAGTGTGGACAGGGGCATCTGCAGTTGTCCCCTCATCCCTGATGTCCTTGGTGCCCTCCAGGAAGGACAAGAACAGCCCTCAATTACAAAGAGCCATTATTCCTGAAGCAGCTTGACTGTTTGGAGACACCTGGTGGGAGCTGCCGGAATTGCAGGCAAAGAGCACTGTTAAACTAAACCTAATCATCAAAGCCCAATCCTTCACTTTTAAGAGGGGGGTAACAGAGCTCAAGGCGGCAATGGTGGTTCAATAGTAGACTTCCTGCCTTCCACGCAGGAGGCCTAGTTTGATTCCCAGCCGTGCACCTCATGCACACCCACCACCCATCTGTCTGTGAACGACTGCATGTTGCTAGGTTTTCGCAGAGTTTCCAGACTAAGACAGACTAGGAAGAAAGGCCTGGTGATAGACTTCTGCAAATCAGCCAGTGATAGCCCACGGATCACAGTGGTCTGATCTGCAATCACTTATGTGGCTGGCGCAGGTCCAGGCTGTGATTCTGTTGGGCATGAAGTCATGAATCAGGGGCCAACTTGGTAACAGCCAACAACAATAGAGCCCAGAGAGAGGGAGGGACTCACCCAAGGTCACACAGCAAGATGGGGCAACATCACTCAGACCCACATGGTAGTGCAAAGTGAAATGGTAAGGTGGAGTTGGGATCTTAGGGCAGGAGCATAGGAGCATTTGGGCAAATGACAGTGAACAGAGGTTAGTCCCTTCTCCTCTCTGGACCACAATTTCCCTGTCTCTGGCCTCTGCAACCTCTAAGGTCCTTTCTGTGTCTCGAGTATTGGAGTGACTTACCTGGTACAAGGTCAGGGCTCCCTGGGGTGGGGGCAGTGACTCCCGAAGATGCCTCCACCCCAGCCCCTCCTTCAGCCAGCACCTCGGGTCCCCTCCATCATGGCTCCGCTTCCTCCAGCCCAAACTACCTGAAGGAAGGGGACCGAAAGACACGTTAAGACCAGACAGCCTCACCTCCACACTCGAGGCCTCCCCAGTCTGCTCAGTGTCTCCACCTGGCTGCCAGGCCTCACCTCCCTTGTTTCCAGCGCACTCTAGGACTCCAGCCGAATGTTCTGAACAGCGCCCTCCCCCAGAGATGACACATATTCCACTAACATTGATAGAGCACTGACCAGAGCACCTGCCAGAGGAGTCCCTGGTGGCACAAATGGTTAAGTGCTTGACTACTAGTCACAAGGCTGGCGGTTTGAATCCACCTAGAGGTACCTGTGAGCTCTGGTAGTGTAGTGCCTAAGGCACTTGACTGCTAACCAGAAGGCTGGCGGTTCAAACTCACCAGCCACTCCTCAGAAGGAAGATGGGGCAATCTACTTCCACAGTGATACTGCCTTGGAAACCCAAGGAGGGTTCGCTATGAGTCGGGTCCGACTTGATGGCACATAACAATAACAACAAGAGGTACTTCAAGGAGCTCTGGTGGCATAGCGCCTGAGGCATTTGACTGCTAACCAGAAGATTGGAAGTTCAAACCCACCAGTCACTCTGCAGAAGGAAAACCAAGCACTCCACTTCCACAAAGATACACTGCCTCGTAAACCTAATGGCGGTCACTATGAGTCTGAATCAACTCAATGGCAGTGGCTTTGGTTTTTTTTAGAGACACCTCAGAAGTAAGGCCTCGTAATCTGAAAAGTCACAGCTTTGAAAACCCTACGGAGCAGTTCTACTTTGCACACATGGGGTTGCCAGGAGGTAAGAGTTGATTGGAGAGCAACTCACAAGCACACTACTCTGTGCCCAGTGCTGAACTGGGACCACAGCAGTGAAAAAGCGGAACCACCATGCCCTCATAGAGTTACAGTCTAGTGGGGACACAGGGTGGGGAAGTAAATGCAATACAGAGAGGCCAGCAAGGAGCTCTGGTGGCGTAGTGCCTAAGGCACTTGACTGCTAACCAGAAGGCTGGCAGTTCAAACCCACCAGCCACTCCTCGGAAGGAAGGTTGGGCAATCTACTTCTGTAGTGATACCACCTCGGAAACCCAAGGAGGGGTCGCTGTGAGTCGAATTAACTTGACGGCACATGACAACAACAACAGAGAAGGCAGCTGGGGAGAGATGGAAAGCAGGGGCAGGGCAGGGCGGGTGGGGTGGGTGAGTGGGATGCCGTTTTAAACAAGGTGGTTGGGGATGGACCCACTGAAGAGGTGGATCTGAGCAGAGGCCTGAAAGTGAGGAGGAAGCCTTGTGGATATTTGGAGGAAGAGCCTTCCAGGCTGAGAGCACAGCCCATGCAAAGGCCCTGGGGCAGGACTGGGCCTGGCAAATTGGAGGAACAGTGAAGAGGCCTGTGTGGCTGGAGCAGAGTGAGCAAATGAGAGAGAGGAGGAGGGGAGGGCAAGGGGATGGGGCAGGTCATGCAGGGCCCTGTGGACTTCGGGGAGGAGTTGGACTTTTACCAGAGGGAGGCGGGAGCCCTGGAGGGCTGTAAGCAGAGGAGGGAAGGGATGTGAGTCAGGTCCTCACCTTGCGAGCATGCGCCCTCCGACTGCTTGGGGGAAAACAGACTGGGGCGAGGGCGACGCCAGAGACCCAGGGTAGATCAACCGTGCTGGTGGGTGATGATGGGGCTGGACCGGGTGGCAGCAGAGGACGGGGAAGTGGGTGGATTCCAGACAGATTTTGAAGGTAGAGCCAACAGGACAGTGTGAAGGACACATGCAAGGCGCTGACAGAGAGGAAGGGATGTAATGACAACAGCACCACTGTTCCCATATATGGGGCAAGAGGGCGCAGTGATTAAAGGGTGGCTTCTAACTTGAAGAATGCTATCCATGTCACTGAATTATACATGCACAATTTTGTCTATGTTCTGTGTGTATCTTTTCAATAACAACAAAATGAAATAAGTCATTTAAAAAACAAAAAACAGAGTGTGTCTCCTAGAACTGAGTTCAAACCCTGGCTTTGCCCCTTCCCAGCTTAATGCTTCTCTGTGCCTCAGTTTCCCCACCTGTAAGCCAGGATAACCACAGTCCCCACCCCGGGGACTGCAGTGAGGCACATGATGAAGAGCTTTGCACCTCATACGTCATCATTATTGAGCTCCTACTGGTGCCCTGAGCCCACTGGTCTCCACACCAGTAGTTGCCACCTGGACACTTTCCTTCCTCCCTGGAGGCAGGAAGCGCCCTCATTACCTGGAAGCAGCAGGTACAGAGGTGGGGGAGGGAGATAGGTCACACTGCCCACCCAGAAGGGAGGGAGGCCCAGGCCTGTTTGGCACAAGCAGCCCACGTGACTTCTCACCCAAGGGTACTGTGTGGGCCAACAGGTCAACTGTGTCTCTCCCCATTTCATAGACAAGCTGAGGCCTTCCCAGGGGGTCTACAGCCTCCTTGCCTCCCCCACCTGGCTCTTGGCCACACACCAGCTGCGCCTGCTTCATTTTCCTGTGTCTGGATGTGTCTCTGGGGCTCAGAACATGTTTGATGCCCAGAGAAGGTGAGTAAACTGCCATAAGACACACAGCAAGTGGGTGGCAAAGGCCCCAGGCCCCACCCTGCCTGTCTGATGAGGGAGGGAGAGCTGGATACTGCCATCACTCTCAGCTGCATGTGGTCGGGGTGGGGCCAAGGACAGGGCACTAGGCGAAAGTGTGTTCTCTGCCAGACCCCGTCCTCTGCCTGTACCTGGTCCAGCCCCATCACCGCCAGCCTGGACCAGCCCAGTTGTTCCACCCTGCTCCCTCAGCTCCTGCCCTCACCCCAACAGTCTGTCCTCCTGGCCCCTCCACCTCCTGGCCCATCCTGAAAGCCCCCATCCACGTCCCAGAACTGCCCCTCACATGCAAGTCCCGGGCCGATGCCCTTTGCTACAAACTCCTCCTTGGGCCAGAGGACCCATCTTTTGGAGCACCTGGATAGCCAGTGTGCAGCTGGTCAGAGTGTGGGGTGGCAGGGAGGGGAGCAGGGTATGGATGGACAGAGGACAGAGAGACATAGAGACTCTCTGTGAGAGAAAGACAGAGAAAAATGGCAGAGACAGAGATGAATAGAGACAGAGAGAGATGCACGGAGACAGAACAAGGAGGGAAAGAAACAGACCCAGCCCCACTGAGAGAGGGTGAGACCAAGACAGAATGGGGCATTACAGGGAAGGCAGAGAGAGGCAGACACAGGGACACAGGAAAAGACAGTCACAGAGAGGGACAGACACAGAGAGGGACAGAAACACAGACACACAGAGACAGAGACACTCAGAGAGACAGAGACACAAACACAGAGAGAGACAGAGAGACACAGAGTGAGGGAGACACAGGGAGACAGAGAACGGAGAGAGACACAGAGAGAGACATACACAGAGACACGGAGAAGCAGCAGAGACAGAAATGGACAGAGATACAGAAAGACAAGAGTCCCTGGTGCAACAACTAGCCAAAAGGCTGGGGGTTTGAACCCACCAAGAGGCACCTCACAAGAAAAGCCTGGTGGCCTGCTTCTGAAAGGGCCCAGCCTGGAAAACTGTGTGGAGCAGTTCTGCTCTGCACACATGGGGTCTCCAGGAGTCGGAATGGACTGGACAGAAATCAACAATAACAGAAAGAAGCACAGAGAGAGAATGGAAAAAACAGACAGTGCCACAGCTGCGGAGGGGAGACAGGGAGACAGGACAAAGAAAATGAAGGCCAGAGAGGCAGGAAAAACCAGCGAAGAGACAATGCGGCAGGGAGGCTCCAGCAGCCCCCAGGCCTGTCTGCGGCCCTCTCCCTCCGGCCCTCCTGGTAGGGTCCCGCCACAGCAGGGGGTAGGACCCCAGGAGGCACGTTCTCTGAAGCGGAGCAGCCCTCAGCCTATCCTCCCCCCACACACACTATGAGCCTGGAGCCAGGCCCGCGATGGACCAGAATCCCTCCCCGCCCAGCCTTCCCAACTCTAGCCCACCCTTCCATTTCCTGTCCCCATCTAGCCCCCGACTCACTCTGAGATGGGGAAGGAGGCTGCGGTTGGCCCTCGTCCCTCCCTAGCCGAGCCTCTCACCTCCTCCCCCGACCCGGACCCCAGACAAGCCCTATGGCCCCCACCCCAGTCCAGGTCCGCCCTGGGCCTAGTCCCTCCCCACCCAAGCCTCTGTCTAACCCCCAGCCCACCCTCCTGCCTCAAGCCTTCCCTGGACCCCAACCAGGCCTTCTGTCCCCCAACTCCTGCCCCAGAGCCCCAGCCCCCGGCCCCTGCCCGCTCTCGCCCCTTCCTCCCCGCCACCTGGGGTCGCTGACGAGCAGCAGCACGGAGCCGTCCTGCAGGCGCACGTCGCGCACCGTCTGGTGGTCGTCGAGCGGCCGCGCGTTATAGTAGAAGGTGCGCTTCCAGGAGCTCACGCCCTGTCCCACGAGCTGGGCGCGCAGGTCGCTGAGCGTGTCCCGCGGCCGCACCGTCAGCGGCAGCAGCAGCGCCTCGTCCGCCAGGTGCACCTTGATGTGGTAGCGCTTCCAGCGCGACAGCCCGCGCCGTAGCCCCTCCATGACGCCTGGACCTGGCGCCCTACCGGGGCCCGCGCGCACTGCCACCTGCCCAACCGGCCCGGCCGCCAGCCCCCGCCGCGCTCCGCCCGCCCACCTCCTCGCCTGGGCACGCCCGGCACGCAGAGGCCTGGCCAGGGCGCGGCTGAGGGCGGACCCAGCCGGCTGGGCCCCAGCGCGGTCCACACGCCCCCAGCGCTCCCGTCGCCCGCAGCGCAGACGCCTCGCGGTTTACTCAGACATTAAGTGGCTAGGCATTTAACCCACCCAGCAGTGCCGCGGATGAAAGGCCTGGAAATCACCTTCTGTAAATATGGCAGCCAAGAAAACCCTGTGGAACAGTTCTTCTCTGGGTTCTCCATGAGTCAGAATTGACTCCATGGCAATGGATTTGCTTTTAAGTCCCTGGGTGTTTCAAGCTAATCTAAAAGTTGGTGGTTCAAACCCACCCAGCAGTGCCACGAAAGAAAGGGCTGGCTATCTGCTTCGTGAAGGTCACACCCTTGAAAACCCTGTGGTGCACAGTTTCGCTCTGACACATGGGGTCGCCATGAGTTGGAGTCGACTTTACTGGCCACTGACAACACTAGCCTAAAAGTGGTGGTTTCAACCCACTCAGCAGTGCCACGGAAGAAATGCCTGGTGATTTGCTTCCACAAAGATTTGCTGTTGTCAGTTGCCTTCAAGTCAACCGCGCTACATGGCGACCCCGTGTGTGCTGAGTAGAACTGTGTTCTGTAAGACTTTCAATGGCTGATTTTGGGAAAAGAGATTGCCAGGCCTTTCTTCCACGGTGCCTCTGGAAGAATTCAAACTGCCAGCCTTTTTGGCTAGTAGTTGAGCCCTTCACTGTTTGCACCACCCAGGGACTCTTGTAAAGATTGTAGCCAAGAAAATTCTGTGGAGCCATTCTACTCTGTAACCTATGGGGTCTCCATGAGTTGGAACTGACTTGACAGCAATGTGTTTGGTTTTGATAGTAAGTACCTACTGTATGCCAAGCAAGGAGCTCTGATGGCACAGTGGTGAAGGCATTTGGCTGCTAACCAAAAGGTTAGCAGTTCGAACCCAGTAGCCACTCTGTGGGAGAAAGATGAGGCAGTCAGCTTCCATAAAGATTAACAGTGTTGGAGACCATCTGGGGCAGTTCTGCTCTGCTCTCTAGGGATGCTGTCAGTTGGGATCGACTCGATGGCAGGGGGTTTGGTTTTCTGGTATGTCAGACACCTGGGGATACACTTGTGAACCAAGCAGACAAAAATAAAATCCTTGTGTGTTGCTGGTGGGGGTGTAAAATGGTGAAGCTGCTGTGGAAAACAGTCTGGCATTTCTTTGAAAAGTTAAACACAGAGTTGTAATAAACCAGAGTCCCTGGGGTGGATTCTGACTCATGGTGCTCCAGCCTTTTGGTTACCAGCTGAGCATGTGGGCCTTTGCACTATCCAGGGACTAGTCACTGGTTGCCGGTGAGTTGGCTCCAACTCAAGGTGACCCAATATGTGTCAGGGTAGAATTGTGCTTCATAGGGTTTTTAATGACTGGTTTTGGGGAAGCAGAGAGCCAGGCTTTTCTTCAGAGGTGCTTGAACCTCCAGCCTCTGAGTTAGCAGCCAAGTGGATTGGCACTACCCCTGACCCAGCAATTTTACTCCAAGGTATATATACTCAACAGAACTGAAAACACAGGTCCACATGAAAACTTGTACATGAACGTTCATAGCAGCATGATTCACAATAGCCAAAAGGTGGGAACCACACAAGCATCCATGAACAGATGACTGCACAGACAATATGCGGCCCATCTATCAAGTGGAGTATTACACAACCACCAAAAGGAATGAAGCGCTTATATGTGCTAAAACACAGAAGAAGCTGAAAACATGCTGAGTGAAAGAAGCCAGTCCTACAGGACCACATACTGTATGATTCCACTGTGTGAACTTTCCAGAAGAGGCAAATTCATAGAGGCAGAGAGCAGATCAGAGGTTACCAGCGGCTGGGCATGAGGGAATGGCCAGTTATTGTTTGATGGGTAGTGAGTTTCTCTTTGGGGGATGAAAGAGTTTAGGAAATGGGTAGTGGTGACGGTTGCACATCATGGTGAGTGGATTTAATATTGCTGAAATGTACCTTTAAGATACCTAAGAAAAATGGGATGGTGTCCAGCTACCATCACTGAACATTGTGATCCAAGATTCTATAGAAGTATCCCCCGTGTAGGAGATGCTGGATAGAGCCGGAGAACAATGTGGAAACTCAAAATCATTAAAAAAAAACAAACAAACAGGTTTGCTGGTCTCATAGAGCCTGGTGAGACCCCTGAGACTATGCCTCCTAGCTGCCCTTCAGGTGTGTAAGTGAAATCACTCCTGTGGCTTCCAGCCAAACAATAGACAAGCATATGAGCCGAACATTTACATTAGGTAGATACACTCCTGGGAGAGATCAATCCTGGGAGAACAGAAGGGCAGTGTATGCACAGGGAGACAGCTCAGGGGGCAGGAGTGCATGGAGGGAAGGACACAGGGAAGAGGTGACTATGGGGAGGAAGTGGGAGGGGAACTGTTGCATTGTGGGGAATTGCAGTCAATGTCATGAGACCAAATGTGTATGAACCGCTGTATGGAAAATGAATTTGCTCTGTAAATTTTCATCCAAATTACAATAAATAAGATTCTATAGAAGGATCCCGATCAAAATGGGGGAAATGCAGAACAGAATTTCGAATTCTCATGGACTCTAGACTTTCTGGAGCCATAGAGGCTGGATGAACTACCAAAACTATTGCCCTGAAATAATCATTCAACCTTAAACCAAAAATAGCCCCTGAAGT
>NW_006922048.1:1909926-1917366 GCF_000298275.1 Orycteropus afer afer | reverse complement strand
CAAACTCACTGATGTCGAGTTGGATCTGACTCATAGCGACCCCTCCTTGGGTTTCCGAGGCAGTATCACTACGGAAGTAGATTGCCCAACTTTCCTTCCGAGGAGTGGCTGGTGGGTTTGAACCGCCAGCCTTCTGGTTAGCAGTCAAGTGCCTTAGGCACTGTGCCACCAGAGCTCCCGCAGTACGGATTATGCCTCAATATAAAGAAACGAAGATCCTCAGAACTGGACTAATAAGCAGCATCACGATAAATGGAGGAAAGATTGAAGTTGTCAAAGATTCAATTCATATTGCTTGGTTCCACAATCAACACCAATGGAAGCAGCAGTCGAGAAATCAGACACTGTATTGCACTGGGCAAATCTGCTGCAAAAGACCTCTTTAAAGTGCTGAAGAGCAAAAGGGTCTATTTGAAGACTAAAGTGCATAACCCAAGCCAGGGTGTTTTCAATTGCCTCATATGCATGTGAAAGCCAGACAATGAATAAGGAAGACTGAAGAAGAGTTGATGCTTTTGAGCTGTGGTGCTGGGGAAGAACACTGAGAGTCCCATGGACTGCCAGAAGGATGAACAAATCTGTCCTGGAAGAAGTGCAGCTGGAATGTTCCTTGGAAGCGAGAATGGCCAGACTTCGTCTCACCTACTTTAGTCATGTTGTCAGAAGGGACCATTCCCTGAAGAAGATTCCTTGGGAGAAGGATGTGGCTGTCTGCTTCCATAAAGACTGCAGCCTTGGAAACCCCATGGTGCAGTTCTACCCTGTGCTATAGGGTTGCTATGAGTCCGAATCCACTGGAGGGCAACAGGTTGGAGAGAGAGAGAGAGGGGAAGGCAAGACTGGGCTGGTGAGTTGGAGGAACAGCGAGGAAGTCCATGCGGCTAGAGTGGAGTGGTGGGGGGGAGGGAGGGAGGACAGAGAAGGGACAGGGCAGGTCTGACAGGGCCTTGTGGGCCACAAGGAGGACCTGAGCTTTTATCCTCAGTGAGGGAGGGCTTGGTGGGAGTCCTGTGAGCTGAGGAGTGTGACAAGTTTACATTAATCACTTATTCATTTATGCCTTTATTGCCTTCAAAACACATTCAACAAGCACCTGCTCTGATTTTGAGCTGGGCTGTGCAATGCTGCTCTCCAGGGTCTCTCAGGTGGGGGTAGAGGACACAGAGCTGGGTGATGGGCAGGGCCTGAGTAGAGAGGAAGAGTGTCTAGGCTGGGGAAAGCTTCCCAGAGGGATGGGCATTGGAGTTGGGGCTTTGATGGATGAGTAGGAGCCGAACATTCCAGCCAAGGAGGCACATGCCTATGATCACTAACCAGACAGTTCAGTGTATGTTTAATGTGGAGAGGCAGGAATTGAGACTGATGGCCAGTGAGCACCATGAGAAGCTTGTAAACAGGGGAGCTGCCCACTCTCAGTCCTGTGTGTCACAACCCCTTGCTCAGGCCCCACCAGCCTCTCCAGTCACACTTCTCCAAGCACCCTCTTCCTGAAAGCCTTCCCTGATTGCCTCCTGCCTCCACCTCCTGACACACCTGGCTGGACAAGACCGTCCAGTTCTGGAAGTCCCCTGCGGCCAGGAGACTGGGTGGCTTCAACAATTTAAAATCTGTACTTAGAAGTCAGTTATTATGGAGCCCACTGGGAATCCCTCCCCCAGCAGCAGACAGAAGAGAGAGAGAGAGGGAGACTGAGGCCAGCACTGGAAAGTGAGCAGAGGGTGGATTCTGATCCTGGTCCTGCCCCTCGGGAGACTTAATCTCCCTGGGCCTCAGTGTCCCCAGCTGACCAGCAGGGTTGTTCCAAAGATTAAATTAACATGGGTAAAGCACTTAGAGGGAGCCCTGGTGGTGCAGTGCCTAAGGCATCTGACTGCTAACCAGAAGGCTGGCGGTTCAAACCCACCAGCCACTCCTCAGAAGGAAGGTTGGGCAATCTACTTCTGTAGTGATACTGCCTCAGAAATCCAAGGAGGGGTCGCTATGGGTCGGATCTGACTCGACGGGAGTGAGTTTGGTTTTTGTTTTGTGGGAAAGCACTTTGAAGGAGCCCTGGTGGCACATCAGTTAAGTGCTCGGCTGCTAACCAAAAGCTTGGCAGTGTGAACCTACCCAGTGACTCGGCGGGAGAAAGAGCTGGCTATCTGCTCCTGTAAAGATCACAGCCTAGGAAAACCTATGGGGCAATTCTACTCTCTCACATAGGGTTGCTGTGAACAGAATCGGCGAACAGCAACAACTAATGCTGATGTATTCCAGGTACTTTTTTCTTGGAAGTTTCTCTTCATTTTCACATGATACTATCTCCATTTTACAGACAAGTAAACTGAGGCACAGAGAGGATAAGTGGCTTACCTGAGGACACACAGTAAGCAAATGGCAAAGCTAGGATTTGAACCTAGCAATGATGCTACTGTCCTCCACTCATAATACATAGCCCCTTAAACCGCCATCACATTTCAGATGGAGATTTTAAAGGTGGCTGAATATGACACAGGAGGACTAGGCGATGTTTTATTCTGTTATACATAAGGTCGCTTGGCATCAGAGTGGACTCAAAGGCAACTAATAACAAGAACAAATCAAAATAAATGAATGGATTCCCCAACCCCTCAAGAAAAAAACAGAAACTATAAAAAGACCAGAAGAAGACATGGGAGTTAAGAAATAATAATTCCACCATGTCAAAGGACTTTCTAAGAGTAATATTAACAAGACCCCCCCCCCAAAAATACACCTCATTGCCACTGAGTCGGATCCAACTCATAGTGACCCCTCCTTGGGTTTCCAAGGCAGTATTACTACGGAAGTAGATTGCCCAAATTTCTTTTTGAGGAGTGGCTGGTGGGTTTGAACTGCCAGCCTTCTGGTTAGCACTCAGGTGCCTTAGGCACTATGCTACTAGAGCTCCTACTATTAAACCCAGAAGCCATTGATCAAAAGCTAGATGATTGACTACATAAAAATATAATAATCTTGTTGGGTGCTGTGCAGTTGATTTTCAACTTATAACAACCCCGTGTGACAGAGTGGGACTGCCTCCATAGGGTTTTCTGAGCTATGATCTTTACAGGAGCAGATTGCCAGGTCCTTCACCCTTGGAGCTACTGGGTTGGTTCAAACCACCAACCTTTAGGTTGGCAGCCAAATGCTTAATCGTTGTGCCACCAGGACTGCTTACTCCTGCATCCACACAAAAAATGCCAGAAGGTCAACAGGCAGATAAAGCAGAAAGAAATTTTCCAAGACGTGACAGATAAAAGGCTGATTTCCTTAATATGTAAAAAGCTTCTAGAAACCAATAAGGACCAACAACCTAATTTTAAAAAGGGCAAAAGCATGAAGAGTTTTTCAATAGGATATATAAGTGTCTTTAAGCCTATAAAAGGGAGTTCAGGCTCACTCACCATAAATGAAATATAAAATGAAACTTCCATGAAATACCTTTTGTTCCCATCTATCATGTTGATAAAGATGAAAAAGTTTCATCATTTACTGGGTAGCTGGGGTTTTGGAAACGAGTAATCTCATGTGTTAGGACTGGGATTGTGAAATGCTATAATTGTGAAATAAACCATGGAGTCAGTTCTAACTCCTGGCAACCTCACGCGAGTCAGAGTAGAACTGGCTCCACAGGGTTTTCAATGGCTGATCTTTTGGATGTTGATCACCGGGGCCTTTCTTCCAAGGTGCTTCTCGGTGGACTTGAACTGCCAACCTGTTGCACCACCCAGGCACTGCCTCTAACAATAGCCATTGAAATATGTGAGCCAGCAATGTTGCTTCTAGAAATTTATTCTTGAAGATAGACTATAGCACAAACCACATGCTGAGCGATGTACATGCAACCTGAAGCAAACTATGAGGTTGACATTATCCATGAACCCATTTAACAAAGGAGGAAAACTGAGGTCCAGAGAAAAGTGGCAGAATTGGACCCAGGCAGGCCTGTATTCTCCCTCTCCAGGGAAAGTGGGCAGACTGGTTTACCTGCAGAATCAGGTCACATGTTCGCAGCCATCTCCCTTGTCAGGTTAAGCTCTGGGCCTCCCCCGGGAGACCTTGGTTTTCGGAGCAGGTCAGAGCAAGGCCCGGGGACACTGCTCACTGGACGATGGAGGTCAAGCAGGCCACACTGAGCACCGTGAGTGTCGGGTGCCAGCTCCAATTAATTCTGACTTTCTCATTAAGCCGTTAGGAAAAGCCAGGTGGCTGCAGGCGGTAGGCCCTTTGCCTGGGCTGCCAGATTAGAGGGATCATGGTTTCTGCCTCAAGATATGCGTTATGTGTCGAGGGCAATTATGGGAGACTGGGGCGAGCAGTGACAAGCTCAGAGAATCCTTAAGCTCTCGAACCTGGGAGGCTTGAGATCTGAGAAAACTGGAGCCAGTCAGAATCGTGGAATGCCCAGTGGTTCCAGACCTTAGAATGTTCAAGTACACCCTCTGGAACATTCCAGAACCTTCGAGACCTAGTGTGTAGGTCCAGGAGCCCTGGTGGCAAAATAATTAAATGCTTGGCTGGTAACTAAAAAGCTGGGGGTTCTAATGAACCCAATGGCTCTGCAGCGGAAAGACCTGGCAACCAGCTCTCATAAAGATGACAGCCTAGTAAATCTTATAGGGCAGTTCCCCTCTGTCACATGGGGTTGCTATGAGTTGGAATAGACTCTACGGCACCCAACAACAACAGAATGTGGGGCCAAGGTCCTGAGTGGCAATCACTAGGCTCCCCCTCTGGCTGTCTTAGGAGGAAAGGGAATTTCGTGGAAGGTGCTGAGGGATTTCAGAAAATGAGTGGGAACAGAGAGGAATAGGCTTCAAACAGAGCAGGAATGCAAGAGGTGTCAGGGGCTGGGCAGCAGGGACAAGTGGGAGTGCGGTCTGCGTCCTACCAGTACTACAGGCAAACAGGAAGGGAGCGTGGGTGCTAGGCCAACTTGTGCCTACCCATGACATATCGACTGTACCTGTTGTTGTCAGCTGCCATCGAGCTGGTCCCAACTCACAGCGACCCAGCACAACAGAACGCCATGATGCTCCGTCCCAAACCATGCCCATGATCAGTCATAGACGGGATTGTTGTGAGTCATAGGGTTTTCACTGGCTAATTTTCAGAAGTACATTGCCAAACTGCTGCTTCTCCTGTCCCCCACTCCCTACCCACTGAAGACTTGAAACAAGTAAAATGTGGTCATTTGCATAAGCATTTGCATAGCTGAGGAGTTGTCCCTCAAGCTGTTATCTTAGAAAGTTAGATTAAAAAAAGAAAAGAGAAAAAAAAAGTCCTGCTCTCTTCATAGCTACTACTTCTTGGACCCATCTGTTCTTCTCCAATGAAATTTCAGAAGAAATTCACTGTTAGGATGTCTTAACAAGTGAGGGCTCATGGCAGTCTCTGTTGGTAAATTGTGTGATTCCAGTCCTAGCTCTATTAGAAACAAAGGCTATCTGTCACCAACAACATGTCAAAAAAAACAGCATCCTTCATATGTAAAGAGTTGTTAGAAATAAATAAGAATATAAGAAGAGACAAATGTGGATGCCACTTTGGACACACAAAAGATAGAGATAGGCCCATCTGAAGCAAAGAAGAGTGAAGAAAATCAAAGACACATGGAAACAATTAGTTCAAACAACTAGTGGACCACACGAATCTTAGCCTCCATGACCCTGAGACCATATGAACTAGATGATGCCTGGTTACCACTACCGACCGCTCTCAAAAAGATCTCATCAGAATGTCCGGGGTAGTGGGAGAAAAATGTGGAACAAAACTCAAAATCAAAACTTTCAACCAAATAAAAAGTTAAAAAATATATAGCTTATTTCTTCACTGTGACAGTTCAGAACATCGATCACTTTAAGATTTGCATATATAGTGTGGTGGTTATGTTTTTGTGTCAGCTTGGCTGGGCCTGGTTGAGTGGCTGGGCAGCTGGTGGTAGTTACTCCACATGATGAGACAGGCAATCAACTCCATGGTGGGATCTACCACAAGCAGCTGAGTCTTTGGGCTATGGTCTGCTTCCTCTATATAAGGAGAAGCCTTGGAAATGGTCTCTAGCCTATGGCACACTTGGACCCTGCATGTAGCCGTGTTGTTGCTCAGCAGCCTGCAATGCTTTGTCGACCTTGGGACTTACAATGGACTTGAATTAATGGCCTGCCATGTGGTTTGGTAACATTGGGACTGTGCCTTTTTACTTGTCAACCTTGAGGCTTCTCAGCCTCAGCAGCCAGCAGCTGTCTGAGTGAAGAAACGCCTCTAGCTCCAGTGGGCCGGGAGCAGGAGGCAGAGCTGGACCCCAAGGTTGAGGGGCTTTCACCCAGCCCCTAGAGCCTGGCACTTTGACCTTGGACTTAAAGTCCTCAAAATTGTAAGAATAAACTCCTGTTTGTTAAGGCCATCCCATTGGTGATATGTTTCTGTCAGAGTGGCACTAGGTAACCAGAACATATAGTATCCTAATAATTGTGAGGAATTAAAAGAAAAAAAAGACAATAAAACAAAAACTCATGTGAAAAAGTATTTAATCACCCTAGTATCCCTCCCCCCAATAAATAATATTTGATACCTGACACTATTCAGAGTGCAAAAGCAATGAATTAGTACCATCCTTCTGGAATCGTAGTGATTGTCTTATAGTAAAACAAACCAAACCCACTGCCTTCCAATCCATTGCGACCCACAGTGACCTTATAGGACAGAGTAGAACTGCCCCAGAGGGTTTCCAAGGCTGTCAATCTTAGCCCAAACCAAACCCACTGCCATGAAGTCGATTCCGACTCACAGCGCCCCTAGAGGACAGAGTGGAACTGCACCACAGGGTTTCCAAGGCTGTCAGTCTTTACAGAAGAAGATGGTCAGTTCTTTCCACCATGGAGCCACTGACCTTGCAGTTAGCAGCCAAGCACTTAACTGTTGCGCTACCAGGGCTCCTTTTTGATGGATAATGACCCATGAAAATGGCTCACATTTCTTGAGTGACAAGTTCAATTTCATTCCATTACCTGTTTTTCCCCACTGGAACAGAAACTCCCCGAGGGCAGGGATTCTTTGTCTGAGTGGCTGAGTATCCAGTGCCTGGAACAGATACAGGGGCTAATTGATATACACAGCATGGTCTTATAAACTCATTTTTCTGACCTGGAAGTTTGAGAACGACTGAGCTAGATCAAAAGGAAAGTTCTCATGCAGACAGACCTGTGAACATCCAACCCATTGAGGCCTTTAAAGCAACTCTCAAATCCCTAAGCGGTGAGGGATGCCCTCTCAAGGGCTCCTGTGGACCCGCAGGTTAACAGAGGTGCTTGGAGGTCTGAGGATTACGGGAGATAATTTCTGACTCTTACTGCGTACTTTGCGTGCACCAGGGAGTGCTTTGCAAACCTGAAGACATCTAATCCTCCCAGCAGGGCTGGAAAAAAAAAAAAAAAAAAA
>NW_006922048.1:1876388-1908916 GCF_000298275.1 Orycteropus afer afer | reverse complement strand
AGACGAAGTCTGGCCATTCTCGCTTCCAAGGAGCATTCCAGTTGCACTTTTCCAGGACAGATTTGTTCATTCTTTTGTCAATCCATTATACTTCCAGTATTCTTCACCAACACAACTCAAAAGCATCAACTCTTCTCCGGTCTTCCTTATTCATTGTCCAGCTCTTATATTCATATGAGGCAACTGACAACATTTGGGTTAGGTGCACCTCAGTCTTCAAAGAGACATCTTGGCTCTTCAGCACTTTAAAGAGGTCTTCTGCAGCAGATTTGCCCAGTGTGATACAGCGTCGGATGTCCTGACTGCTGCTTCCATGGGTGTTGATGGTAGAGCCAAGTAAAATGAAATCTTTGACAACTTCAATCTTTTCTCCATTTATCGTGATGCTGCTTATAGATCCAGTTGTGAGGATTTTTTTTTTCTTTATGATGAGATGTAATCCATACTGCAGACTGTAGTCTTTAATCTTCATCAGTAAGTGCTTCAAGTCATCCTCACTTTCAGCACGCAAGGTTGTGTTGTCTGCATATCACAGGTTGTTAATGAGTCTTCCTCCAATCCTGATGCCCCATTCTTCTTCATATAATCCAGTTTCTCAGATTATTTGCTCAGCATACAGATTGAATAAATAAAGGATCCAACCCTGATGCACTCCCTTCCTGATTTTAAACCACGAAGTGCCTCCTTGTTCTGTTTGAATGACAGCCTCCTGTACAGGTTTCTCATGAGCACAATTCAGTGTTCGGGAATTCCCATTCTTCTCAATGTTATCCATAATTTGTTATGATCCACACAATTGAACACTTTTGCATAGTCCATAAAATACAAGTAAATGTCTTTCTCGTATTCTTTACTTTTAGCCAAGAGCCATCTGACACCAGCAATGATATCCCTCATTCTACATCCTCTTCTGAATCCAGCCTGCACTTCTGGAAGTTCTCTGTCAATATACTGCTGTAACCATTTTTGAATTATCTTCAGTAAGATTTTACTTATGTGTGATATTAATGATATTGTTTGATAATTTCCACATTCTGTGGGATCACTTTTCTTTGGAATGGGTACAAATATGGATCTCTTCCAGTCAGTTGGCCAGGTAGCTGTCTTCCAAATTTCTTGGCATAGATGAGTGAGTGCCTCCAGTGGGACATCCATTTGTTGAAACACCTCAATGAGTATTCATTCCATCAGTTCCTGCAGTCTTGTCCTTCGCCAGTTCCTTCAGTGCAGCTTTGATTTCTTCCTTCAATACCATTGGTTCTTGATCATATGCCACCTCCTGAAATGGATGAAGATCAACCAATTCTTTTTGGTACAGTGACTCTGTGTATTCTTTCTGTCTTCTTTTGATGCTTCCTGCATCATTCAATATTTTGTCCATAGAATCTTTCAATAATGCAACTCAAAACTTGAATTTTTTCTTCAGTTCTTTCAGCTTCAGAAATGCCAAGCGTGTTCTTCCCTTTTGGTTTTCTAACTCCAAGTCTTTGCACATTTCATTATAATAATTGACTTTGTCTGCTTGAGCTGCTCTTTGAAATCTTCTGCTCAGCTCTTTCATCTGGTCATTTCTTCCATTTGCTTTAGCTACTCTCCATTCAAGAGCAAGTTTCAGAGTCTCTTCTGACATCCATTTTGGTCTTTTCCTCCTTTCCTGTCTTTGTAATGACCTTTTGCTTTCTTCATGGATGATGTTCTTGATGTCATCCCACAATTCTTCTGGTTTTCAGTCACTGGTGTTCTATGCATCAAATCTATTCTTTAAATGGTCTCTAAATTCAGGAGGGATATAATCAAGGTCATATTTTGGTTCTCGTGGACTTGTCTTTAGCTTCAACTTGAACATGCATATAAGCAGTTGATGGTCTGTTCCACAGTTAGGTTCACGCCTTGTTTTGCCTGAAGATATTGAGCTTCTCTATTGCTTGTTTCCACAGATGTAGTCGCTATGATTCCTGTGTATTCCATCTGGTGTAGTCCACGTGTGTAGCCATTTTTTATGCTGTTGATAAAAGGTATTTGCAATGAATAAGTCATTGGCCTTGCAAAATTCTATCATGCAATCTGCACTATAATTAACTCCATTTTACAGATGAACAAACTGAGGCCACAGTAAGAAAGTAGCATCTAGCCAAGCCCTGGTTGGCGCTGACTCACAGGGCTCCAACTCCATACACAACAAAGGAGATGCTGCTTGGTCCTGCAACCACCTTCATGATGCTAGGTCTGCTCAAATCCATGGTTGTGTTGAGTGCCTTCCAAGCTAGGGGGCTCCTCTTCCAGCACTATATCAGACAGTGTTCTATTGGGATCCACCAGGTTTTCATTGGCTGATATTTGGAAATGGAGCAACAGGCCTTTCGTCCTAGCCTCAATCTGGAAGCCCCACCAAAGCCTGTCCACCCCGGGTGACCCTGCTAGTATTTGAAGTACCGGTGGCACAGCTTTCAGCCTCACCACAACCTGCAAGCCACTGCAGTGCAACAAACTGCCAGACGAGTGGTGGTGGTTAGGTTGAGTAGAACCAAGATCTTGCTTGGTCAGAACCATGGACATAAGACTCCCTGAAGCTCGCTCAAGTATTTCCTCTGCAGCCACATGGGCGGCCCTGGGCCCAGTAGGTGTCTCATAAATGTTTCAGTTCTTGCTCCTTGGGTAAATGCTCTGAGCTGCCTGGGAAGGTGAACGGAGAGGGTGGTGGCAGATAGTTTCTGGGGGTGTGGAGACACAAGACACAGGATCCCTGCTCCATGCCGCACACACACAGCTACGCTCCAAGAAACCCAGCCGAGGCAAGCTCAGACACACAGAGACACAGCTGAGACACACGTACTCCCAGAGACACATGTAGAGATCCGCTGTCCTGGGGCAAATGCAGCCACGTCCACAGGTACACAGATACATGGGAGGAGGAACGCTCAGAGTGCCCCCAACACACACACACACACACACACACATACAGGTCCCCGAAACAAACACATCCAGGGACCTACATGAACACACAGGAGACAAATACAGACACACACAGATGCAGACAGGTAGATACGCACAAGATACACGGCAAGAGGTACACTTAGACACACCCACAAACACACACCCCTGAAACAGACAAACACAGACATACACATGGACACACACCTCAAGACAATGAAATGTGAGACAAATGCGGTCACACAGACACACCCAGATAGATGAGTACGGACTCCCTGCTCCGCCCCACCCCACCCCTGGCACTGCAAATGTGCTCCAAGACAAAAGATGCACGTCACACACACACACACACACCCCCCCCAGAGCCTTGGCCTCAGGTTGGGTGGCCCAGAGACCCTCCTTCCAAACGGGAGCCCCATCTGCACCCTACCCCCACATTTCCAGGGACTAGAGCCTCTGGCTTGGTGGTGACAGACCAGTGGAGGTACTGCAGGCCCAGAGACGCGACTCTGGCCACAGGAGGGCGAGGTGGCCAGCGCTGTGGAAGAGCGTGGCTTGTGGGCGCCACCAAGTGGGCATACAGGGTGAAAGCATGGGAGTTCGGCCCTGCCTGCAGGCTGCCCGGTGCCAGGTCCCTCCTGCCCTGGGCTCTCTGCCCGCCCCCCCAGTCTCTATTGTGTCCATGTGTGTCTCTATTTCTCTATGTCTGTCTGTCTGCGATCTTTTTGTCCTCCTTCTGCTCTCTCTCTCCTGTGAGCCACTGTCTCTGTTTCTCTCCTGTTTTCTCTGTCCTCTGACTCCTTGTCTCTATTGCTCTGTCCTTTCCCCCTCATTCTGTATTTGTCCCTCTTCTCTGTGAGTCTCTCCCTTTTTCGCTCTTTGCGCCTCCCATCTCAGGAGGGTTTTCCACAGTAAGCCACACAGGGCGGGGGGCCTCCAGGGACCTCTCCTTGGACAACCCCCCACAGGCCACACCCCTGTGCCCTGTCCCCCCAGTGGGTTTTTGATGTTTCCTGCCACCGGTGGGTGCCTGATGACCAACACCATGTCCCTCCACTCCTACCCTCTAGTCTTTGGAGAGGGCGACCCCATGTCTAGATCAAGCATGTGCCCCGGGCTGCCTCCAGCTCCCTGAAAGAAGGAGGGAGCAGAGGCTGCGTGGGGGCCACAGGGACAGTAAAGACTTGATCTCCCAAAAAAAGAGCCTGGAGAGAATCATGACAGTTGTCTTTGAACCCTGTCGGAAGGGCTGGGGAAGGCCTCCTCTCCGCTGCTGAGAACCAGCCACGGTAGACCCATGGCCCGCAGGCTGCAGGTCCAGTCTAGCCTGGGCCCAGTGGCCGGTCTGAGTCCATATCTTCCATGCTCTTGAAGATGGTGCCTAGTCCTTCCTCAGGGGGCCCCTGCACATGGTTCCCTTTCCTGGAATGCTCTTTCCTGCCATTCACTCCTCATTGCCCAGGTATACCCAAGTCACCTCCCCCAGGAAGCCTGCCCTACCCACCTCCAGCCTCTGTCTTGGCCTCTGCTAGATTCCTGGCTAGGAGCCAGCACCTAGAAAGTGCTCAAGGAAATGTCTGCTGAACGGGTGAGCTCTTGAGAATCACTGAAGGGCAAGCGCTGGGGCCGGGACTCCAGCAGCACCTTGCTGGGCGACTCTCAGGGATTGAACTGGGTCCTCCAGAGTTATGTTATAAACGTTGACCCCATACCTGTGAATGGAGTCCCTGGGTGGCACAGTTAAGCGCTCGACTACTAGCTAAATGGTGGTTCAAACACACCCAGAGGTGACTCAGAAGGAAGGTCAGTTGTGTGGAGCAGTTCTCCTGTGCACACGTGGGGTCAGGAGCAATCAAAACGGACCCCTTCCCTGTGGACACAACCCCATTTGGGAACAGGGTTTCTTTGTTTTGCTCATGAGGAACAGGTTAGACACGGAAGCACAGAAGCATGGGCGGCGGGGAGACAAGGGGTCTCATGGAGATAGCCAACGCAGTGAGAGAGACAAGGACCAGCTCCCGGAGCCAACAGAGAAGGCAGGCAAGCCTTCCCCTGGGGCTGGTGCTCTGAATTTGGACTTGTAGCCTCCTAAACTATGAGAAAATAAATTTCTGTTTATTAAAGTCACCCACTCGTGGTATCGCTATTACCGCAGCACTAGGTAAGACAATGACCTTGGACAAATGGGCTCCTTGCTGCTCTGTGCCCCAGCAGCGACAGGGGTGGGGGCATTCTCTGGGCTGCTCGTCATCTACCCTGCTGCGTCTCACTTCCACCCAGTCTAAATATTTGGTCCGCTGTGGCCAGCAGCATCGATGTGAGCGAAGCTTCGCTGCCTCTGACGAGCTTCCCCAAGAGGCCTACTGTGCCGTTTCTGTGGCCAAGTGTATATGGGGCACCCCGGCAGCCTCACAGCTGGTTGGTGTTAGATGGGGATGATGGTGGGACCGGACAACGCTGCCAGGCACTGACGGCTGCTTCCAACACTTAACTGGCCAGTGTGCAGCGCTCAAGGGGTCACACTGGGGCCCTCTTGTTTGAAACATTGCTAATGCAACGTTAGGTGGTGCAGACTCACTCCGCCGCTCACCAGATTGATGGTTCAGGTTCACCCAGAGGTGCCTTGAAAAGAGGCCTGGTGATCAACTCTGAAAAAGCAGCCATTGAAAGCCCTATTGTGTAACACATGGGGTCGCCGTGAGCTGCAGCAGCCTCCACGGCAACTGGGCTAAATCCAATGGTATCCTTAAATTGTTGAGAACCACCAAAAGTTAGGAGAAACCCAAGGGTCCACCCCTGGAGCCTTCAGAGAGCTGGCCCTGCTGACACCGATTTCAGACTTCTGGCCTCCAAGACTGGGAGAGAGTAAATGTAATTGTTTGAAGCCACCCAGCCTTGTGGGCTTTGTAACAGCAGCCCTAGGAGATAAACAGACGAAGACATACAGCTGATGAAAGAAGTGAGCTAAGTTGAACCCACCCAGCAGGTGAGAGGTCAGGTTCACCGCCTGCTCTGTCTACCGTGAAACTAGGATCTTCCTGTCCCTGGGGCTAGAAGGATGCCATGGAACCCTCAGCTGTCGTCACATCCCCATTCAACAACTTGGTGGCTGTTTTTATTGTATTTTTTAACTCAGAAGGCCTTAAGCACCCTGCCTTTGAAATTATTTGACTGGGAGAAGCGCCTGCGTCAAGTTTAAGACTGGCAAGTGCCGTGGGCAGGCTGGGGGATTCCTGCAAAATGAGAGAATTTAACCTAGGAGCTGTTTTGAAAGGTAATGAAATCTGTATGAATACAAAATTTAGCAATTGATGGAGTTGACACATTTTTGAGAATGTGGAGACATTTATTAGGGTATTAATTCTGATCTCGCAGTTTTCTGTATTTTTAGAGATCAATTTCTTTTTTTCCCTTCTAGGTCTGAAAACATTTGATAGGCACCCTGGGAAGTGTGAACACCCTCGGCCAGATTCCTGTAGGGCCTTCTGACATCTGCTGACATTTACAAAGCACCGATTGCATGCTAGAGGCCATTCTAAGCTTTTGTTTTAATGTGCAGTAAGTTGATCTTCACAAAGCTCCTATGAGAAGTTTTAGTGGCACAGTGGTTAAGTGTTTGGCTGCTGACCAAAAGACCAGAGGTTCAAGTCTACCAGCAGCTCCGTGGGAGAAAGATGTAACAGTGTTTCCATACAGACCTATAGCCTTGGAAACCCTATGAGGCAGTTCTCCTCTGCTCTACAGGCACTGTCAGAACCAGCTCAAAGGCAGTGGGTTGTTTTTTAATTTCTATTGTGAACGGGGTGAAAATTTACAGAACAACTGCATTTTCCACACAGCAGTTCATACATTTTGTTTTATGACATTGACTGCAATCCCCATAATGCAACAGCTCTCTTCCCACTTCCTCCTTATAGTTAGCTCTTCCCTGTCTTTCTTTCCTATGTATTCCTGCCTTCCCCCGCCCCCAAGCTATCTCCCTGTGCAAATACTGCCCTTCTGTTCCCCCAAGATTGATTGTTCTAAGGAGTGTATCTACCTGGTGTAAATGTTCACCCCATATGCATCTGTCCTGGAAGAAGTGCAGCCAGAATGCTCCTTGGAAGCAAGAATGGCCAAACTTGTCTCACCTACTATGGTCATATTGTCAGAAGAGACCATTCCCTGGAAAAGGATATACTGGTTGGTAAAGTGAAGGGTCAGAGAAAAAGGGGAAAGCCCTCAATGAGATGGATTGATATACTGGCTGCAATGATGGGTTCACGTATTTCAAGGATCGTGAGGCTGGCACATGACTTGGCAGTGTTTCTTTCTGCTGTACACAGGGTTGCTGAGTCACATGCAACTCGATGGCCTCGAAAAACAACATATCCTCGTTTGGCTGGAAGCTACAAGAGCGAGTTCAATTTCAGGACCGAACTGTAACTAGGGATCATGGCTTCGGCGGTTTTACCAGGCTCTAGTAGCATAGTGCCTAAGGCACTTGGCTGCTAACCAGAAGGCTGGCGGTTCAAACCCACCAGCCACTCCTCCGAAGGAAGGGTTGGCAATCTACTTCCATAGCGATACTGCCTCAGAAACCCAAGGAGGGGTTGCTATGAGTCAGGGACTACTCGATGGCATATAACAACAACATCAGACCAGTAAGCCTGGTCTTTTTTTGAGTTTTGTTCCACATTTTTCTTCCACTCTACCCAGGATTTCCTGCACCAATCCCTTTCTGAGTGGTTGACAGTGGAAGCTGGGCACCATCTAGTTCTTTTGGTCTCATGGTTACAAAGGCTGAGGTTCCCACGGTCCATGAGTCTTTGGTTTTCTTCATTATTCTTGCTCTGGATGAGGAGAGACCAACTGTTGCGTCTACATGGCCACTTGCAAGCTTTTAAGACTGCAGTCACTACTCACCAAAGGAGGATGGAGAATGATGTTGTACGTGACTCCAGTTGAGCTTGATGTCCCCCACCACCATGGTCCTGAGCTGCCGGTGGGTTGGTTTTGTTGTAAAAATCCTACGTGGACATTGGTGGTTCAACGGTACGATCTTTACCTTCCATGAGGAGTCTCTGGTTCGATTCCCACCTCATTCGTAGCCACCCTATCTACCCATGTTTTTACTGCTGTTGAGAATATATGCAGCAGCACACACACCAATTCAACAGCGTCTACCTGTACAATTTGATGACACTGATTACCATTCTTTGAGAAGGGTCAGTGGAGGCTTCTGTGTTGCTAGGATGCTGAACAGGGTGCAGTGGGACTTCCAGCCTAAGGCAGATCAGAAAGCAGATGGGGACATCCAGTTCTGAAATCCAGACATGAAAAGTGTGGTCCAGCCAACATGCCACCACGGGAGGGCACACGGCTAGGCAGCAGTGGTGTTTGCTATGTGTGGAGTTGCCATGGGTCAGAGCTGAGGACAGCAGGTAACCATGCGAGTCTTCCCTCACACCGGAGGGTACCTGGTGGGACTGGCCAAGTTGAGGAGGCATTTAGTGGTCATAGCCTCAATCAGGAGGTGGCTGCAGGACACATCTCCTGAGTACCCCCTAGGGCCCGCTTGGTGGTGTGGGCCCTCCAGGGTGTTCCTGCCTCTACTGTGGCTCCTAGGTAGCCATGACAACAAAATCTGAAAACAGCCTCCACCCGCAGCCAAGCCTGCTTTTACTACTCCACACAGGCCTTCCGTTTCTTGACTTGCAAAGGGGAGAGGAAGGCAGTATCCCACACGCACCCCTGTCAGTCAAGAAAGGATTGTGTCCCACCCATGTGATGTAGGAAAATAGCTCTGAAAGCTGCACTGGTATGTGTGGGGGATCAGGAGTTGTTGACTGTAGGGAACTCAAGTGCACTGGGGACCTGGGGGCCAGTCGCTGCCTTTATCATTCAGGCTGCCAGATGAGCGTGTTACTCTTTTGAAACTAAACCCTGCAGACACAGGGTACTCTGGGATAACTGGCAATCATTGGGGGCCTGCCCTCAATATGGATGGAGGGCACGTGGGCCCAGGCAGGTGGCCATGCCAAACCCAAGCCGTGGGGAGCTCTGGGTCTACGCCTTGCCCACCCTCCTTTTCACTCTGACACTACCAGTCTTTCCCTACTCACGGGATGGGCCAGTTGGGCCTTTCCCTGCCTCCCACTCCTGAGGGGTGACTCAGGGTAGAAGCCAGCAGGCTGAAAGTGTCCCTCAAGTACCTTGGTCTACACAATCTTTAAAGACAGCAATTGGAGTCAAAACCAAGAGAACTCAAATACAACTCTGCATTTCTAACACTGGGCTAACAGGCCAGGGCTGGGGCAGGGCTGGCTCTCAGCAGGGAGGGACCTGTGGGTCACTGCGGGCAGGGACTGAGCACTGCCCACCCTGGGGTCAGTGAGGACCACGCAGGGAGGAAGGGCATCCCAGGGCCCCACACCCACCAGCACTTGGGGTCCTCAGGCCACCCCATGCCACTGGCCTGGGTCCTCAGCCGCCTCCACAGACCCCTAGCCCCACACACGTGAGGGAGTCCTCAGTTCCAGTCCCAGCTCTGTGGCCAGTATTTCCCTCCCAGGGTCTAGTCCCCTTCCTTTGTAAAATGGGGATCCAGGCTCCCCTTCAGAAGGTGACTGTGAGGATTCTCTGAGATGATGCAGGTGAACATCAGGACGGCGCTGAGCTGGCCCTGGTGCCTACAGGACCAGAGTGCCAGCATTCTGGAATCAGGGCACACACGCACACACGAGTGCGAACCGTCAACTTTATTATGGAAAATGGAATGCCTTGTTAACAGAAACTTGGTCTCAAAAACGCAGAACAAGAGCACGTTTATTACAAAACAAAAAGGAGGAAGTGAGTTCATATTGTACTGAGCTACAACCCCGGGGACAGAATTCGCTTGTTTTTGCAAAGATTCCACAAGCTCAATGTGACCCTGGCTAACAGATCCAACAGTGCGTCTGCCTACCTGGAAGTGCGAGGGCGTGGGTGGGACCTAGTAGCGGCGGGTGCAGTGGGGGGACAAGTGGGGGTGGGGGGGGGGGGGGGGGGGGGCTCTGCTGCCCCGGTCCTGGCTGGCCAGTCCTCCACCTTCCAGTCCACCAGCTGGTGCCCCGTGGCCCTGGGAATGTCCACCCTGTGCAAAGCCGCCTCGCCTAGGAACAAAGGCAGACGGTTTCCCCCTTGTGCTTTGTGTTTCTCGGCCACACTGCTCAGCGCCGACGCGGCGGCGGCCTCGAGTGCGCTGGGCTTTTCCGGGTGAGAAACGCCATCCTCACACACCGCATTCCGGGGGGCTGGACAGCGCTATGGGCCTAAGTTGCAGAGAGCCTCTTTGGGTTTGTTTTCAAAACACTCAACCTGGCAAGTTGAACAAACATGCAAAAGGGAGAGGAAGTAGGAGCAGGAACAAAGCACTTTCATCCTCGGACAACACTCCTTACCCCGACATGCCGCCCCGGCTCGCCAGGTGCCCTGGCCCCGAGGGGCTCGATGGGCCTCTGTCGCCACCTGGAAAGAGAGAGCTGCAGATACTCTCTGCTCATGAGACTGAAGAATCCCGGGAGCGTGGCTGTCGGCAGCAGCAGGACCCAGAGCTCCTGGCCTTCCCCGAGAGCCGCTGTGTGCGTCTGCAGGTGGGGTCAGTCCGTACCTTGCCATTGCGTATGCTCTCGGCTGGTGGTGCCCGGGTCCACGCCGCCCTGCCAGGCACGCTCCTGGTGGTCTTCGAGCCTCTGGCTGCGCTCCCCCCAGTCACGGCCACCCCTATGCCAGAAGAAATGAGATATGGGACTGTCCAGATAGACCTCCAAGGTCATGCCATCAGAGAGCCACCCCTGCAAAGGAGTGTCCCTCCCAAAGGCAGGGGGCAGATCAATAGGACATGGACCAGGCGCTTCAGGGAGAAGTAGGCAAAGGATGAGTAGGTAAAGGATGTTCTCCAGAGAACAGGTAACAAATGGCCAATAAGCATATGGAAAGTTCGACATTGTTAGTCATGTCAACCACACTCCACCCACTGCCCCGTGTGTCAGAGCACTGTGCTCCAGAGGGTTTTCTTCAGAAGCAGATCACCAGGCCTTTCTTCCAAGGTACCGCCTGTGGAGTTGAACTTCCAGCCTTTCAGTTAGCATTGGAGCCATTTACCATCTGTGCCACCCAGGGACTCATTAGCCACTCTCGTTGGTTGTTGTTCTCACACTTACTGCCATCGAGTCAGACCCGACTCATTGTGACCCCTTCTTGGGTTTCCGAGGTGTATCTCTACGGAAGTAGACTGCCCAGTCTTTCCTCCAAAGAGTGCCTGGTGGGTTTGAACCGCTAACCTTCTGGTAGCAGTCAGATGCCTTAGGCACTATGCCACCAGAGCTTTAATGTTGTCAAATCAATTCCAACTCACAGCAACCCCACGTGACAGAGTAGACTGGCCCCGATAGGGTTTTCCTGGCTGTAATCTCTATGGGAGCAGATCACCAGGTCTTTTCTCCAGCAGGAAATGTGTATCAAAGCCACAGTTAGATACGATCACATCCCCACTAGAATGGCTAACATCAGAGGGACAGAAACAGCACTGGTGAGTATGTGAAGTAACTGGAACCCTCACCCACTGCTGGCAGGTGCATCAAGTGGTGCAGCTGCTGTGGACAACAGCCTGGTGTTTCCTCAAACAGTTGAACACAGAACACAGTCTGAGCCAGCAACTCCACACCCAAGTCTATAAGCAGAGGAAATAAAAGCACACCTCTGGACAAAACTTTTACACGCACGTTCACAGTAGCATCAGCAAGAGCCCCAGAGTGGTAACAACCAAATGGCTATCAACTGATAGATGCATAAATCAGATAAGCACTTCTCTACAGGGAGTATTACTCAGCCACAAAAAGGGGGGGAGTCCTGACAGATGCTACGGCATGGATGAACTCTCAAAATGTTTTGCTGAGCGAAAGTCACAAAAGGATGAATACTGTAGATCCCCCGTATATGAAATATCCACAAGAGACAGAGACACAGAAGATTAGTGGGCTAGAGAAGGGAGCCCAGGTGGTGTGGTGGTTAAAGTCTATGCTGCTAAACAAAAGGTTGGCTGTTTGAACTCACCCACCAGCTCTACAGGAGAAAGACCTGGTGATCTGCTCCTGTATAGGTAACAGCCTAGGAAACCCTATGGGGGCAGTTCGACTGTCACATGGGGTCGCTACGAGTTGGAAGAGACTCAATGGCACCCAACAAGAGTTGGAGGTGGAAAGACTAGAGAGTGGCAACTAAGGAGTACAGAGTTTCTTTTGGGGTGATGAAAACTTTCTAAAATTGGGCAAAATGATGGATACACAACTCTGGGTAAGCTAAAGCCCCTGAACTGTTTCCCCGTTTGAATGGATGCATAGTTCTCTCTACCTAGGAGAGCAAACAGGAACTCAGTCTCATGAAGGCATGTGTGTCTGAGCAGGGAGTGGTGAGGGCAGGCCACAGGCCAGGAAAGCTCAGCACCTGACTATTTGTGGGCCAAGCCCCCTCCTGTGTGGCCCAGGACAAGAACTGTGCAGCAGGAGCAGCAAGCACAGGCTGGGTATGCTACCGGCAACCGTGAGCACAATGGACACAGCTGGTCCCAAAGACAGAACCACAAATGGGCACTTTGCGTCAGCACAACAGGGCTGCTGGCCTTCTGTGTGCTGGCCTGTGCGTGTCTGTTGGGGAAGCCAGTGGGCCAGGGCCCGGGCACTCAGATAAGAGGCTGGGAAGGGCTCTTCCTGGGGTACATCCCGGACAGGCCTCAAGTCAAGACTCAGCAGGTTGATGCTGAGTGAAGCAGTGGGAAGCCACACTGCCAACACATACAGTGTGACGTGGGAACACAGACTTGAAACCTCACGAAGGATCTAGCCCAGCATCCCAGCCCTGACAGCAGCTGGGATGGGGGAAGTACTGCTAAAAAGGCCCCAACATCCAGGTTGCCCCCAAATGCACTCCTGCCCCAGCCCACCGGTGTCCCAGGTGAGAAGGCCACCTCCCCTCGAGTGGGTGTCACGTACAGCCTGGGCGGAGGCGGCTCGATGCAAGCCAACAGAAGGTCAGAGCAGAGACCCCACGAGGATATGGCACCTCTTAAACATGCCTTAGGAGACCTTGTGGGGAAGAGGGGGTCTCAGCTTCCAGACCATAAAAAGGCTTCAACTCATCAAGAAGAGAAATGTTTTTTGGGTCAGAGGCCAGGATGAAGGACTGGCCCTCAGCTTGTGGGGCAAGCTGGAGGTTCTATCCCACAGGGGGTGCCTTGCCCCTCCTCTCCAGATCCCGATTCTGGGAGACTTGTCCTTGTGAGGCAGGGGTTGGGCTGGGGACCCAGCTGCGGCACCTCTCCCCCTGCCCCGCCCTCACTGTGTCTGTTCTAACCTGGGTGCAGACGGCAGCGTGCGGCCTTCACTCAGCCTCTTGTCTGGGCCATAACCCCCCCAGCTGTCACGGGAGTCCCGGCTATGGCGCTCAGGGGGCCCTCCGTGGCCGTGGCGGTCATCAGAGTAGTGCTGGAAGGCATAAGGGGGACAAGGGGACATGCTAACCACAGATCCCACATAGGTCTCTGGGAAGTTGGCCAATGTCACCACCGTCCCACTTCCAACAGTGACAAGAGCCCTTGGCTTCCTGACATTCTCCTCACTCAAAAGACCTAGTCTCCCTAAAACTGTCTCTCGATCTCCTGAGGTGCTCGTGGAAAGCCATCTGTGGGGCCCCCTTGGCCTGCCATGAGCACTGGCAGCCCTGTCCTTTCCAGGATGTGACCAGAGTCAGATGTCCTCTCCTGCCCAAGGACAAATGACCTCTTTAGGGGCAGGTTTCTCTCCCTTCACTCTCACCACCTGTATCCTCCACTGTGGTGGTTGCTTGTGTGTCAGCTTGGCTGGGCTTGGCTGAGTGGCTGGGCAGCTGATGGTAGTTATTCCCCATGATGAGACTGGCAATCAACTCCATGGCAGGCTCTACCACAAGCAGCTGAGTAGCTGTCTTTGGGTATGTAGTCTGCTTCCTGTATATAACCATCTTTGGGAATGGTCTCTAGCCTATGGAATGCTTGGATCCTGCACGTAGCCAGCCGTGTCGTTGTTCAGCAGAACAGAGTAACAGAAAATAAAAGCTAGCTTGAATCTAAAGCCAGATGCTAAGAAAACAGCCATGCTCTGCTGACCTTGGGACTTATAATGTACTTCAATTAATGGCCTGCTGTGTGGTTTGGTAACATCAGACTGTGCCATTTTATTTGTTGACCTTGGGCTTGTTAGCCTCTGCAGCCAGTAACTGCCTGAGTGAAGAGATGCCTCTAGCTTCAGTGGGCTGGGAGCAAGAGGCAGAGCTGAAGCCCAAGGTAAAGGGGGTTTTAAACAGCCCCTAGAGCCTGGCACTTGGAACTCGGACTTCTAGCCTCCCAAACTGTAACAGAATAAACTCCTGTTTGTTAAGGCCATCCCATTTGTGGTATAGTCTTGTCAGAGTGGCACTAGGTAACCAGAACATCCACCCTCTCATGACAGCATACCCCTTGGGGCCTTTTACTACCCAACACCAGAGACACCAGAATATCCCTCTACAGCCAGGCCTGGAGACCCTGAATAGTCCCGTCCTGGGCAGCAGGTGAGAACTGTGTGCTGTGTTTATGCAAAGCAACTTGACGACTGAACAAGGCTGTACTAATGGCCGCCCCCACCTTTCTCAGAGAGGCTGCATGGTTCCTCCTCCCTAAGCAATGCCCTTCACCTGACTCCCAGGGCACCACAGATGACTAGACTCAGGGACAACTTTGTGGCCTTTGTATCCCCAGGGCTCAGCATAGAGCCAGAGAGAGAAAGAACCCCAAAATCTGGACTGTATAATGACTACCCCACCTATGCCCTGATTGGCAGTGAAGGTCTCATTGGGAGGGCCACCGTGCCCGATTAAAAGGCATGTTAAGGAAGGGGGCAATCAACAGATCCTTGCAGCTCCCATCAGAAAGAACTAAGCAAGAGTGACAGGCACATACCTGGAGAACAGAGACTCAACCATCAGAAAATATCCCACCACCAGTACATCCAACTGCTGCTCAGAGGAGATGTGTCCACCCCCCTGGCTCTAGCCCCCGAGGACAGAGGCTAGTACACACTAGTACACACTCCACCTGGGCACAGAGTCCGGGCTACTCACCTGCCCGTCCCGCTCGCCCATCCTGGAGCCTTCCCTCCTGCAAAAGGGAGATATTATTCAACTAGCAGCAACAATGAGACCTGCCATTTCTGCAGGCCACATGACAAGGTTTCACAATCAGGACCGTTAACTCTATTTCAACGATTAGTAACTTTGATTTAACGGCCTAAAAATAACAGAAAATAAAAGCTAGCTTGAATCTAAAGGTTTTTCCCCTGGGGCTGGAATGAAGCCAGATGCTAAGAAAGCAGAAATAAGGATTTTACTAAACCAACATGCCCTGAAAGGAAACCCGGGGGTAGGACTGTTAAGCACTCAACTGCAAACTGAAAGGTCAGTGGTTGGAACCCACCCACGGGCTCCATGGGACAAAGACTTGGCAATCTGCTCCCCTAAAGATCATAGCCTAGGAAACCCTATGGGGCAGTTCCACCCTGTCACACAGTGTCCCTATGAGACAGAATCGACTTGATAGCACACACATCATCATCATCATCTCCAGAGGTTTCAGAAGCAGAGACTCACTTCATGAAGCCGACTTCCCATCACCTGTGCCCTACTGACAAAAGGAAAGGGAATAGGGACAAGCAGATGACTACAGGTGATGACTGTATTTGTGGTCTGACCTAACACATGCCACACACCAGATCTTAAAGCAACTCTATCAATGAACAATTACATTAGTTGCTCCCTATTCCGTTTTGGATTCTCTTACAGAAAAGCTAAGAACAATGAAATGGCTCGAGAAGATGCCACCCAGGGGGCACATGAGAAAGCACTGGGAAACCAAAGACTGCCCTTTCAATAACCTAGATAGAAAATCCACTGGCCTCACAGTGACTATCCTGAGAGCAAGGGCCCTCCGCATTTTCACTTGCTGCCCAGGCCTATCCGGGTTCATGTCTCAGCTTTCCATGGAGACGTTTCACACCCTCAATAGGAGAGCCTGCAAAGCCACAGATGCACACCCTTACCACGCTCTAACCCCCTGCTTGCCGCTCACCCTCTCCTGCTCCTGACCCGGGGCAGAGGATCGCCGGCCACTCCTCTCGAGCCACCCCTCCTCCCCTCAAGTACCTGTTAAGTCCTAAGCTTTCTTACTGTTCTTAGTTTGTGTCAGTGTCATTGAACTGTGCCTGTGACACCAATGACTCAGTCTCCTCCTGTGAGGCCCTGGCTCAATCTGGGCCTCCACTCCTCCTGGCAACCCGTGGCTTTCCCACCACAGCGCTCATATACACCCTGCTACCAGTGTGCATCGAGACAGGCACACTCAGTGACTCTGGCTCATAGCAACCCCCAGCGCCAGAACAGAATTTTACCCTGTAAGATTTTCAATGGCTGGGTTTCAGAACTACTGCACCAGGTCTTTCCTAAGGTGCTTCTGGGTGGACTAGAACCGCCAAACTTAGTTAGCAACCGAGTGCTTAATGGTTTGCACCACCCAAGGACTCCATAAACTAGATACACTCCTCACCTAAAGCCACCCACCCAGCCCTCTGAAATGCAAAGCAGGACAAAGGACACACTTCTCTTGTTCTGTATGCCACCCGCCCAGGAAGCTATGCTGGCTAACAAACCCAAGGGCACCACCTAAAGCCCAAGCCCTGGACTGCAGCCCAATCTTGCTCTGCCCGCTCCCCCAGCTGCCTCCTCTGTAATGAGACTTGGCCATGCCTTCCTCAAAGCCCCTCCAATCCCCAACAACATGGTTCTAGAGGGACTCAAGCTCAGTGGCAAGGTAGAAAGAGGGAGCATAGCCATGGAGATGATGAAAACACCCACAGCCCCAGAGAGCCAGGCCATGCACTGACAAGCACAAGAACTCATGCTGGAGGGGTGAGGAGGCCAGCCCAGCCAGGAGGCCCAGGGCTGCCCCTGTGCTATTAGGGAAGTGAGGAAAGTGGACTGAATGGCTCTGAGGAACCCTTTCTGCTTAAGAAGCCAAGGACTCTGGCACAATTATGACCCAGGGCTGAGTGCTCTGCTTTGTAACCCCATGTGTGAGTGGCCAGAAGCACTCCAGCAGATTCTGGAAGCACACCAAATTTCCAAAGAACAGACCGGGGCCATCTCTGCCAAAGGCTGAGCGTGTATGTGGGTGATAGCTGGCTGCAATGGGGAGGGCGGCCGCTGACCTGTCGACCACGTGGTCCTGGTATGGGCCCCGGTCACGGTGGTCGAAGTCATGGAAGCGGTGGTCTGGCCGCAGGAAGTCGGAGCGGTATCTGTCCTCCAGCGCCGCTCGTTTTCCTTCAGGCCAGTAGTCAGCTCGTCTGTTGTTTTTTTCATTTTAAAAAGAATGCAAATTCCATTTATGAACAAGAACAAAGAGAAAAGGACAGGGTGGAGGCGAGAGGAAGTTCTCTCTCCAGCCTGGTTATCATTAGAAGTATCCTGCAGGGCTAATCTCTAAACATTCAACCATTATTGCGTTGATTTGATGAATTAAAACCCCCCAAACTGCCAAGCCACGCACTGGTATTCTCATCTGACAGTCCTAGGGAAGGGACTGCTGTGCGCTAATTGTATCACAAGGCTGTTAATACCGTGATCCCCATGTGAGCTCAAATGCAAGCAAAATGGAATATGTGATTCTTCTGGAACGGAACTGGAGCTGCCATGCTTTTACCTTCCCCATCTTCTGTGGTTACCTGAGCCTTCCTGAGTTCGTTGCCAAGGGGACGAGATCAGTTAGGGACTGTAGCCAGCTACAATGAAACCTGTGAGAGCCAGAATGTGATGGATTGCCCGTTTTTTTCTGGGTCGCGTACATTTCCCACTTTCCAGTACTTTGTGTTAGTGAAAAATGCTTCGTTGCTCTCTGACACAGATTCTGGCTTTCACAGGCTGTACCCCATCTCCTTAAATGTTCATCAGAAAACTCCTCTCAAGGACAGTGGGTACAGTACAGTACACTGCTGCAGAGTCAGATCCAACTCATAGTGACCCCTCCTTGGGTTTCTGAGGAGGTATCGCTACAGAAGTAGATTGCCCAACCTTCCTTCCGGGGAGTGGCTGGTGGGTTTGAACCGCCAGCCTTCTGGTTGGCAGTCAAATGCCTTAGGGCACTACGCCACCAGAGCTCCCAGGACAGTGGGTGGTCATCCATTAAACAGCTCAGAAGCACTTAAGACTACTATATCTGCCATCACAACTTTCAAGAGGGCCTACTTCTGATCTCTTCCTTTGGAAGGACAGAGGAAGACCACCATAGCAGATGTGGACCTCACGCCTGTATAGGCATGTCAGATTCAACATAAATGCCTATCAGAGCGCTGGGCTCCACCGGGAGCCACAGGGCAAATGAAAGGACAGCTCAGATGAGGCAGCACACACAACCTTCAGCAGTGTCTCTGTCCAGGTGCTCAAAGACTGATATGACTGGGAAAAGGCCTCCTGGTGTGGGACTGGTACACTGAACTATACACCTGGGGGTGGTGCTTGTGGCCGGTTCTGAGAATGTGGTGCTGGGTTCCACCTTTAGATGCTGACCATCCACACTAAGGCAGACAGGAGCAGCGCTGGTTGTTCCAACTGGCAGGAAAGTGCCATCTCACCCTCATTTGAGGTCTCCACCCTGGTCTTTCCTGAGCTTGCTAGGAATGCAGTCTCCCCAGCCCAGGGCCCTCACCGGCCATCCACATCGTAGGGCCGCCGGAAGGCAGGCCGCCGCTCCTGCTCATAGCGCAGCTGCTCCTGCTGGCGCCGCAGCTCCTCGCGCTCGCGGTGGATGCGCTCCTGCTCCTTCCTGCGCTCACGCTCCACACGCATGCGCTCGCGCTCCAGCCGTTCACGCTCCCAGCGCTCACGCTCCAGACGCTGCCGCTGGCACTCAAGCTGCATGCGTTCACGTTGCAGCCGGGCCTTCTCCTTCCTCTCATGGAAGACATCCAGGCGCTGCTCCCGTTCGCGCTGTTCACGTTCCCTGGGGGCAGAGGGACCGTCCTGAGGCCCGTCCTGAGGCCCCTGGCAGATACTGCCAGGCAGCATCTCTGCAGGACTCAAGTCAGGGACCATAGGCCGGGGAGCCAGGATCCTGGAGTGTTTCCTGGTGATATCCCCCAGTTACCATTGCCACTAGCAGCTAGCTACCAGGTAGCAGGCACTAAACTGCTCACACTAGCAAGGATTTCTGTTATACATGTTATCATGAGCCTGCCCTTTTCACATGTCCCTCAAAAAAGGCCATTTGTTTTTAATGACAGGAGCCTAGGGAAGTGTAAGTACAGAGACAAGGCCTGAGAGGGGGCCCACTAGATGGTGGTCCAGCACACTGGTTCTGTGTCTGGGAGAGAGGTCACCTTCACTCCTCCTCACAGCCCCTGCTGGCCCCTGGAAAGCCCCCAAGCCAAGGACGAGCAAGCAAGAAGCAAAAGGGCCTCTGAAGAGGATCAAAAAGCTCATGATCCACTTTGATTTTCTAGAGGAGCAGCAGCTGTTATCTGCTGAGGCTGAGAGCTTGCCACTTTGGAAAAGCAGACATGACGTCAGCAGAAGGGTCTGCGTAATGTCTTAACCAAGCAAATTTCCTGCACATCATGACATCAAGCTTTTGTTTCACTGGGCAGCATCGGAGGGCAAAGGGGAACCAAGGGGACTTTGGAAACTTCATCGTGACATGGCAGAATATGATGAGAAAATGTTCACACACTACATCCTTAGCAAAGGTGGCGATGTGGGCTAGTGGCTGCCTAAGGATGCTGCACAACACAGGCTTTTCTTGTCAAAAGTTAAGGTACTGATCTGTGACTGGCACATCTAACCAACTAAACTCCAGGTGCTCTTTGGATCCTATCTGGAAGTAGGTTTCTCTATGGAAGCACTTCCACCAAGGCCACACGCAGATGAGTTTCTAAAACAGTGAAGTTTCCCACTCTGACAAGGAAACACTGCCAGATAGACATGGGTTTTGAGAAGTCTCATGCCCTGTCTCCGACCTTTCCCTCTGAGCTCAGGTAAATGCCTGAGAGCCCCACAAGCCCTGGCAGCCGCTCTCTGGTGCTCAGAGGAGCCTCTCCCAGACCCCTCGGCCAGCCAGATGCTCACCGCCGCCGCTCAGTCTCCCGGATCTCCCGCTCTCGTTGCCTTTGGCGCTCGCGCTCTCGCTGCTCCTTAATTTTATCAAATGACAAGATGTCTCTCTTCTCTTTGCTTTCTGACTTGCGATCCTGACTCTTGGAGCTCTGTGGGGCAAAAGGAGTTTGTTAAGATCAGAAAAATGATTACAACCAGCACATAATGAAAATGGGACATACCCCTGTGGGTTACATGCCAATCCCTCACACCCACCTGGTCTATGTAGGGGCCTGGGTCTGGCTTGCTCACCCAAGTCCTACCAAGTGTATGTGGGAGGCCAAGTGTGGCCTGCCTCACTCTACGTCTGGCCTAGGAATCTAGAGAAAGCCTTGTTTTCAAACACCAAAGGGCATTCGTGGAAAAGAAGAGGTTGGACAGAACCTCAGGAAACAAGAGCTGCAGAACCAGAAATCCCTATATTCTCAAGGAAAATTTAGCTTCTTCTCTAAGCTAGCTCCCTGTGACTTGCAGGGCCTGGGCATACAATGCCAGTGTTGTCTAGCAGGTAAGCCTGTGAACAACTGTGGGGACAAATGGGTGAGGAGCTGCACCTCTCAAGTGCTGGCTCTGACCACAGGCAGATGGCCTTAAAGCAGCCAAAGATGTTTTCATGTAAAACAAACTCCTGATGAGGTTGAGCCCTGGTGGTGCAATGGTTAAATGCTCAGCTATGGACCAAAAGGCTGGTGGTTTGAATCCACCTAGCAGGTCTGTGGGTACAAAGACCAGACAATCTGCTCCCATAAAGTTGATAGCCTAGAAAACCCTATGGGGCAGATCTAGTCTGTCACACAAGGTCAGTGTTAGTCAGAATCTACTTGATCACACCCAACAAGGTATAAAACACCAATAGTCACTTTCCCTAAAACTATTTCTGGGGCCTTCATGGATAGTGACTCCCACACTGGCCCCAACTTTCCCAGGAAGCTTTTATACAGCTGGGAGTCCAGGGCCTCCCTTGAACCCAGTCTGAGAGTCTCCAGTAACAGGGGCTTGGGAGATGATGTTTGAAAACAAATCCCTCAGCTTATTTTCTTAATCAGCTCACATGGGGATAGAGGAGATCAAAGCAACCTGACAGAAAAACGGGCAAAGGTTGCAACCAGGTTATGACAGAAAGCCTGCTGACAGAAAGAGGGGACAGGTATGACCTGGAGCCTGAACCATCTTGGAAGCTCAGCCGACAGTTAACATCTGATCATACAGGCCTTGGGGGAGGGCACCTGGCACGGGGAAAGCACGGCAGTGCATGCTCCAGAGTTGTATGCCTGGGCTCGTCACTGGCGGAGCCCCTTTCCAGTGACCCAGTGTGCCCCGGCCAATGACAATGTCCTTGATGACCTTACCCTAGGGCAATGTGAAATTTTGAGTGAAAACAATTACGAACACACACCCACCCCAGCAACCCCACTGACGGGTATCTGTCAGTTTGCCAGAGTTAGGCCTACCAATAGGTGCCGTGGTGATGCAACGTTTAAGTACTTGGCTGCAAACCAAAAGGTTGCCAGTTCAAATACACTCAGTGGCAGCACAAAAGGCAGGCCTGGAGATCTGCTTCCATAAAGATCACAGCCAAGAAAACCCTACAGGGCAGTTCTACTCTGTCACTTGGGGTCACCAGGAGTTGACATACAAACAAATGCTCACCTTGTAGCTTACAAGGGGAACTGGTAAAGTTACCAATCAATAGGGCAGTGGTTAAAGAGATCAGGATCCACCAGGGATACAACAGAGAGATCTTGATCAAATGTGAGAAAAATGTGGAATAGAATCTCACGTTCTTAAAAATCCACACACTTCACTGACCAGTTGAGGCTAGAAAACTCCCCAAGACTACTGCCCTGAGATAGTCTTTAAACCCTGAACTGATGTTAGCCTGAGGTCACCTTGCAGCTAAATAACAGGTTGGCTTACAAAATAAGAACCTCCCATGAGTACTGTGTTCCTCTAAAATACAACTATGAGACCAAACAGTCAATAATGACTTTAAGCAAAGACGAGAAGACAAAGAGGTAAGGGAGATCAGGCGAATGGAAATGGAACCACCAGAACGGAAACAATTGAGAATGTTCACGCATTGTGATGAACCAAACTGGACAATCTGTGTGGAAATCACTGAATGGGAACCTAAAGAGTGGTGTATACTTCCCTTAAAAACACAGTAAGTACTACCAGGGAAAATAAAAAATATCAGGGTATATCCCCACACTGAAGGATAAAATCAGGTGCTGTCAAGTCAGTTCTGACTCACGACCACCCCACGTGTGTCAGAGTAGAACCACCCAGAGGGTTTTCCATGGCCTATCTTTTGGAAGGAGACCCCAGGCCTTTCTTCTGATGCACCTCTGGGTGGACTCCAACTCCCAGTCTTCTGGGTCAGCCATTGAGCACATTCACCATTTGCACCACCTAGCTTCACCCCCCAAACACACCGCTTAGAGAAGAAAAAGGAGATCCACAGGAACCTGGAGGACGCACAGGAGCACAATGCTGATGGAAAAGAGCCAGTCTCATACAGGCACAAGCTGCAGGATTCCATTTAGAGACTGTTCTCATAGTAAGGTTAGAGAGTGGCTGCCCAGGCTCAGGGAGGGGGCAGTGGGCAGGAGTGACCACGAAGGGGTAGCTTTGTGGGGATGGAACAATCCCATATTTTGACAAGAGTGGTGACTACACAAATACACGTAATAAACTACACAGAATCAGACACACATGGAAGCAGCCGTAGTGGTATAATGGTTAAGTATGCAGCTGCTAATAAGCAAGAGGACGACTTAGAGCCCACCCAAAGTGACACAACTGCCCTAGGCAGTTTTCTAGGCTGTGGGCTTTATGGGAGTAGCTGTGTGTACAACTCAGAAAATGGAACCTATTATGTGATATTAGGAGGCCCTGCACAGCACCAACAGTGAACACGCCTAGCAGCTCATCAAAAGGGTGGTGGTTCAAATGCACCCAGGGGTACGTTGCAAGAAAGGCCTGGACATCTACTTCTAAAAAATCAGCCACTGAAATTCCTGAGGAGCACAGTTCTTTTGTGCTCAGTTTAGGTGGGTTCCAAGTTTTCTTTTTTGGTTAATTTAACCAAAGAGTAGAAAACCAACTCAAAAAAGTTAACAAACTGCCCTCCAGCTTGAAAAGCCTGGGTCCTGCCTCTCCTATTCCAGTGTGAGCTGTATTCTGTGCATCAGTTGTCTTTCCAAAAGACAGCATAACCTGACAAGGAAATCAGCAGAGCATCAGCCCAGATTAGGAAAACAAATGGGGGAGCTTCTGCTTGCAAAGACGCTTTAGAACCGATTCTGTGTTTGTACACAAAGAAGATGCTGCCTGAGAATTTCAAACAAGTCTGACCATTTTAAAGGCTAAACAATAGTTTTCATAGTAAAAATCAAAACTGTTCTTAAACCACCACTACAACTGGCTGGACTTGAGATGGCCCAAGCAGTACTCACTCTTTCTTTGGACCTGCTTGTCGTTTTCACGCTGATGACAGGCTCGCCTTTGGATTTGTCCATCACGACTGTCCGCTCCATTCCTCTGCTTCCTTTAAGAAAAAACAAAAGCCATCCATCAAATCTGCCAACACCCCACTAGCTAGCGCACCTGGGTTAAGACAAGCATTGGACCAAGTCAGGTCAGGTGAAGGATGCTGACCTCGGGGAGCCTGCTCCTTAGTTTTCCAATGACCAGAATACCAAGTGCTAAGATGTATACAGCCTGCAATAAGCACTGTGGTATGGTGACCCTGGGTGTGAAGCAGCTGGTGTGCCTTGATCAGTCTTTGCTCAACTAAGGGAAAGCAGCTGCAATTTGTTCATTCTTACAGATTAACTCCAGAGGGGAAATGCATCTTGCATGAGTACACAAAAATATCCACCCAGAAATCCTGGCCCTTCACACTGAATTGTAGAAGCTCCAGGATAACCAGTAATTTGATTCTTCCCACACCCGGCGGTAAAGCTCTGCAGAGTGTGGGCCTGTGCGGTTGCGACTGGGCACCGCTGTCTGTGAAGCACACAGCCCAAAGGTGTGGGGTCGCCTAGCCAGATGGGGTAGGGGGCTTCCTTCACCCACTCACAGAAACGAGAGCTTCCAAACTAGCTCCTTCTCCCTCCAATACACCAACCAGGCTCTAACCACTGAAACAACAACTTATTTAGGGAGATTTACAATACCTGGGTATCTTTTAAAAACCTGTTCCTCATGAGATTGCTGCTAAATTACCCTGAACACCTAAAATCTAACTTACATTGCAGTATACCAAATCTCACTGCTCCAGATGGTTGGGTTTTTGTTATGTTCTAGGGTGATTGGTTCTGTGGCATTTCACGCCTAATCTAAGGTGCAGAGTGCAATCAACTTGAGGAAACGACAACCCAAGTGGGATGTTCCAAACACTGCCAACTCAGCGGGATAGGTGTTTGCAGGCTGTAACTCACGCTACCTGTTTTAACCTACCTAGCTTCCTCTAAATGCAGAGAAAGCCTGATGACACACCTGCAGGACTGCACCAAATTAGTTACAAGGAACCAAGACAGCTCCCGCGAGCCAAGTGCACACTCTATCCGGCCAAAGACTCAAGAACAGCAGGAGCCCTGGCCACTGCATCCCCACCAAACGTAAATCACAGCGCAACTGTCAAGAGTTATTACAGAGTTCTGGGACTGACTACCCAGAGATGGCAAAATTCAGGAAAGCAGGCTGCTCACTTTACCCTGGGAGCCCTAAATGCTGGCTTTGTTCCTATCACCGACACCTGTCAGAGTCTTATCACCTGATTTTGTGACTCTGGACCGACTGGGAGTTTCCGGTTTTGGCTCATCTTGGTCTTTCTCTTCCTTCTTAATGTCGTCAGGCTTCTTTTCTTCCTTTCTTTCATTCTTCTCCTCCTTCTTAATTATGGTTCTATGTGAAAACATGGCAGATGACCCTCAACTGCCCACACTGTGTAACAACACAGTTCACACCAAGCATCACTCACACACATGAAACCAAGCAGCAGTAGGGTGGACAGTATGAAAATCACGGTCATAGTAACCCACCTCTCTCCATGAGGCCACAATTCCATTGATGCTATCTGCTACATCTAGCAATGAACCTACTGAAACCAGAGGCTTATGGGTTGTTTTCCCCAGATACTATGTGCTCCAGTACATAAGACATAAATGCATGCTACTGGTATACACACTATTCAAGGACAATTACTAGGAACTGAGTTTAAATCTTTTCTGTCATGTATGGATTCCATCTTATTTCCAAGTTTTGAAGGAAAAAGTTTTTCCAAACACAGAGCCTATCAAAGTAGAGGTGCAGCACAGGATGTCAAGCTCCTACTGAGTGAAGCAGTGGGACCTCACCCTGGGAAACTAACACACCACACTTGGTAATTTCTGCACACTTCTGGAAGGCAGGTAAAGTAGCATGGTCTGTGCCAGCAAATAAGGAAGCTGTTAGGAACATTTCAATGGAAGGCAATTTAATTTTAAGTGCTGAAATAAATCATCTCAGCTATTCAAACTTGTCTCCATATTCCCTAATGCTGTTTGTCTCAGGCAATTCAATTTCACATGTATTAAATGCCAACCACGCACCAGGCTCCCAGATAGGAGAGTCAGACCCTGCAGGGTCCTCCAACAAACACATCTTGTCCTCTCTGCCAGCCTGGAACATGCTCTGGCCAGGCCGAGGGGACCTCTCAGCTCATCCTTTCTCCCTCCTGAACTTTCAGAGCACAAAGTTTGGACTTTTTGGCTTTAATGATGTTTGAGTAGTTTTGAAAAACACACACCGTCAAAATTAACGGAGGCCCACCAGAACCAACAACTCTGAAGTGCTTTTGTTAATATATTGGTTTCTTTCTTTAAAAAATAAAATCAGATGATGGTTACACAACATAGTAAAAGTAACTAACAGCACTGAATTATACATGTAACCAAACATACTAACCGCAGGTTGGTGGCTCAAACCGACCCAGAGGCACCTCTGCCTGGTGATCTGCTTTACAGCCTTGAAAAGCCTATGAGCAGTTCGACTCTGCACACATGGGGTCGCCATGAATTGCAATCAACTTCATGGCAACTGACAAAAACCTACTAGGAAAGCTACTCGAAGGCAGTTTGGTTTTAAACATCATGAGCGAATTGCCAGGTTAAGAGCAGCAGCTCTGGGAGCGCTGAGACTAGGTTTAATCTTTGTCGTTTCTGGCTGGGCTGTGTGACCTAGGGTGAGGCACCTGCCCTCTCTGGTTTCCTCTCCTCATATCTCAAAGGACTGCTTATCACAGATCATCTGACGTCAGCTCATTACTACCACCTTCCTCTCTGCATAAACATGCCTCACTTTTGTGATCAGAAAAGAAATGCATAAAATGCACTTCCAAGGTGCTGTTAACACCAAGTTGTCCCAATGGTTCTCCACAGTCTACCAATAGAGTTTCAGCAGTACCAACAGGATGTATCTTTGGCGAAGGTGCGTCTCTCTCCCAAGGAGGTGAAGGCTAATCACCCATTACACTAGGCCTACAGATTCCAATTGGACCAACAGGAAAACTGGCAGTTACTTTTAAGAAAAAAAACTTCAATGCACGAGGACTGATGATACTCAAGATACTCATGGACACATTGACGCAATCACAAATTTTCTTGCATAAAACATGACAGAAAAAAATAGTTACTGAGAGATGGACAGATTCTCTGCAGAGTGGTCAATTACATGAACGGGAGTAGACCACACAGAGGAAATCAATCACGTTGACAATGTCAACACAATGCAGACACCCAGCTTTCTGAGAACAGTGCTGAATGGGGACTTCATTTTCACAGAAAGATGAGCCTACAGCTTTGATACAAATAAGCAATGCGTGCTTTGACAAAATGGTCTCTATTTCTAGTTTAATTAAAGATATACCATTCCCTTGACGAAAACAGTAGCTTAGACCCATGGTTCCCAAACTAATGTGCCAAGGAACCACAGGGTGGGGTAGTGACTTCCCAAAGTGCCCTAGGAGACTTTAAATTTGTGAAAGAAACAGTGCGACACCTGACATATGTCAGACACACAGCAGATGGAGGCCGTACATGCCGGCCTGTATCTGGCTGCATCTTCTGCAGGGTGTGGTGCCTTTGCCAAGATGGATTTCTGGCAGCTGCTGTGAGAAAAATAAGAACCGCATGAAAATCAGCATGGATCGGGGGATGACATCAAGGTCTGAGAAGCTGCGTGGGGCCCAAAAGGTTATTTAAGAATGAGATTAAAACCTTCTTTCATTTCATGTGTATTATTTTTTAAAATGACTACCAAGTTATTAGAACACAGACACTTAGGAAAGGATCACCTGAATCTACTTTTAAAAGTTCCAGGTTGCTGCTGCTGGGTGCCACGGAGTCAAGTCCAACTCACAGCACCCCATGTGACAAGAGTATGGAGTGTCCCACAGGGTTTCCTAGGCTGTCATCTTTATGGAAGCAGACTGCCAAGTTCTTCTCCCATGGAGCCACTGGTTAGGTTCAAACCACCAACATTTCAGTTATCATCCAAGTGCTTAACCCTTGCGCCACCAGGGGTCATTTACCTCACTTAATAGCTACACACAGAAAGCTGTGTGTGAAAAGTGTAGCAAGATACAAAACCCACTTGCCATTTCAATAAGCTGGAAAGGCTGGTTACGTCCAGGAGGGGATGAGGACACGGGTGCTGGATTCATGAGTGACACAATGGCCCCCACTTACCCTCCTCCCAGCCACCCTGAGGAAAAGATTAAAGTGACTTTACTTTTCCATTTTGATCTCCACAGAGTGATGCCTGTCTACACTAGAGGATTTTTCCTTCTTCACCTCACACTCTTTTCTCTCAGACAGCTTTTTCCCAGCAGGTTCGTTTTTGGCCTAGAAAAACAAAGGGACAGGAATGAGGAAAGAATGCAGCACAGCTCCTTGTTTGTAAATGCCATGAGTTTCAGTGCATGAGAAACACCTCACCTTCTCTACGGAAATCATTCTTCCATGCAGTTCTGTTCTGTGAAGGTGGTTAATGCACTTGGTGGCCTCATCCGATGTTGACATGGTGACAAAGCCATAGCACCGTGCCCCAGGACTGCGGGCATTGGTGACCACTTTGGCTCCAACCACCTTTACAAAAAAACAGCTTATTACAATTATTAACAGATACTACGGTGAAAAAGAATCATTCCCACTTACAATGTTTCACTCCTCTGGAAACTGCTAGTTCTTCTGAATGACTAATGGAACTGGTTCTAATTAATCCTGGCCTATCGAATGACTACTGCTTTTCTGCTAAGGTCCTCACTCACAGAGAAAACCACCAATATACACAGTTCAATTTCACTATGCATTAAGTGAAAACATTTCCCACTTTGGGCCTGAGCTTCTGTGCATGGTGACAGAATGACTAGGAAGAGGACAGTGCTCATGGCAGCATCACATGATGGAAGTGATCAATGTCACTGAATTACACATGAATCAGCAAATGTTTCGCTATACGTATTATTTGTGCAATTTTTAAAAACGCAGAACAATTCTCCCTGTTCGGACCATTTCCTCACGCAGACTCAGTCTCAGAAGAGCCGTGACACTAACATGACCTGTCCAGGGCACCCTCAGAGAAAGGACCACCATTCTGGTCAACACAGACTAACAAGCACATGCCTTCCTACTGAAGCAACTTAAAACCCGGAGAGCACAAGGTCAACTATAGTTTTCAGACACTGAAATCAGGCCACTGAAGACCATGATCCCAGAGAGAGAGACAGCACAAGGGGAGCCTGACAGTCATCCCAGCTTACAGCCTGGAGGGTCCAGTCCATGGGGCAGGCAGCAGGAGTTGAGGGGCGATGCCCCTGTCCTCAGAGATCAATGCAACTGAACTCACAGACCAGGACACGCCAGACAGGAGAAAGCCACATGCAGAGAGCTCAGATATCTGCAGAGGGCGACCCTGAGTTAGGTACTGAGCACTGACAAGACACGTGTGCGAGAAAACCACCTGAGGTTGGAAGAGAACTACCTGGAAAGAGAAGAGGGAACAACCCACAGACGCACTGGGGTGCACACCATCCCTCTTCCCAACATCCAGAACAGAAAAAGCTTGTAATTCAGAATACCACGCAGAATCCTCAAAAGGGTATTACCCTAGGAATGGGACAAAATTAGCACCCGCATAAAGGCTGCTCTGGTCCTGATAAGACAGCACCAAACCAAAGCTTCAAAGGCTCAACCTACATCCAAGTAACTTAACTATGCCTCAGGAAAAAAAAGGGTCAATAACATTTATAGAAAGACAAGAATAACCAGCATACACCAAGATAAAGTTTACAAAGCCTGGTATCCAATGAAAATCACTACGCAAGCAAAGAAGAAAGTAAGACCTATGATGAAGCGAGGTTAAAAAAACAAACAAACAAACAAAAAAACCTGACATAGACCCAGAAATGACAGAGATGATACATTTAGTAGATACAGATATTCTAAAGTGAATAGCTGTATTCTGCATGTCTAAGAAGGTAAAAGAATGTTAGACAAACAATGCAAAACAAAAAATTAGGGCCTTAGAAAACATACCACTCAGAGGGGAATCTATGTAGGAGATCCTGGATAGAGCGGGAGAACAATGTGAAGAAAACACAAAATCATTTGGCAAAAAAAAGGGGAGGGGGGGAAATAACACATCAGGTTTGCTGGTCTGATAGAGCCTAATGGAACCACTGAGACTATGGCCCCTAGCTGCCCTTCAGGTCTGAAATTGAACCCACTCCTGTGGCTTCCAGCCAAACAAAAGACTGAACATTCACACTAGGTAGATACACTCCTTGGAGAGAACAATCATGGGACAAAGAAGGACAGTGTGTGCACAGGGACACAGCTCAAGGGGCAGGAGTGCATGGAGGGAACAATACAGGGAAGAGGTAAGTATGGGGAGGAAGTGGGAGGGTAGCTGTTGCACTGTGGCGAATTGTAGTCAATGTCATGAGACAAAGTGTATGTGCACTGCTGTATGGAAAGTGAATTTGCTCTGTCAACTTTCACCCAAATCACAATTAAAAAAAAAAGACATAATGAAAGAAGCTATCAAAATATCATATACACAGTACTGCATTATCAGTATTAACAAACATTAATCTATGGGTGGATACATAAGTAGACAAACAAAATGATCAGGTATGGATAGGCATTATAAACATTACATATGAAGAAACCAATCATTAAAAAGACAAGAAAGGAAAAAAAGACCAAAAACGATGTCAGGAAAAACTCTGAAACTTACACTTGAATGGAGTAGCTAACACAAATGGAAGAAATAACAAGATAAAAAAGTTGACTAAAAATTTTAAAGATCAGCTTGAGAAGGCAAAATAAAGTGTTATAATGAAATGTGGAAAGAGCTGGAGTTAAAAAACCAAAAGTGAAGATGACCTGAGCTCAGCATTTCTCAAGCTGAAAAACTTGCAAGAATAAATTCAAGCCTCAAGCTGCAATACTGAGGGATTCTATGGGCAGAATATTGAATGATGCAGGAAGCATCAAAAGAAGATGGAAGGAATAGTTATTGTACAAAAAGAATTGGTTGATATTCAACTATTTCAGGAGGTAGCATATGATCAAGAACCGATGGTACGAAGGAATAAGTCCTAACACTGCACTGAAGGAACTGGTGAAAACCAAGGCTCCAGGAATTGACAGAATACCCACTGAGCTGTTTTAGCAAATGGATGCAGTGCTTGAGGTGCTTATTCATTTACGCCAAGAAATCTGAAAGACAGCCACCTGGCCAACTGACTGGAACAGATCCCTATTTGTACCTGTTTCAAAGAAAGGTGATCCAACAGAATGCGGAAATTATCAAACAATATCATTAATATGACATCCCAGTAAAATCTTGCTGAAGATAATTCAAAAATAGTTGCAGCAGTGTATTGACAGGGAACTTCCAGAAATACAAGATGGATTCAGAAGGGGAAATGGACCAAAGGCTATCATTGCTGGTGTGTCAGATGGATTTTGGCTGAAAGCATAGAATACCAGAAAGATGTTTACCTGTTTTACTGACTATGCAAAGGCATTTGACCATGTGGATCGTAACAAATTACAGATAACATTGCAATGAATGGGAATTCTGGAACACTTAATTGTACTCACGAGGAACCTGTACATAGACCAAGAAGCTGCCGTTCAAACAAAACAAGGAGATACCACATGGTTTAAAGTCAGGAAGGGTGTGCACCAGGGTTGTATCCTTTTGCCATACTTATTCAATCTGTCTGCTGAGCAAATAATCTGAGAAGCCGGACTATACGAAGAAGGTGGCATGACTACTGGAAGAAGACATCAACAAATTGAGATATACGGATGACACAACCTTGCTTGCTGAAAGTGAAGATGCACTTACTGATGAAGATCAGACACTAAAGCCTTCAACATGATTACACCTAAACATAAAGAAAACAAAAGTCCTCACAACTAGACCAGTAACACCACCATAAATGGAGAGAAGATCGAAGCCATCAGGTATTTCATTTTACTTGGATCCACAATCAACACCCACGGAAGCAGCAGTCAAGAAATCAGACGTCAAACTGCACTGTGCAAATCTGCTCCAAAACACCTCTTTAAAGTGCTAAGAAGCAAAGATGTCACTCTGAAGACTGAGGTGCACCTAATCCATGCCATGGTATTTTCAATAGTCTCATATGCATGTAAAAGCTGCACAATGAGTAAGGAACACAGAAGAGCTGATGGCTTGAATTATGGTGATGGCAAAGAATACCTTGGAAAATGCCTTGGACTGCCAGAAGAAGGAACAAATCTGTCCTGGAAGAGTGCAGCTGGAATGTTTCTTGGAAGCAAGAAAGGTCAGACTTCACTTATTTTGTGGTCTGAAGGGACCACTCCCTGGAGAAGGCTATCATGCTTCATGGTAAAGTAGAGGGTCAGCAAAAAAGGGGAAGACCCTCAACAAGATGGATTGATACAGTGGCTGCAATGATGGGTTCAAGTATAACAAGACTGTGGTGATGGTGCACGACCGGGCAGTGTTTCATTCCACTGTATGTAAAGTTGCTATGTGCTGGAGTCGACTTGATGGCACCTAACAACACAACAACATATGTAAGCCCAGTAGATGATATTTCTACATCTGTTATTTATACATGCTATGAAACTGTCCATATATGTTGTTGTTGTTTTTGTTAAGTGCCGTCAAGTCATTTCCGACTCATAGCAACCCCATGCACAGCAGAACGAAACACTGCCTGATCCTGCGCCAGCCCCACAATCCCTGCTATACTTGAGCCCATCATCGCAGCCACCATATCAATCCATCTCGTTGAAAGCCTCCCCCTCTTTCGTCGG
>NW_006922048.1:1871096-1874723 GCF_000298275.1 Orycteropus afer afer | reverse complement strand
CCATTTGCTTTAGCTATCTCCACTATATAGGTCCATATATATAATACAGATAACACAGGGAAAGTTATGATAACTTCTTAACCACAGCCAAACACCTTGAAGGAATGAGTTGCTGGGTGGGCAGGTTCAGGATAATGGCTGCAGGAACATACTCAACTGGCATAACATACTACACAAAAACATCGGTCTACTTTCTACTTTGATGAGCAGTGACTTGGTATTTAAAAGCCTGTAAGCGGCCACGTAAGATGCAACAAATGTTCTCTTCTCATCCGATACAAAGGAAAATGAAGAAAATCAAAGACGCATGGAAATAATTAGTCCAAAGGACTTAGTGGGCCATAGGAACCTCAGCCTACATGACCCTGAGACCAGAAAAACTACACGGTGCCCAGCTATCACTGTCAACCACTCACAAAGGGATCAAAATTGAAGATTCTGGATAGAATGTGAGGAAAATGTGGAACAAAACTCAAAATCATAAAAAAGACTAGGCTTACTGTTCAGACAGAGACTGGTGGAATCCTTGAGATAAGGCATGCCATAGTCACACTCTCCAGGCCTAGCACTGAACTCATTCCATGACTTAACCTTCAACCAAACAGACAGGCCTACATGATGAACAATTACACCAGGGAGGTGCACTCCTTAGAATAACCAACAGTGGGAGATCAGAATGGCAGGATTTACACAGGAAGATCACTCAGAGGGCTGGAATGCATATGAAATGACACAGGGAAAATGTTAACTACAAGGAGGAAGTGGGAAGAGAGCTGATACAACATTGCAGGGATTCCAGTCAACGTGAGGAAACAAAATGCAAATGAACTGTTGAACGAGAAATGAATTTGCTGTGTAAACTTTCAAACAAATCACAATTTAAATAAATAAATAAAGGGGAAAAATTTGTTACATATATATTTACCATAATAAAGACTAACGCAGGTATAAACGCTTACAAATCAAACAAGAAAACCAATGAGAGGGAAGCATCAGTGAGATAAGGGAAAACTTGGAGTACCCAAGGTGGGAAAGGCAAAAAATATTAGCAAACAACCCCAAAACACAGCAAAATCAAAGTGCTCAAAACCAGTGATAAAGAGAAAAATTGTAAAAGCAGCTGCAACAGGTCCCAAGGAACAGAGGCCAGAGTGACAGCATCCTGGAATTCTACCCCCAGTGAAACTAACCCCCAAAGAAGGCAAAATAAAGACTTTGCCAGACATACAAAAGCTACAATTCTTCACCACCAACAACCCTGCTCTCCTAGAAATCATAAAAAATAGAAGTCCTCAGACTACACACAACCTGTTACAACTGTTATCACTTACAGATGTGGTTAGTCAACACGTGTACTTCAATTCCTAAAATGCAACTACTAAAAAGAGAAGACAGTGCAACTAAGCCAACAAAGATAAATGAACAGAAGCAAAAAAAATATGCAGTTAAAAGAAGGCAGAGAGAAAGACTATACAACTATGAGACCAAAAGAACTAGATGGTGCCCAGCTACCACTGCCATCCACTTGGAAGGGATGTAGGAGATCCTGCATAAAGAGGGAGAACAATGTGGAACAAAACTCAAAATCATTTGGAGGCAAAAAAAAAAAAAAAAAAAAAAAAGAAGGTGGGGACCAGGTTTGCTGGTCCAATAGAGCCTGGTGTAACCACCGAGACTATGGCCCCTAACTGCCCTTCAGGTCTGGAATTGAACCCACACCTGAGGTTTCCAGCCAAAGTACAGGCATGTGAGTTAAACATTTACCTCAAGTAGACACATGCCCTGGAGAGAACAATCATGGGAGAAGGAAGGGCTGCTTATGCACAGGGAGATAGCTCAGGGTGCAGAAGAGTATGAAGGGATGGACACTGGGAGGAGGTAACTATGGGGAGGAAGTGGGTGGGGAGCTGCTGCATTGTAAATTTTGGTCAATGTCATGAGACAAAGTATATGTGAACTGCTGTATGAAAGGTGAATTTACTCTGTAAATCTTCACCCAAATCCTAAAAAAAAAAAAAAAAAAAAAAGAAGGCAGAGAGAAAGAAAAGGGTACAAAGAACCAACGGGACAAACAGAAAACAAGAGCAAGACGGTGGCTTTAAACCAAGTACCCAGATACTTGCGTGAAACATCAATGTGCTCTATTAGGGCGTTCAGAAACACAGTGTGAAAGCTGAGAGCTTTGGGGGATGGAAAGAGCCCTAGACCCAGGAGCCCTGTGCTCTGGTCTCTGGCCAGTGAGTTAATCTGAACAAGCCATCTCCCCACTTGGGCCTCAGGGTCCCCATGTGAGAAACAGCAAGGTAGACGCCCTGCTCTCTAGGTTCCTACAGACTTGGCCAACTGTGTTCTGACCAAAGAGGGAGGAAAGCCTCTCTCTGTGCAGAGTGTCCTGTGCAGGGCTAGGAGCAGATGTCAGCTCTGACAGACATGAAGCCTCCCATCCTTTCCTTTCCACAAGGTCAGGGAGCTGTGCTAATGAGAGGCCCACTGACACCCCCCCCCCCAAGTAATTATACACACATGGGCATCACTTCTGATGACAGACAGAATCCAAATGATAAGCTCAAGTGTCACTGCCCCCACCCCATGTCCTCTGCCCTCGAGCTCGACACACAACAACCTTTGATTAGTTCATACAAAGCCAAGCCCTGTCCTACCTGGAGTTTGCCTATCCTGTTACTTTTGCCCAGAGCTAAGCTCCGTGGCACAAATGACTCCATAATCACTAGGCCTCAAGTGAAACTACCACGCCCTTAGTGAGGATTGGTGAATCCCACTCCCGAATCTAGACCCCACTTGTGGCTTGCGTTTTCTTTAACACACTGGTCCTAACGCAGTGTGTGTACTTGTTTTTTAAAAGGGGATTTTACCACCAGACTGTAAAATGTCTGAGGACAGTGAGTGCATGTTTGCTTCTGCTTCCTCACCAGGGCCTGAGTGAAGGAGGACCTCCACAAATTATCCAAATGGATGAGCAGGTTGTAGCTGTAACAGTTTTTGAACCCCTTCTTAAAAGACATTTATTATAAAGAGTAACTCAGTATGATGAATGCTTTTTCTGGACCTGGGCTGTGTCAGTCACTAAAGCACTGACACATGATCCGGTGATGAGACCTAGACAAAGAGAAGCTCGGGCCGTCAAGATGCAGCAGTGCCAGACGCACAAGAGCCCGTGTCTGGAATTCCTGCATTGTTTGAACACCAAGTGCAACCAAGCTTTTCCCACTTAGAGGGCTACTTCCTCCAAGTCATCCAGGAGCCTAGGCAGGCTTCCCAGGCGAAGATTACATGCAGGACAACAGCATCATTTAAAGATGCCCTGAGGTCCCTGGAAGCCTTCTGAATTGTATTTTTCTCCTCCCCTAAGAGCTGTGTATTAGTGATTCATAAAACTACCATCACGTTCCATTGATCAAACTACATAACTACAATGCTAAACAGTGTAAGTACACTACTCATTTTTTCAAAACCCTCTTTCAACAAATGGATTCACTTACTAAGGAAAATGATTTAGATTGCTAGCTTTAAGAAAGTTCTATTACAGGACAAAAGATGATGGTTACTTAAGAATGTCAGAAAAGGAGGCGGGCAAGATGGCGGATTAGGAAGAAGGATTGCACAGAC
>NW_006922048.1:1796866-1862319 GCF_000298275.1 Orycteropus afer afer | reverse complement strand
CATCAGAACACATGGATCTGAGATTTATACGAATAGATTTTCTGAGCAGGGTTTTACTGAAGCGATGAACCTTTTGCTTCACTTGCTCTCCACTCTGATCCGGGAAACAACGTAAGGTGCGCTACGCAAAGTGGGGCATTTTTCACTTTTGCAATTTCAACAAAAAAGAGAACCAATAAAATTAACTATTGCCAGAAGTTTTTAACCCCTAAATGTGTTAAGCGCAAATCAAGGCCGGATGATCTAATGAAATGAATTGTGTCCCCAAAACAGACACATCAAAACATCTGTGAACATGACCTTGCTTGGAAACAGGGTCTATGAAGATGTTATTAGCTAAGTGAACACAAGGCCAGACTGGAGCAGGCTGGGTCGTAACCCTCTATAAGTAATGTCTTCTTATAAACAAGAGCAGACACAGAAGGAAGACAGTTAGGGGAGACTGGCGTGAAGGCAGAGATTGATGCGATTCATATACAACCCAAGGAACACCAAAGACTGCTGGCAACTCCCAGAAGCAGGCAGAGATGAGGAAGGGTCCTCGTCAGGAGCTATTAGAGGACCATGGCTTGGCTGACACCCTGCATAGGGACATCAGCCTCCAGAACTGAGGTACAGTAAGTCCCTGATGTTTTAAGCCACCTACTCTGAGGTGCTTTGTGATGGCAAGCAGAGGGTGCGAACACAGTTGACGAGATGTGAGAGAGCCTACCTTCCCGTGTTTGCTGAAGAGGTTCTTCAGATCAGTTGCTCGGGTTGTTGAAGACAGTCCACTCACCCAGAGATTCCGACCAGAACTGCTACTAACACGACCTGGGGCAGGAGGGAGGGAGGGGATTACCCTTCACCTCACGGCAGCGGAGGGGGCACAGCAGTGCTCTCCTAATACCTCATCTCCACTCTTCTGACTCAAGTGCTTCATGACTGCTGACAGACAGGAGGGAGGGGGAGAACCTGGACAGCAGACACACACAAGTCCAGCCTCCTCACTCCAGGAACACTCCTGTCCATGTCAGTGTCACACAGAAACGGTGGTGATGGTCAATGAGCAAGCAATACAGCAGTTTCTAAAATTCTCCTGATGTTACTGCTCAGGGGGGGAGAAAGACTCCTGTCCCAGAATGATTTTCATGATCCCATAAATGACAATCACAGAGCCGTACTGACAATGAAAACAATGACAATGTTCCTTTTACAGGAACATTATTACATCGTTAATTCCAACACCTCTTCCCCAAACACCTAGAACTAAACCACTGGACCAAGACGGGGGTCAGCAGGCATCTATCTCCCTCCCAAAACAGGGACCCCCAGAAGCCTCCCATCCATGCAAGTTAAGCATACCTTTCTCGTCTTTAATGATTGGCTTTATATCTTTTTCTTCCTTAAAAGAGCTAGAGACAAGAGTTAGTGTTACTCACACAGGGGAAGAACGAAAGAAAACTAAATTAAAAGCATGGTATGTGCTACAGCTGAATACCTACCAGAAAGTTAGTCTGAAATAAAATTTTGACACCTTTGCAAACTTAGATTGGAAATCTGACTTCCCCAAAAAATACAATGTCAGATTCTTAAAAGTCAATTTGATTTAGCTGAAGATAAATCATTTAACAATTTAAGAACACAACCTTGACAGGTTGAGGAAAAAAAAGATCAAATCACCCACTAAAAAATACACAAAGAGAAATAAAACACTCTCTAGAAGTTAACTACAACTGCATCAGTCTGGCTGGCCGATTGCAGACAAACAGCTTATGTGTGTCATTAAGTGACCAATGAAAGGAGATAGCGTCTGGTCTAAAACTGAGAAAAAAACAAACCTCATTTTCTGATCAGCGCCCTCACTGGTTGAGGACTCTTTAGGAGCCGGAGGGACTTCATTACAAGCTTCATTATCAAGCTTCTTCACGTCTTCTTTGCTATCTCTGGGCTCAGGGCTTTGGGCTTCCTGGGCCGCCTCCGCCACCTCCTCGCTAGAGGCGTCCGCGTCTTCTGGGCCTTTACTACTCTGCTCAACTGGCTTCTCTAGCCCTACGGGCTCACAGTCCGGGCTCTCACCATCGCCTGTCTGCTCCACGGGCTCCCTTTTCACTACCGCTAACAGGGTGTCTGCCTTGCTCCACTGAGCGTGTGTTGACTCGCTGGCCAAATCTAAATCGCCCTCCTCCTGCTCCTCCTCCGGGTGAGCGCTGTCAAAAAGGTCCTCTTCTTCCGCGAGCTTTCTGTCTGGCCCCACGCTACTTGTATCCTGTGCCAATGGCTGCTCCAGCTCGGAACCTTCTTCTTTTACTGGCTCAGATTTACAAGTTTCCCCCAAAATGTCGAGTATTTTCTCATTTTCTACGGATTTAACAGGAATAGAATGGCACAAGGTTTAATTACCAGGGAAACAAAGCAATCACAAATGCGGATCTCGCATGGCTGCCACACTAACATGAAGAGAACGCCTAGCTACACAGAGATTGGAAAACCCGAGGGTATGCACATTTACCTGCTTTGACTACCTGCACACCAAGCGACTACCGCATTACGCCTCTATGCTACAGGGAAGAGACAAGGCCCCCACAGACTTAAACACCTATAACCATTGGGCTGGTTCTCAACAGTCTTCTTCACGTGATTGTTCAAGTCTAGGTCTTCTACTTATTTTCCAAAGTCCAAGGTGCTGAACCAAATGCAATCACCATTCACTGAACAGCTCAATTTCCAAATTTCTTTGAATTTCTTTTAATAGAACCGTCCAATATGAAAACGAGAAACTCGTCCAACGGCGGGAGATAAACGCAGTCCAGAAGGGGAATAACATGGTGGAAATTTTCCTGAAGAAACTGTTTCGTCTTCTGGAATCCAGTCACTTCTCGGGTTAGAACTGCCCTCACCTCTGCTTCAGCCTGCCTTAACTGCATTTATCAAAATGGCTGCAGCAAAATATCACAAGATCTGTTTCATGTGTAGAAACACATGTTAGCACCATGGGGGAAAATGACTTAAGGCCACTCTCTGTGGTTAAAGAGATGAAAGTCAATTACTGCTGCATCTCACCAAATATATTTGACCTCAAGAACCAGAACATCACTTGTACAGATCTGGTGATACGAATGGGTTTCCAATCTCTGATCTTTGTACGATCTGGATTGTCCACCAGTAAAACAATTTACAAAACCATAACACAGCTTAAAATATAGACAGCTTAAGAAAATAGTAGCGTGAAAACTCGCAAACCATAACTGTTGTGTTTTTCTTATCAGTACCTGGCTCCAATAGAGGTTCTTCAATCTCCTATTTAAAAAAGAAAAGAAAAGGAAAGGAAAATCCACACAGTACTTTAAAAACAAGGCAGATACACTTCCCTAGTTAATACCCACTTCTCTCATGCTGATTCTGATGGTGCCCCTAGGGGATAGAGGAGAACTGGCCCACAGAGCTGCCAAGACTTTAAATCTTTATGGAAGCAGAATGCCACATCTTTACCCCGTAAAGCAATTGGTGGGTTCGAACCACCAATCCCCTTGGTTAGCAGCTGAGGACTCAACCACTGAGCCACAAGGACTCATCTTTCCTAGTAAATATAGCTGTCAATCATTAGTGAATAAATCAGAGCTTCTAACTGGTTCTTCCCAGTTCAGTCGTGGCCAAAGAAGTGACACCACAACAGTAACCTGAATGGGAAAAACTATGGGTCGAATGAAGCCCTGCTAGAAACTTAATCTCTTGGAAAATGAGGGTAGCGTATGTGTTGTATAACAACCAAATCTCTTCCTTGTCAGGTTTTAAACAATTGCAAACAGCAATGTGCTCAAAGATGGCAGTCAGCTGTTCGACTTTGAATGGGTGTGGCTTTCCATAGTCCTAGCGACAATCCAGTCTCCTGCATCAAGCTCCCGAAAAGGTTCACTACACCTCTTCCGACTCTCCCGCCAATAAATTTTCCTGTTGCAGTTAGCATTCTGGATCACCTTAATTATAAAAATTCAGGTCTATTCTAGTTTCACTTCACTGGCCATGACTGAACCAGTTCACACTATTTAAAGCCCTGGGATAAATACTTCTACCAAAAAATTGACTGCACTCACGTCTTTGATAGTACCTAGAACAGTGTCAGGGAGGCAAGCTCATTTTGCTAGTTCCTCTCTGGAGGAAGAGGCAGGCAGCAAGGTTACTTGGCTTGACCAGTTCTCCCCTCAGAGTTTGCTCACTACATCCCCAGTTCTCTGCAACTAGCAGTGAGCCATGCACCTTTCTGTCTCAGGACCACAGCCTGCCCTTCTGCCCCCCGATCCTCCTCTCCCTCTTCACTGGACTGACTGATGGGTAAGACCAAGAAGCCCTCCAGATGCACACATGGCCCAGCCACCTGACAACCCCCACCCAATCACACTTGATGAGTATGCTCTCCAGCTGGCTTGGCTGCCTGCTCCAAGAGTATTTGCTCAACGAGTCACCCCCAGCATGCTACTCAGTTGTTGGAGATGCCCTCGAGTCAATTCTGACTCACAGTGACCCCATGTGATGGAACAGAACTGCTCCACAGGGTTTTCTAGGCTGCCATCTTTATAGGAACAGACTGTCACTGTCAGGTCATTCTCCCATGAAGCTGTTGGACAGGTCCAAACTACAAACCTTTAGGTTAGTAGCCGAGCAGTTAAGGACTACGCCACCAGGGCTCCTTACCTAGCTCAGTACCAATGTAGTTAAAATGATGTTAGTCAATTTACAAACATCTTATCAACTAAGCACTCATTTAAAGTTTCCTGTTACCCAGAACTAGGTGGTAACTCACCGGAGTTACTTTGAAGTCCAATGATGAAGTATCCAAAGTGTCCCCGAAGCCTTCCCCATCTACCTGCAGAACAACATGAAAGACAACTTTGTGTAGACCAGACACAGCTGGGAATGTCAAGGCCACTCCTTTTCAGGCAACCTGGGGGTTGATTTTCTTCATAGCATGTATTGCCATCAGCAAGTGTGCTATTGGATTATTCTGATTGTCACCTGCCCCCTGCCAAAGTGCACATACCACAGGGATTCTATGGTACCAGAAATGTTGTCTCTGACAGTGGCTCGCAGATGGCAGGGCCTCTGTCAACATGCGCTGAATAAACAAACAATTGATTTCCAAGGCAGTTTATATAACTGGTGATCAGCATCCACTGTCCAATCACGGAATTTCCAAAGGAAATCCAAAAGGAAAATGAGTGACCTTGTACTCTTCTGCTCTGACTTGGAAGCACTTCCATCTAGACCACTTTATTTACAACAAACATTTAAGTAGATTGTTTTGTATTTAATTATTAAACTACTATGACTTTCAGTTTACCAGACTTGAAATACAAAAATAACCCTTCTAAATAATCTGCTCTTATTTCCATTCCTAGGTTTGAACAATGGAGTCCTGGTGACTAACGGTTAAGCCCTAGGCTGCTAACCAAAAGGTTGGAGGTTCATAACTCACCCAGAGGCTCCACAGGAGAAAACCTGGTGATCTACCTCTTAAACTGTTGTTGTTGTTGTTGTTTTATGTGCCGTCGAGTCAGATCCGACTCATAGCAACCCCTCCTTGGGATTCCGAGGTGGCATCACTACGGAAGTAGATTGCCCAACCTTCCTTCCGAGGAGTGGCTGGTGGGTTTGAACTGCCAGTCTTCTGGCTAGCAGTCAAGTGCCTTAGGCACTGCACTACCAGAGCTCCCACCCCTTAAAGAGTATAGTTTAAAAAATCCCATGGGGCAGTTCTACTCTGTCACATGGGGTTGCTAGGAGTCAAAAATCAAATCAGTGGCACCCAACAACAGGTCTGAATCTATAACCTGGATGCTTCCATTAACCATGGATATGCTCTGAAAAGTTAACACTCCCATGTAAGCATTATGCTGAAAGAGAACTATGCCAACCTAGGTCAAGGTGTGGTAATATTTGGAAATTGTGACATGGCTTTTCACCTTTAGGTGTAAGGTTCAGTCCTATGAGGCCACTTTTCCAAAGGTTTAGAGTTGTTAGGCATTACTGAGCGGACCAGGAGCAGACCGCCAGGTCTTCCTCCCATGGAGCACCGGTGGGTTCAAACAACCAATATTTCAATTAGCAGCCCAGTGCTCAACACCACTGTGCCACCAGGGCACCTCTTTCCACTATTATTCTAATTATTTTTTATATAAATGTGTGATGCTAAGCATATAAAACGATTTTTAAAATATCTCAGGGGTACAGGATAGGCTATATACGCACAGGATAATACAGAAGAGAATGACCTGAATGATTAGGTCAGGAATTATTTTTGTTTTCTCCTCTATTATCTGTGTGTGTTTTTAAAGTTTTTTTTTTTTTTAAAGGGAAAGACATGCAGGTAGAAGAGCCAGGAATAAAAATAGGAAATGGAATACATAGCTAATTGCCTCCATGAACCACGAGATCAGAAGAACTAGATGGTACCCAGTTACTATCACTGAACATTTTGATCAAAGTGTCTATAAAACAATCCTGATCAAAAGACAGAATACGCAGAAAAAAATTTTAAATTCTTAGGGAATCTAGCCTTTCTGGAGCCATGGACGGTGAATAAATCCCTGCAACTATCACCCTGAGACAATCTTTAAACCAAAAAAACCCTTGTTAAGTTTTCTTAAAACCAAAGAACAGTTTAACTCAACTAGCAAAGACTGTCTGTTTTGAACATACTGCTCTTTAAAGAGAATGGGGATTCTCTTTAAAGATCCATCTGTATAGGATGAAATTGACAATAGCAACTAGAAACTTAAGGGGCAGTGAGTTTATGTTAATGGGAGAAACAACTCAGAAAAAGAGGGTGAGAATGGGTGCACAACTCAAAGCATGTCATCAATATCACTGAATTGTACATTTAAAAACTGTTGAATTGGTATGTTTTGCTTCTATATACTTTCAAAAATTTAGCTTAATTAGTAAAAGGAAATACTATATATCAACTATGTCATTCTTTAATCAAGCTCAGAAAGTTTTCTCCAGTGCTACAGAAAAGCTATCTATTATAGTTAATGTCTGATACATGTAGTTTTAAATGGGTATTATTTACCACCAAGGCTCAAAGCCAAATTTAAGTATTTATGGATGCTATTTAACCACTTCCCATGTGTTTTTCCTCCTCTAAACAGCATGCAGTCACAATGGAGTGCCTCAGGGCTCTAGCCACAATTCGACCACATTTCCAAGTTACCTACAGCATGTTCTGTGAGCTGAGCCGGAAGCTGCCTCAGCTGAGCAGCCACGTATTCCTTGCTGTCACACAGGGAATAGAGAATGCTGCCCGTGCCATCCTCTCCAAAGTCGGGAGCACTGCCACTATCGACTTCAGTGTCATCTAGCACACTAATATCCATCATGTCAATATTCTGCAAGTTCTCCAAACTTGCTTCCATATCCTCCTGTGAAAAGGGAAAATGCACAGATAACCACCTGGGGCAGACCAGAGAGCCACTTCTGCCATCTCCACTGTTGTGTCCACATACCTGTTCATCTCTAGAATCTTCCTCCAAACCATTATCTTCTGTACCTTCTTCCTCCATCCTCTGTTCTAATTACAGAATAATAATTCAATCAGATTACTCAATTTCTGGTCTCATTAGTTAACACAACATGATGTACTTCAATATTGCTGATGATATGCTATCATAGAAGTAAAAAAGTGTCCATCCTCCTATAATATATAAATTTCTTTCAATTAGTGTTCTTAGTAAGCTATCAACTGGGATTTCTGCAATACTGGAGCTACCAGCCTGAGACAGGCTAAGAAAAATGGTAGTGATCTACTTCTGAAAATCAGCTAGTGAAAACCCTATGAGCACAATGATCCGATCAACTACCATTCATGAGAAAGGCATAAGATGGGTGATGTTTTGTTCTGCTGTGCACAGGCTTGTCAGGAGTTGGGCAGCTAGTGGGTGGAAGCCAGGGATGCTGCTCACCACATCCTGTAATCCAAAGGACCCCTCCCTACCATAATTATTATTAATAAATATTATTTATTCAGTCCACTTTGTCAACAGTGCCAAGGCTGAGAAACCCTGGGATTCACCATATAATGCTTTGCAATTTTAAAAATGTGGGGATATGTTTGTAAAATGGACATGGATGAGACTACTGTCAACAGTAGCAAAACTATAGAGACAATTTTTAATATATTTTTGCATCAGTGCCTAAGGCATTTGACTAATGACCAAAAGGCTGGTAGTTCAAACCCACCAGTCACTCCTCAGAAGACTGGGCAATCTACGTCCATATAGATACCGCCTCAGAAACCCAAGGTGGGGTCGGTATGAGTCAAATAGACTTGACAGCAGTGAGTTTGGTACTAAAATTTTGTATTTTTTTTTTTTTAAATAAGAAAATTTAACTTAAAAAGATCTTAATCTTTGGTTAATGATCCCAACTGTAGCCTTTACTTTACACAGCTTACTCACTGTCATTAACAAATACTTCAGAAACTCAGTTTTACTACACCAGGCACTGTGTGGTATAAATAGTTAACACATACATTTCTAACCAACCAAAAAGTTGGTGGTTCAAGTCCACCCAGAGGCACTCAGGACAAAAGACCAGGCGATCTACTTCTGAACTATTGGCCACTGAAAATGCTGTACAGTGCAGTTCCACTCTGGCACACACGGGGTCGCCAGGAGCTGGCACTGCCTCAATGGAAGCGGGTACAGTCATCTCAACATTTCATTGTTTGAACACTCCCAACAACGCCAGCAGACTTTATTATCTGCACTTGACACTGAGAAATGATTCAGCTCCTAAGCTGGGGCTCTTCAAAACTCAGGGGTCTATTCCTCCTTAAATCTAACTACAGCGGACCCTTTGGAAATGCACTGCCTACATGTCTGGCAAGTGTTCTGCTCTCCTGGCCTCTCAACAGCAGCACCTGCACAGGATGCGTGCAGGAAGCAGCAGACCAAAGAGCTTCCCAAGCAGAGCAGGGATGACCAAAACGCAGTGCACAGACAGGTGGTACCACCACCTCAAGGGCGGGGTCTGGGGTGGTAAAGAGCTGACAGGGTGGGCGACAGACTGTGGAAAATGACATTTCACTCCACACAGACTAGTTCAAACATGTAATCTTTCAAAGCACATGAAACAGTTTTCAATAACTTTGTCTGTTTAGATGAGTTAGGGCCAGGGGTTAGGGAAGAGGACTCTCGTTCTAACTTATCATGAGAAATTAAGCAGTTCTTAAACTTTTTGAAAGAAGACAGTTAGTTAAGAATCCTCAGAATTAGTCCAACTTGGTTGTAGTATCCAAAAAACACTTGGTTAATTTTATATACTCTTACATAACAAGGAGGATCTACCTTTTAAAAATAACCAAATGCCCAGACACTTCCAAAGAATGTCACCAGCTCAGCATGGAAGATGCAGACCTATAGGTGCCTTGTAGACCACCTCTCTCAGGGGCCTCCCTGGTGGTAGTGGTCATTAGCTGCCATCGAGTCACTCCTGACTCATGGTGCCCCCGTGCACAATGAAACAAAATGCTGCCCAGTCCAGCTCTAATCCCCTGATTAGTTATAGATCAGACTATGGGGATCCATGGGGTTTTCGTTGGCTCGTTTTTGAAAATAGACAGGCAGGCCTTTCTTCCTACTCTGTATTAGTCTGGAAGCCCTGCTAAACTTGTTCAGCATTGTAGCAACCCCTAAGCCTCCACTGACAGATGGGTGGTGGCTGTACATGAGGTACACCGCCAGGATCAAACCTGGGTCTCCTGCATGAAAGGCGAGAATTCTACCACTGCCCCCAGGGCTTAGTTACTTCTTTGGAAAAGGAAGGGGCCGGAACTAGATCCTCTTATCCTTGCAAGAGCCAGGCCTACAAACATTCTATTTATATCAGCGTAAATAACTTTTTAAAGCTTTTCAAATAAACACCAACTCCAAAGTTGTCCAAAGAGTTTTGATTTGACCTACGTTTTAATCCAGACAAGTTTAGTCTTTCTTCTGATGGGAAGATCCCTATGAGGGGGCCACGAACATTTTTGTCAGTGAAGTCTTAAACCTCACAGTTTTAAATAAGCAGCTACACACACACACACAAAAAAAACCCATCAAATTCACTGCCATCAAGTCGATTCTGACTCTCAGCAACCCCCTTTGGGTTTCTGAGATGTACACCTTTATGGAAGTAAATTGCCTAGTCTTCCTTCCACGGAATGGCTGGTGGGCTGAACCGCCAACCTTCTGGTAGCAGTCAAATGCCTTAGGCACTAGGCCACCAGAACTCCTTGAACAGCTACCAAAAAAAAAAAAAAAAACACCTTAAACTGAATTTTTAAGTCATATCACAACTACTGAAAACCAGACTTTCAGATAATTTCACATCTAACCACAAGAGGTACTTTTATGTTTCCTACTGTAAACCGAACTCTCACATTCACTATCATTTTGATAGTCAGAGCTTATAGCTAAAATATGGACAGTTCTATGACCATTGTAAATGTACCAATGTTTTAAAATTAAATTAAAACTTACACCCCTCATGTAACCTACATCTTAAAATCTAACTTTTTAAAATACAGGCTCCAGTTTAAACAACTCAATACATTGTGGAAGTTTCCTTCTACGGAAAGATGTTAAAAATGTTGCTTTGCTATACTTTGTTTTCTCTCTACTGTCTAAGCAGCTGCCCTGCGTTGTCTGAAATGCAGCACTTCCTCAGATGAACACGGGGACTTGGACAGCTGTGAGAATTTGTGTGGCACCTTTTAAAAACAAGGCTATCATGCAAGAGCTTTGCATTCTATTGTTCTTACCACTGAAAATATACTGATGAAGATGATAATCACCTAGTCGAGAGAGTCTTGGTGCCCAAGTTGAAGGAAATTAAATACTTCCAAAAATACACTGGCATCAGCTATAAAAAGGAATGAAGCACTGATACATGCTACAACACAGACAAACCTTAAAACATTATGCTGAGTGAAAGAAGCCAGACAGAAAAGGTCATGTTACATGATTCCATTCTAATGAAATGTCCAGAATAAAAAATCCATGGACATATAATAAATTAGTGGTTGTCTAGGGCTGGAAGAGGTGACATGGGGAGTGACTGCTTAATAGGTTTGAGGTTTCTTCTGGGCTGATAAAGATGTTCTGAAATTAGATAGAGGTGACAGTGGTATATCCTTGTGAATATGCTAAAAATCACTCACTTGTACGTTTTAAGTGAATTTATGTAAATTCGATTAAATAATAAAAAAAAATCCACTGAATTGTTTCTGAATTTTACTGCAAATAAAAAATGTTGAAATGGCAAACATTTTTATTTATATACTCACTACAGTTAAAAAAGGCACTAAATGTTTAAGATACTGATTTGGTGCAAATACTCCAACAAGCAACAAAGCTGGTTCTATCCAGTCTGGAAGGAGCCCTGGTGACACAATGGTGAAGTGCTTGGATACTAAGCAAAAGGCTGGCGGTTGGAACACACCCAGCAGATCTGAGGGAAAAAGACCTGGCAATCTATTTCTGTACAGATGATAGCCTAGAAAACCCTATGGAGCACTTCTACTGTCACATGGGATCGCTGTGAATCAGAATCAATTCAACAGCACCTAACAGCAACATTATTCAGTCTTGAGTTGGTGTCATTTTTTAACTGAGGAGGAAGCCAAGCAGGGGCATGTGGCTGGTCAGAGCAGTTGGGGCAGCTTGACGAATGTGCTTCCTCTGGGTGTTTTTTCATCCCTATAAGACCAATTGCTTGACACCTGTGCATTTTTCCATTCCCCCAGCACCCCTGGCATAGCCACCTGTTAGATGATGAAGAGCAAGCCTGCTTCTTACATCAGGGGCGCTGAATGCCAAAGAGGTCCCTCCTCCAGGCACAGAGGACAGAAAGTGCTAACCACCGGTTCTCCAATGCCTAAGGCATTCAGCCCCAGTGATGGAATGGTTAAGCACTCAACTACTGAAAGGTTGGTGGTCTGAACCCACCCAGTGGCTCTGTGGGAAAAAGGCTGTTGTTGTGTGCCATCAAGTTGATTCTGACTCACAGTGACCCCATAGCATAGAGTAGAACCATCCCATAAGGTTTCCCACATTGTAACCTTTATAGGAGCAGATACCCAGATCTTCTTTGCCAGGGAGCCTCTAGTGAGCTTGATCTGGCATCCTTTTGGTCAGTGGCCAAGCATTTAACCACTGTACCACTCCGGCTCCTTCTCCCTAGGAAACCCCTATGGGGCAGTTCTACTCTGTCACACGGGGTTGCTATGAGTCAGAATCCACTCAACGGCAGCTGCCAACAAGTTCTGTAAACAGTCAAACTTCCAACAACAATAAGTATGAGCAGATACCTTTAACACCCTTCTTTATTGTCTTCTTGCTGGCAACTTCTAATTGTATGTCAATTTCATCAGGATCTTGCCCTTCTTCCTTAACCGCCTGTTCAGAAAAAACAAGGTTTACGACATTATTAAACCCTAGTCTTTCTAAGTGACAAGCTTAGTAAACACAGTTCCTTCTTTGCACAACACAACTATGGTTCTGCTACCTGGATTATAAATTCAAAAGGCACAGGATGAACCCAGCACAACTTGGGTTCTCGCTGGGCTCAGTGCCCAAATCTGGGGGAGAGGGGCATGCTGCAGGGGTGTGTGAGCTAGAGTGCCAGCCAGCATACAGGTCAATAATCAGTTCCAAAATGGGAGTGTGCAACCTGTTAACTTTAAGTTAATGCCAGAACAGACAGTAACAGAGGGGCTGAACTTGACCCTGCATGGGTGAAGGGCTTTGTGGTGTTCAACAAGCCGTCTCTGACCTCCAGGGAAGAATAATAATAAACTGCCAAGGTAGGTGGAAGGTTGGTGGTTTCACTCAACAGGTATTTCAGAGAGCTTCGCTCCGTGGGCCTGGCATCGGACTGGGCACTCAATGTGGAAATGACAAGGTGCCTGCCTTCAAGAAGCTGTTGTAATGGGGGAGACAGATGATTCCCATGTAAACAAGTGTGTGTTAAGGGCTATGGGATGGAATATAAGAACCGATGATACAGTGATAACCAATGAGATACAGCAGTGTTTTTGAAAGGTGACGTGTTACAGAACAGAAACGAGAAAGTACCGGCCAAGAGATGTGTGGAAAAGCAGTTCAAGCTGAAGGCACGGGTAAGTGCAAAGGGCCTGGGGCAGGAATAAGTGCAGCCCCCTTTTCTGTAAGATCTCAAAGACTCTCCCGACACCGTGTTAGGTCAGCGACCCTACACTCCAGGAGTAAACTGAGGCGCAGGGAGAGAGGGCAAGCCACTTGTCCAAGGTCACAGAGTTGAGACTCAATCCCGAGCCCCGATAGACCAAAGGCCACCCTGGTGGCTGAGAAGTCCTGCTTTCTGAGCACCTGAGGCGAGTAGCTGGAAGGAGGGAAGGCCCAGGGCACAGAGAGAAGGAATGATGGGCCAAGGTCACACCGCCTGGACCCCGGGTTCCGGAAAGCTCCGGCCGCCGTCGCTACGACGGGGGTGGGCCGGGGGCGCCGCGGTGACAGGGCACCGCGGGGACGTACGCCGTCCCCCTGCGCCACCCAGGGCCCTGAGCTGCTTCACCTTCTTGAGCCGCTCCATCAGTGCGCTCTTGTTGCCGCCCGTGTCCAGGTTCCGCTTCTTCAACTCCGCCCGCAAGTCGATCACCCGCAGTTCACTCAACCGACGCGTTCCAGTCTCAGAGTCACTTGAGCCTACAGCGGCTGTGCCAGGGCCCGACTCGCCCGGCTCTGCCAGAGTCTCCGCCATCCCGCTCTTCCTGTCTCCGACACCTACTTCCCACACCGCCGGCGGCTGTAGCGGCTCTGAGCACAAAATGGCGCCGCCTAAGAGGAAAACGCACTCGTTTCCTCCCGCCCTGCTTTCCGGCCGCGCATGCGCACCGCCCCAACCAGCGTTCTTAGCTGCCGGCGCGCTCGCGTGTTGACCAACCGCACGCTTCCCGCCACAACGCGCAAGCGCCAGGACTGAACCACGCATGACTCTCTGCAATTCGCGGCGGGAGGCTGCCGGGGAGCAATGCGCCTGCGCACAACCCCCCAAGATTTTTCACTGCGCGTGTGCAGATCCGACCTAAAGAGTCGGCCCCGCGCTAGGTACGCCTGCGCAGAAGCGAGGCGCGCCGGGGCGGCTGGAGCGGTTCCCTCTCAGGCGGCGCCATTTTGTGCTAGCTGCTGAGATACGACCGGCCCGGTTCTGTGTGCAGTGGGCGGCGGAGCCAGGGCCCCTGGAATGGCGGAGACTCTCTCAGGCCTAGGCGATTCGAGTGCGGCGGGCGCAGCGGCTCTGAGCTCCGCCTCGTCGGAGACCGGGACGCGGCGCCTTAGCGATCTACGGGTGATCGACCTGCGGGCGGAGCTGAAGAAACGGAATTTGGACTCCAGCGGCAACAAGAGCGTTTTGATGGAGCGCCTAAAAAAGGTAGAGCTGGAGGCGGGCAAGAGGAGGGTTGGGAGGCCCCGCGGCCGCCACACTTGTTCCCTGGCCTCGAAATCCGCCCCCGGCCCCATTTGCGGCCTGGCCCGGCTCCCCGCGTTTCGCAGCGCCTCTCGGTTGTATCTAGGCCCCTATAGGAGGTTATAAAAGCCAAGAGTGAGCGTTTTAAGGCCAGTTGGGCCGGGGTTCAAATTCCAGCACCGCATTGGGACAGGAAAAAAGAGAAGGAAAAAAAACGCGACGCGAATGGGAGCAATGGTCGCGGTCCGCACCTCGTGGTGACGGGTGACATCGGGGGAGGGCTTGTGTTTTCTGTATCAGCCACTGCGCCGAGGGCTTTTCTCGCATTGTCTTATCCTACTCTCTGAGCAGACCAGGGAACCCGAAATCCTCGTCTCGTTAAGGGACTCGGCCAAGGTCACACAGCCCGGAAAGGGTGGCGGTGGGATTTGAACCCAGGCCATCTTGCTCCCAGGCCCATTTTCCTTTGGGAAGATGCTCCTTGACCGTTAGGGTCTCTGAGCTTGGAATATTCGGAGGGGGGGGGGGTGCGTTACAAGGTAAACAAAGGAAATGTGCAGAGAAAGAAGAATTTTGTGATTTACCGGCACAAAAACAAAACCCAAACCAAATCCATTGCCATCGAGTCGATTCCGACTCATCGCAACCCTATAGATGAAGTAGAATTGCCCCGTAGACCTTCCACGGCCGACTGGCTCATCTTTACCCCGAGGAGTGGCTGGTGGGTTCGAACCGCTGACCTTTTGGTTAGCGGCAGAATACCTTAACCAGTAGGGCTCTTTTACCTGCATTATGTGGGGGGGAATGGAAGGATAATGTTATCTACATTTCTTGAGTACTGTGTGGTTGATTCCAGCTCATAGCGCCCCCATGTGTTAGAATAGAAGTGCCCGGTAGGATTTCCTTAACTGTAATTTTTAAGAGAGCAGATCATCAGCTCTGTGTTTTGCAGAGCACGGGTGGATTCTAACCGCCAGCCTTTCAGTTAGCAGCCAATATCGCTTAAATTGTGCGCGACCAGGGTTCCTTAGTATTTACAGTAGCAATCAAATAGAAAACGTGGTTAGGTTTGGGGAGGAGCAGAGAAAACCTAGGGAGACAGTAGGTAGGGACTCAGGATTCTGCCAGGTCTCTGCGGCCTGATACTGGGAAAGGAAGATATTTAACCCCTTTTGAGCCTATTTCTTCCGTGCAAAGAAGAAAATGATATGGTGCTTTTGTTTTAGGATTAAGTAAGAGAGCCAGAACGTGCTGGGCACATTGCCTGGTGCGTGTAAGCGGTAAGCGATAGCTTTCGTAATTCACAAGGAGCTCTAGTGGACCATTGGTTAAAGCATTGATTCGGCTGCTAAGCAAAAGGTCGGTGGTTCAAACCCACCAGCTGCTGCTCTGTAGGAGAAAGATGAGGCAGTCAGCTTATGCAAAGATTTACAGCCTTGGAAACGGCCAGCTCTGCTCTGTCCTATAGGGTAGTAGGGTAGTGCCTAAGGCATTCTGCTAACCAAAAGGCTGGCAGTTCAAACCCACCAGCCACTCCTTGGAAGGAATTTTGGGTAATCTACTTCCATAGTGATACTGCCTGGAAAACCCAAGGACAGGTTGCTATGAGTCAGCTCTGGCTCAATGGCATATAACAACAACATCATAATCCACTATTTTTATTGCCACCATTTTGTTAACTGCAAAACGGGGGCTTTAACCCCTATCTTGAATGGTTTATTCTGAGAAATCAGTATGAATGGCACAAGTTAATTTATTACCCATGTAAGGAGCCTGGTCTCGCAACAGTAAAGTACTTGGCTGCCAGACTAAAGGTTGGAGATTTGAACCCGCCCAGCACTGTCAGGTAAGAAAGACCTGGAGATCTGCTTTCATAAAGATTACAGCTAAGAAAACCTTATGGGGAAGTCCTACTATGTCACATGAGGTCTCTATGATTCTAAATGGACTCACCAGCACCTAACAGCCTTCTTCTTCCTGCATTTTCCTCATTCCTTTGACTTCCTTCTTTGCTGGTAATCTCTCAGCCTCACCACCTACCCCCAACCCTGTCCTGCAGGCGGTGGGCCTGGTGACTCATTCCACCCTTCTGTCTCCCAGAAAACTGAGGATCAGGATTTTATTTATTACCAACTCCTTATTTCCTGTTTTTCTGATGAGGGAGCTAAAGTTTAGGCGTGCCTACCTGACTTGTCCTGGGTCACTTCAGCCTTTCTGACTTTAGCCTTTGTTCTTTTATGCAGAGCAGGGAGTTCTCTGACCAAGAGGATGGGAAGACATGGTTCATGTTCTTAGCCTACACCAGGGCTTCCCAGCACCAAAGCCAAATTGAGGGATTTTACCCTCTCCTCCCCAGGTGTTAGCACATAAGTCCCTGTGCTCTGCAAAGTTGGTGTCAGTTTAGTGGCTGAGAGACTGGCTGTGGCTTCAGGAATCCCCCATCACTATCATCTTTGAGAGGACAAATCCATTCCTCCCTCCTTCTCCCTCTCTGTTAAATACTGCTATCCTGCAAAAAGGATATTTCTCTCTCCTACTTTTGTCACCCAATTAATGTCCTTTTCTTGGTTTATTTCTCTAAGAATGACAAAAGAACAAGAGGTTGGAGGGAACACACAAATTAATTTGCCAGGACTTATCCATGAGTTCTGGACTGGGCAGTGGTCCAGTCTGCTGTACATAGGGTCTAAAGTCACCTAACAGCACCTGACAGTAACTATAACATCCACGAGTTCTACTCTGTCCTATAGGGTTGCTATGAGTCTGAGTTAACTTGATGGAAGTGGTGGGTTTCTGTTTTTGGTATCTACTAGTCACGGTGAACTCACAGCAGCTAACAATGACAACATGAAGATGACTCAGCACACAATCTCTGTAAGTTTGACCATGTAAACACTGCACCCAGGGGAGACACACTGAGGGGCTGAATAGGGCAGTTCTTCCCTGCTCCGGTGCTACAGACAATTCAGGGTGTTGTATAATTTACTTTTCTGGAAACTGGTAAGGGACTTTCTTGTTTGCTTTTCTTGACACCAGGGCAGAACTACAATTCCTACTTCTGGCTCTTGTGAGAGGAGAGATTTCCTTTGCACCTGGTCCCAAGTTAGCTGTGGGCATCCTAAACTGTGGAGCCCCAAACTTCTTGATAATCTTTGAGACTTTTGACCAAAGCATAAAATGTGTTGGCATCAAGTCAATTCTGACTTGTAGCGACCCTATAGGACAAAGTGGAGCTGCCTCATAGGGTTTCCAAATCTGTAAATCTTTATGGACGCTGACTGCAGCATCTATCTCCTAGGGAAAACAGCTGGTGAGTTTGAATTGCTGACTTTTTGGGTAGGAACTGAGTACTTAACCACTGCACCACCAGGGTTCCTTTGAGACCTTAAAACTGCCTATAAATAAAACTTGGAGTTTGAAGGTAAACTTGTGCTCACGGGATAGGATAGTGAGAGAAAAGGTTATCACTAAAACATAAGGAAGTCACCATTAACATGTTCTTCACTAATCAAGTGCTTGCTTGGTGTCAGACACTTTGCTGAATGTGGGGGCTCTTGGATTGAAGCACTGGAGCTGGTGTGGGAGGCAGGCTTGCTGAGAGACTGTATAGTTTAATGTTATGTGAAGCAGGGTCACCTAGTAGTGGCAGCATATCTTTGGAGTCAGTCATGAATGCAGTTGTGATTGGAGGAGGTGATGTGTGTGGAGTCTAGTGTCACACCTGACAAGCAGTAGAAACTGGGAGGCCGGTGAGCGTTAGCACTCTATCCCCAGATAGTACCATCCCAGACACAGGCATGGCAGGAAGATGGGGCAAGAGGGTAAAGAACGCATTTTTGGGTGAAGTCACAGGAGATGAGACAGTGTGTCTTTCCCTTTGAGTTAATGTAGTTCCTTTGGTCCCAGGAATAGGAGGAGCAGGTTGTGGTGGTAATAGTCTTTAAAAATAAGCCTAGTGTAGAGTGCTCTTCTACACGGGTTAGAGAGGCCTCCCAACAACCTTCAGGGTAAGTACTATCCTTTACCCCATGTTCCAGAGGGAGAGCAAACTTACAGGGCTTGAGTAAATTGGCCTCGGACCAAATAGCTCTGATCATAGGCTGACTCCACAGTCTTCACTCCAACACAAAATAACAGATGGAGGGGTGAGGAGAGGCATTTCCAGTGATCAGGTCTCAGTCCCCTTCTCACTGAACGTTCAGAAAGTCAGTCTGTGTGCTGGCTATTTTAGTCAACTTTTCCTTTCTTTTCCCTCTAGGCAATTGAAGATGAAGGAGGTAATCCTGATGAGATTGAGATTACCTCTGAAGGAAACAAGAAAACATCTAAGAGATCCAGCAAAGGTATCAAAGATTTTATAAACATTCCTGATGTGTTAAGTGCTTTCTTCAAAGCTGCTTGCTTTGCTAATTCTCATTTCCTTGGACATGTGGGCTGTGCTGTGAATAAGGCTTTGCATGTTCTTTGAGATCCCCACCACAGTATATTGTTACCATGATACCCAGTGACAGAAGATGGTAGGGATGTTCACGCTTTCCTTCATTTTCCTATATAGGTTTGTGAGCTGCCCTTCCTTGCCTCAAAATTCTTTGAATACAGATATTTAGGATTGAATTTCTAATTGCTCTGACTTGCAGAAAATAACTTCCTTTTTAAATATCACCTGGCCAAAACAAACGGCACTTTTACGGACCTTTGTTTCAGAATCTGCCTACATAGTAAAAGCATATTCCCATGTGCCTCGGAAACCCAAGGAGGGGTCGCTATGAGTCGGGGCAACTCGACGGCAAACAACAACAACAACATATGGCCTTAATGACCTTCGCTGTCGATTCCTTCCCCCCCCCCCCCACACCATATACACTGGGCTTCAGTCAGCCCCCACACATGGTTCACTTTGCTCTCTGCCCATGCCTCTTCCTCATCTGAGTCCAAAGCAACTTCTGATCCTACAAATGATAGTTTGTCCCTCTTTAGTTTCCCTGCACTCCTAGGGCCTTGTTCCTTATCCTTTGATTTTACTCTTATGTTATCTTGTTTTGTCATAGCTGTATATTTCTTTCTTTCTTCCTCAGTATTTACTGAGTTCTTTAATTCTATAACATTTGGTTACTATTTTAAGAAAGAACCAGCTAAAAGTGGATCTTTGGACTGTCCTGAAGGTTCTTCTACAATTTAAGGTTGTCTTACTCAGATCCTAAAACAAAATGAAATCTTCATATTACTCTGCACTTGTCCAGTGAAGAAGAATTAGATGTGAAATATCTGAGAGGCAGGCACCAAACCATCGTCAACCAAATGGTTTAATGGAAGCCCTGGGGTAGCTGCATTCGCGACCTATTTTGACATGAAATAACTGCTGTGGTCCGTAGTACATTGTGTGTTTTTGGCTTTACCCAAGTTAGTGTCTGTGCCAAGGCAAAGATACTGGAAAATTGATGCGAAATAAAACCAGTCAGTTCCGGGAAAGACCATCACAGTGAGGGTAAATAGCTGTATAGCTCTACTTTTTTTTCCCCCTCTTTTTCCTTTTAATAAAGAAATGCTTGTGCTTAAGTTATTTTTTTTGTTGTTGTTTTTTTTTTAATACAGACACATGTTGAGTAAAAAGTATAATTGCATCTTTCCCAGTTAAGAGGCATCCCACCATTAAAGGTTTGGCCATACGCTTCCAGATTTTTCTGTGGGAATACAGTCATTTAAAATAAATACAGAGGTGACCACCTACCTGGTACATAAGGTGGGGGCTTTTTCCTTTAAAAAAATGGGTTTCTACTGTAGAAAACCCTGCAGAGCAGTTGTACTTTGACACCTAGACCTAAGTCAAAATTGCCTGGAGGTACCTAAAAACTATACAAAGTGTTCTAAAATTTTCTTTTTCCACTCAGTATGTTGAGGACATCTTTCCATGGTGCCTCAAATAGACTTCCTTCTTTTTGACACCTGAATAATAATCCCCTATGGGAATGGGGAGCTCTGGTGGTGTAGTGCCTAAGGCATTTTGACTGCTAGCCAGAAGGCTAGTGGTTCAAACCTACCAGCCACTCCTTGGAAGGAAGATTGGGCAATCTGCTTCAGTAGAGATATCGCCTTGGAAACCCAAAGGGGTTACTGTGAGTCGGAACTGACTTGATGGCAATGAGTTGGGGTTTGAATTTTTTTTTTTTTTTTTTGGCCATGGGAATGATCCCAGTTTAGCTCATCAGTCAGTCTCCTTATTCCTAGACTGCTGAGGTGATAATCCAGTTTTCACTCACATTTCTGACTTCAATGCTTCCAGTAACCAGAAATACTTCTATATGGTTACAAGAACATACATTTCCATAAGGTACTAAAAAGGAGAGTTCCAAGGTCGAAGGATGGTGCATTTTAATGTAGCTGTGGATTCTGGTAGCATAGTGCCTAAGGCACTTGGCTGCTAACCAAAAGGCTGGTAGTTCAAACCCACCAGCCACTCCTTGGAAGGAAAGTTGGGCAATCTACTTCCATAGTGATAACTGCCTGAGAAACCCAAGGAGGGTTTGGGACTCAACGGCACATAACAACGTGATAAATTGCTCTTCAATAGACTGTTAATACTGGTTAATTCAGCTTGTTAACATGCCTACCAGAAGTGTTAAGAGTGCCAATTTTTTTAAACTAAACGCTGAATATTATTTCTCTTCCTAAAATTCCTATTGTATAAAAGAAAAGTGTTTCATTGTAATGATGTGCATTTATCCACAGGTAAAGGTTTTATTGGCATTTCCTCATAAATTAGCTGGCTTCTCATAATTGGCCATTTGTGCTTTCTGAATTGCCCATTTTTCTGCCGCATTGTTTTTGACACGTCGTTATAAGGGCTCTCTCTCTATAAAATGTTGCCAATGTTTTTTTCTTAATGTTATTTGACTTGTTTGTGATGTTTGGAGCTTTCGGGTTCTGATTTTTCATACACAGCTATCAACCTATTCTCTACAGCTTCTAGATTTTATGTTGGGTTTAAAGAGGCCTGCCTTTGCTTTAACTTGAAAATACTGTATCAAGAATTAATGTTTGTGGTTTTAGTTTTACATTGTTGTCGTTGTGCCGTAGTCGGACCCGACTCATAGTGACCCCTCCTTAGGTTTCCAAGGCAGTATCACTAGGGAAGTAGATTGCCCCATCTTCCTTCTGAGGAGTGGCTGATGGATTGAAGCACCAGCCTTCTGGTTAGCAGTCAAGTGCCTAAGTACTACGCTACCAGAGCTCCATTAGGGTTTTTAATTCATTTAGAATTGTTTTTTGCATATGGTGTTGGGTAGGGTTCAAGCTACAAACATTCCTGTCACCCCAGAAGGATCACTCATGCCCTGTCCTAGTTATCCTCCAACCTTTGTTGTGACCCCCACAGCTTAGCTTTGCCTTTTCTAGGACTTTGTAGAACAGTTCATGCGATACATGCTCCGTCTGGTTTTTTGTGCTCATCGTAATTTATTCCATTCTGGAATTTAGAGTACATTTTGGTATTTCAGGGGTAAGTCTGTAAACTCTATTGAAAGATTTTCAAGTGCTTTATCACCAGATTTTATTAATATTTTAACTAATAATAAAACCGTTTCTTTTTTCTTTTTTTCACCTGTTTTAAAGAACAGATCGTTTCAGCATTCTTCCAGAATAGTTTTATATCTGTAATTTGTTTAGCACCTAGAAACTGTGGCCCTTGTTACCCGTTAGGGCTGGAACTGAACTCGCCTCCATTGCTCAGCTTTCAGCTAAACAATAGACAGGCATGTAAGGGGAACAGTGACAACCATATGAGATCAGAAGGGCAGCATTTGCCCTGGGATAAAGCTCAGTGGGCAGGAATGGATAGGTAAGGATGAATGGAAGTAATAACACAGGAAATGGGAAGAATGCTGTTGCATTGTGGAAATTGCAATCAGTGTCCTAAAATGTGTAGGAATTGTTGAATAGAAAAGCATTTTGCTCTGTAAACTTTCACCCAAATCACAATAAAAAGAAGAGTAATTTTCTTTGTAGGATCTTTTCCACAATTATCAACAAAGTAAATTTCTTTATATTGGTATTGTCAGAAAGTCTGAATTAGGGTATTTTATAAGCTTATTTCTTAAGCTATTACCTGGCTTCACCCTGCTGGGTGGTTTTGTTTTTGTTTTGACATTTTTCAGTTACAAAAAAGTTGCAAGAATTCTCCTACATTCTTCATCCATACTCCCACCCCATATATGTACTTACCCTAACTCTTCAGAAATAAGTTGCAGGTGTGTGTCCCTTTGCTCTACACACTGCAGTGTTTTGTAAACTCAAGGAAATTACATAATTGTAGTTACTAAGATCAAGAATTAATATTGGGTATGATACTGTTACCGAATTATAGGCCTGTTGAGACTTAATTGTTTGTTACTATGATGTTCTTTACACCCAAAAGAAAAGGCCATCCAGGATTGTGAATTGCGTTCAGCTGTCGTGTCTCTGTAGTTTCCTTTATCCTGGACTGTACCTAGGACTTTTCTTTGTATTCATGACATTGCTGTTTGAATGTTACCAGTCGATTCTGACTCATAGCCACCTGTAGGACAGAGTAGCACTGCTCAGGATTTTCAGTGGTTAAGGCACTTGGCTGTTAACCAAAAGAAGGTCAGTAGTTTGAACCCACGAGCTGCTCTGTGAAACAAAGATGAAGCATTCTGCTTCTGTAAAGATTTACAGCCTTGGAAACCCAAGAGGGGTCACTGTGAGTTGGAATCAGCTCGACAGCAGTGAGTTTGGTTTGGATTTTTGGAATCTTTACGGAAGCACACTACCACATCTTTGTCCCACAGAATGGCTGGTAGGTGTGACTGCAGACCTTTCAATTGGCAACCAAGCACTTTAACCACTGCACCGCTAGGACTTCTTTTGAAGGTACAGACTAGTTGTTTTATAGCCTGTCCTTAAATTATTTTTCAGACACAGTTTCTTGGGTGGTGGTGTTAAGGTCCCTGGGCGGTGTAAACACTTTGCGCACCACTACTAATCTAAAGGTTAGTGGTTTGGATCCACCAGATGGCACCATGGAAGAAAGGCCTGTCGTCTTCAGTAAAAATTACATATGAGAAAACCCTGTGGAAGCAGTTCTACTCTGTAGCATCAGGAGTTGGAAGGCAGTAGATTGTGTTGTGTTGTTTTATTATTGGTTTGGGTTTTTCCCCCAGGATTAGATTCAGGTTATATATGTGTGATGAGATAGCACCAGAAGTGTTCTGTTGTCAGCGTATCACATCAAGGGGCACAGGCTGTCAGTGTGAACCATTACCAGTGATGTGAATGGACTTTTTATGTATAAGAACCCTGGTTGCACAGTGGTTAGGCATTCAGCTACTATAGTAGCCTAGAGGTCAGCAGTTCAAACCCACCAGCCACTCTGCAGGAGAAAGACTCGTTGATCTCCCATTAAACGTGGTAGTTGTTTGTCATTGAGTTGATTATAACTCTTAGCAGCAGATTGAGCCTGCCCCATCTAAATAGTGTTTTTTGTCATAAGGAATAACATGCCCTTCTCCCCTATTATTTATATCAGTGACAATTTAGAGATTCTTATTTTAGTCAATAGGTTAGAATCCTTCACTGTCATTATTTGATACTCATATTGTCCGAGTGGGTCCCCTTCAGGCTGGGCCTTTTAGCATGTCCACATCATTTTTGGACTACTGCTTTGTTTTCTGGCCCAGGAGCGTTCCAGGCTCATCTTGTCCTTCCCTGCCCCATCCTTGGATTCTGCCGTTTCTTTAAGGTTGATATTAACAGTCTTCCTGCCAAAAATGCTGGCTGACTGTAATAGTTTTGTCAGTCAGTTCTCTTGGATTTTTAAGGTGGCAGTTTTATTTTCTGCAAATCAGAGACTTTAGGTAAGAAAAGGTGAACATTAAAAAATACATGTATAGTATTCTTATGTAAAGGGGTCCCTGGGTGGTACAGATAGTTCGGTGCTCACAACTTAAGAGAGAAGTTGCTTACAGAAGTAAGTGATAATTCTGCTGGGTGAAAATATGCTGCCTTCTTGTGAAGGGAATAAAGATCAAAACAAGCAGCCAGTTCATATCAGTGTTATCAAATGTATAACCCTCCTCTGGAAATGTTGCTGGTGTTTACAGAGACCATTGGACTGGTTTCTGAACATTGTTTGAAGCTGAAAGCATAATCTGCCATAGAAATACTGTGAGAAATAGAGTAAGTTCCCAGCCAGTCTTCCAAGGCCCAGCACGTGAAGTATTGAATGCCAGCATTAGACACCCTTGGGTTTAAATAAAATGTTCCTGAAAACATGAAGGAAGTTAGAATACGGAAAAATCGTATCACGTAAGAAAAATTTTATCCCTAAAAGAGGGTTTTTAAAAATGGAAAATAAGCCTCAATTATGATATAAATAGATGTGGGATTTTTTCTTAATTTTGTAGATTTGAAAGATGATTTTAATTGCTGGAAGTAGATTAACCATTAAGCATAGACATTAATTTCTAGTTACTTTATCTTACTTGCAGCAATGCTTAGTACCCTTGAAAAACTGATGTGCATCTTGGGGAAAAGGCCTTGTCAAAAGTGGTGTTGCCATCTTGCTGCTGCTGACTTAGAGGTGGCTGGCTGCTCAGCCAATTCCCCTTCCTGCAGGCTGAGCACCGCCTTCTTGCAGAGAAGCTGTAGGAAGCTGTGGCTCTGGCTGTGGATCTAAAACACATAACTTTGCTTTACTGTGACTTGCTTTCTGAGTCATGTATATTTTATATATGTGATGTAATTCTTCAGATTGAAAATAATTTATTTAATTTTGGCAAGCCTACTCTTAAGGCCAAGAATTTCTCTTTTGCGGTGCCTAATGATTTCCGTTTTTTAGTTCTGTTGTTTCTAGTATCATTTGTGGGCTTTAAATTTCTGCTTATTATTTGTATAAAAAATAACAGTCAGTGTACTAGGTTAGCAGATCATCACATCAGCACTGCTGTTTGGGTGACATTGCTCACATACCTGAACATTCAACTGTTGCCTCTGTAACAAGTTATAAATGTTTTTAACTTGAAAGTAAAAAAATTATAAGTAAGGTAAAAGATTGGGAGAGGGGAGTAGGGGAAAATGTATTTGCTTTATATTTAGAAAAAATATTTTGTTTGTTAGCAGCCATTGAGTTAAGTTTGCCCCTTCCTCCTAGCAACTCTGTGTGTGAGGGAACAAAACTCCTTGGCTCTCTGCCATCCCTAGCTTGGTTGTAGATTAGACCCTTGTGGTCCATAAAGTTTTAGTTGGCTGTTGTTTGGAAGGGGCTCACCCAGCCTTTCTTCCTTGTTCCTCATTGTCTGGGAGCTCTGCTGAAACTTAAACTTGTTCAGCATCATAGCTTCCACTGAAGAATGGGTGGTGAGGTGCGTTGGCTGGCAATGTATATAATTACATGGTAATGCCATGTAATTAAAACTGGAGTGAGAATAACAGACCAATAGAAAAGAATAGAAACATTAAATAATGGCCCCAGGCATAGATTGGAATGTAATATTGACTAACACCAACATTTCAGATCAGTGGAAAAAGAGAAATTGTTTAGTAATAGTGCTGGGAAATCGGTTTCCAAATGGGACTACTGTGGGACTACTGTTTGGAAGATGATCTTACTCAACACAGAACTGAGTTAAAGAGTCAAATTTTAAAATAAAAAAAGAGCTACGTTAAAAATACGAGTATATCTAAGGAAAGGCAGTGGAAAAAATTATAAAAGTACAAAAATTTCAAGGCAAGCTGAAGTCAAATAAATTTCAATTAAAACCAGGGATACTTTTTAGCCTGACACATTAGCATGGATAAAGAAAAACAGCCAATTAGTAACTTTAACACTTTTTTTCACTATTGATTGAACTGTATAACTTGGAACAGCCCTCCTGTGTAGTATTTTGATAAATATATGGGCGTTTTGTTCTTTTTTTTTTTCTTTGCAAGTTTTAAAAATGCATAGTCTTTGTCCTGAGAATGCCATCTCTATAAATACACCCAACGATTATATTACTTATGTTCAGAAAAGCAGAAGTACCTGGATATTCATCCTTTTCTCAAATTTCCAACCATAGGTTTTAGACCAATGATGATGATGATGTTGTTAAGTGCCATCGAGTCGTTTCCGACTCATAGTGACCCCATGCACAGCAGAACGAAACGCTGCCCGATCCCGCGCCAGCCCCACAATCCCTGCTATACTTGAGCCTATCACCGCAGCCACCATGTCAATCCATCTCATTGAAGGCCTTTCCCTCTTTCGTCAACCCTCCACCCTACCAAGCATGACATCCTTCTCCAGGGAATGGTCCCTTCTTACAACATGACCAAAATAGGTGAGACGAAGTCTGGCCATTCTTGCTTCCAAGGAGCATTCTGGCTGCACTTCCTCCAGGACAGATCCGTTAGTTCTTTTAGCAGTCCACGGTACTTTCAGCATTCTTCGCCAGCACCACAACTCAAAAGCATCAACTCTTCTCCGGTCTTCCTTATTCATTGTCCAGCTCTCACATGCATACCAGGCGATTGGAAATATCATGGCTTGTGTCAGGCGCACCTTAGTCCTCAAGGAGATATCCTTGCTCCTCAGCACTTGAAACAGTTCCTTCGCAGTTGACTTTCCCAATGCTACACGTCGTCTAATGTCCTGACTGATGCTTCCGTTGGCATCGACTGTAGAACCAAGCAACGTGAATTCTTTGACAACCTCAATCTTCTCTCCATTTATTGTGATGCTGCTCATTGGTCCAGTTGTGAGGATTTTTGTTTTCTTTATATTGAGACGTAATCCATACTGCAGACTGTATTCTTCAACCTTCATTAGTAGGTGCCTTAAGTCATCCTCACTTTCAGCAAGCAAAGTTGTATCGTCTGCATATCTCAGGTTGCTAATGATACCTGATACCACGTTTTTCTTCATATAGTCCAGCTTCTCGGATTATTTGCTCAGCATATAGATTGAATGATAGTATCTTTTTTTTTTTTTTTTAATTGTGATTTGGGTGAAAGTTTACAGAGCAAATTCACTTTCCATACAGCAGTTCACATAAGCTTTGTCTCATGACATTGACTACAATTTACCTCAATGCAACAGCTCCCCTCCCACTTCCTCCCGATAGTTACCTGTTCCCTGTGTCCATCCCTCCATGTGCTCCTGTGCCCTGAACTGTCTCCCTGTGCATAAACAGCCCTTCCTTCTCCCATGATAGTTCTCGCCAAGGAGTGTATCTGCCTCAGTTACATGTTCAACTCCTATGCCTATCTTTTGTTTGGCTGGAAGCCCCAAGTGTGGGTTCAATTCCAGACCGGAAGGACATCTAGAGACATAGTCTCAGTGGTTCCACCAGGCTCTGATAGTAACCTTGTAATGCTATTAAAGATTATGGAAAGATGTTCACAGCATGTTAGTGAAGAGGTTATAGAACACCAGTGCTGTGCCTTTTGGTAAGCAATAAAATTGGCATGGGGGTAGCATCTGACCTCCTCTAACTTCATGAGGTGGGAGGAAAATCGAGATCAGCATCAACAGCCCAGAGCCGATTGCTGTGGAGGTAGAACTCAGACATGCCTGAAACCTTTTACCAGTTCTGCTACCAGCTCTCCCTCCCAAGGCACTTTCTGCTTCTCTGTTGGGTTGAGCATTTGTTGCAGTAGTTACTACAGAACTCAGACTATACTCGTCCTTACTGGGTTTATTAGGGAGGTAATAGGATAAGAAACAATTAAGATACAGGTCTTCGATCAGGACAGCCTCTTCTCAGCTAGGTCCACAGGTAGGCCTCTCTGGCCCTGGGCCATTGGGGCAGGTGTTATACATTAAGTGCCCAAGGGTACCTTGGCACTGAAGGTGGTCCACTTTCTTGCTATGTGGGTGGGGAAGCCCACCATGTTGTGTTCTGCCAGCTACTTATTCTGCTGCCACCATTTCTATGTTGATAGTAATCACTGTCTCTGGTATTATAGCTCTGTCTCCTGGGTCTGGGAGGTTCTTGATGCAGGGATTCTGTATCTGAAAGCCATGTTCTACCTCTAGCTCTTATTTGGTGGTAGTGGTCTCCCTTCTGCTTCATTCTCCTTTTTTCTCTAGTAAGGTGAAAAAGGTGGCTCAAGCAGAGGTGTCGGTTAAGAAAGACTGAAGGGTGGTGAGTTGAATAAAGGTGGTGACTTAAGTCACACCCTCTAGTAAGGTGGTAGCTCAAGATATATCCCATCCTAATCCTGCTTCATTAACAAAGCAATTGACTCAAATAGAACCATAACCACAGGCAATAGAGGCTGCTAGAATTGACAACACATCACAAAATGGAGGACAATGACATCAAATCACAACATGGAGGACAACTGCACAATATTTGGAATATTGACACCTATTTTAAGCTAACTCAATACAATCCATACATTCCACCTTTAGTCCCACCCAGTCATTGCCTCCACCACTCATCTGTCAGTGTGTCATACTGTGGTGGCTTGCATGTTGCTGTCAGGCTGGAGGCTATGCCACCTGTATTTCAAATACCAGCAGTCGCCCGTGATGGACATGTTTCAGCGGAGCTTCCAGCCTAAGACAGACAAGGAACAAGGCTGGGGCCATCCACTTCTGAAAAATCTGGCCAGTGAAAACATTATGAACAGCAGTGAAACACTGTCTGATATATTACTGGAAAAGTTTGTGAACATCCCTGAAACATTGTCTGATATAGTGCTGGAAGATGAGCCCCTTCGGGTTGGAAGTCACTTAGAATACAACTGGAGAAGGGCTGCCTTCTCAAAATAGAGTCCATCTTAATGATATGGATAGAGTAAATAATTGGAATGTGGAGTGCACAAAGTATGCATCTATGAAAATTGGGAATTGGCAAAAATGAAACGGAACGCATAAAGATCAATATCCTAGGTATTGGTGATCTGAAATGGTCTGGTATTGGCTGTTTTGAATGAGATAGTCATACGGTCTACTATGGTGGGAATAACAGATGGAAGAGGAATGGCGTCATATTTGTTGTCAAAAAGAACATCTTAGGATCTGTCCTGAAGTACAGTGCTATCAGTGCTGGGGTAATATGCATATGCCTACAAGAAAGATCTGTTGATGTGACTATTACTCAAATTTATGCACTAACCACTAAAGCCAAAGATAATGAAATTGAAGATTTTTACCAACTTCTGCAGTCTGAAATTGACCAAATATGCAGTCAGGGTGTACTGATTATTACTGGTGATTGGAATGTGAAAGTTGGAAACAAAGAAGAATCATTGGTAGTTGCAAAATGCAGCCTTGGTGTGATAGAAATGGTGCCACGTAATAGAATTTTACAATACCAATGACTTATATTCATTGCTAATACCTTTTTTCAACAACATAAACGGCAGCTATGCACATGGACCTTGCCAAATGGAATCAGATTGACTACATCTGTGGGAGGCCGTGGAGAAGTTCAATATCTTCTGTAACAACAAGGTCAGGAACTGACTATGAAATAGACCATTAATTGCTTGTATGCAAGTTAAAGATGAAGCCAAAGAAAATTAAAACAAGTACACAGGAACCAAAATGCGACCTTGATTATATCCCACCTGAATTTAGAGACCATCTGAAGGATAGATTTGAATCATTGAATACCAGTGACCAGATGAATTATGGGATGGCATCAAGAATGTTTGTTATACATGGAGAAAACAAATGGTTGTTAAAAAAGCAGCAAAAGAAGAAAAGATAAAAATCGTGAGAAGAGACTCAAACATGCTCTTGAATGAGAGTAGCTAAAAGGAGTGGAAGACATGAAGAAATCAGAGAGGTGAACGAGATTTCAAAGGGCAGCTTGAGAAGACGGAGTAAAGTATTATAATGAAATGTGCAAAGACCTGGAGTTAAAAAACCAAAAGAGAAGAACACTCAACACTTCTCAAGCTGAAAGAATTGAAGAAAAATTTCAAGCCTTGAGTTGGAATATTGAAAGATTTTATGAGCAAAATATAGAGTGATACAGGAAGCCTCAAAAGTCACTGTCCCAAAAACAGTGGTTGGTCAATGTTCAGCTATTTCAGGAGGTGGCATATGATCAAGAACCAGTGGTAATGATGGAAGAATTCCAAGCTGTACTGAAGGAATTGGTGAAAAACAAAGCTCCAGAATAGATGGGATACCCATTGAGATGTTTCAACAAACAGGTGTATAGCATTGGAGTGAGTTACTGATTTATGCCAAGAAATTTGAAAGACAGCTACCTGGCCAGCTGGCTGGAAGAGATTCATATTCGTGCCCAAAGGTGATCCAACAGAATGTTGAAATTATCAAACAATGTCATTAATATCACATGCAAATAAAACTTTGCTGGAGATAATTCAGAAATGGTTGTAGCAGTATACTGACAGGGATTCAAGCTGGATTTAGGAGAGGATGTGGAACGAGGGATGGATATCATTGCTGATGTCAGATGGATCTTGGGTGAAAGCATAGTATGCCAGAAAGATGTTTACCTGTGTTTTACTCGCTATGCAAAGGTATTTTGACTGTGTGGATCATAACAAATTATGCATAATATTGCAGTGAATGGGAATTACAGAACATTTAATTGTGCTCATGAGGAACCTGTACAGAGACCAAGAGGCTGTCATTTGAACAGAACAAAAGGATACTACATGGTTTAAAATCATTTCATCATACTTATTCAATCTGTATGCTGAGTATATAATCTGAGAAGCTGTCCTATATGAAGAATGTGGTATCAGGATCAGAGGAAGACTTATTAAGAACCTGCAATATGCAGATGACACAACTTTACTGAAAGTGAAGAAGACTTGAAGCACTTACTGATGAAGACCAAAGACTACAGTCTTCAGTATGCATTATATCTCAGCATAAAGAAAACAAAAATCTTCACAACTGGACCAGTAAGCAACATCATGGTAAATGGAGAAAAGATTGAAGTTGTCTCAGATTTCATTTTTACTTGGATCCATAGTCAGCACCCGCTGGAAGCAGCAGTTAAGAAATCAGACGTCATGTTGCACTGGGCAAATCTGCGAAAGACCTCTTTAAAGTGTTAAGAAGCAAAGATACCACTTTGGAGACTAAGGTGCACCTAACTCAAGCCGTGGTATTTTTAGTCCCCTCATAAGCATGTTAAATGCAGACAGTGAATAAGGAAAACCAAAGAAGAGTTTGAATTATGGTCTTGGCAAAGAATACTGAAAGTACCATGGACTGCCAGAAAGAACAAATCTGTCCTGGACAAAGTGCAGCTGGAATGCTTCTTGGAAAAGAGAATGGCCAGACTACTTCTCACCTCCTTTGGTCATGTTGTCGAAAGGTATCCTGCTTGATAAAGTACAGAGTCAGCAAAAAAAGGGGAAGGCCTTCAACAAGATGGATTGATTGGCAGAGGCTGCAATGATGGGCTCAGGTACAGCAAGGATTATGAGGCTGGTGCAGACTGGGCAGTGTTTCATTCTATTGTGCATAAGTCACTATGAGTCGGGGCCAACTCTCCAACCCCTAAGAACAATAATAATTGTGTGGGAGTTATGACAACTGACCAAAAGGACCATATTTAAGTAATGTACTGCATTGCATACGTAAAGTACATGTATGTACCTAGAATAATATGGGATGATACCTATTTTATTTTCTTTGTATTTATACGTTAAATTTTTTGTCATTGTTTCTATGGGGAAGCAAGCTCCATATTTGCTTCCCTGAAGCATAGTAGCATATTGGCATTAGCTGCTCTTCTCCACTCAGTGAAAGGACTGGGCAGAAAGTGCTTTAAAACACGTTTGCCTTGTCCTGCTGAGTGTTTCCTTTCCATCTCCTCATATTTCCACAGTCATTTGACAAGAACAGAATCTCTTCTCTTTTAGGGTGTGGTACAAGGTGTCTTGCCCAGAATGGCCTTTATCATCCGTGTATTAACAGTGTTCCCAACCTAGGAAGCTCCAAAATCTCTGTAGGAGTCACTGAGTGGTGCAGTTGATGAAAACCCTTGCCTGCTGCTAACCAAAAGGAGGCTCCTTGAGAGAAAGGCCTGGTGATCCACTTCTGGCAAATCAGCCACTAGAAAGTCGATGAAGCACAGTTTTTCTATACACACGGGTCTTCATGAATCAGAGTCACTTCCAAGGCAGTTGTTTTTTTTTTGTGGTGGTTTTCTTTTTTATGTAGTACTTGGAAACAACAAGGAGTTCTGGTGGTGCAATGATCAAAGCATTCGGCTAACTGTAATGATCAGTGGTTTGAACCCACCAGCCATTCTGTGGGAGAAAAATGAGGCAGTCTTCTTCCCTAAAGATTTACAACTTTGGAAACCCCATGGAGCAATTAGTTCTACTCTGTATGTAGGTTCACTGAGTCGGCATTGATTTGATGGCATGGGTTTGAAATGGATAGAAACAACAGTTTAGAGCCTATACAAATGAAGTTTAATGCTTCTGGGAAATGTCTGTCATTGATTACATTTCTGTAAATTATTCTCTCTTTAGGGCGGAAACCAGAAGAGGAGGGTGTGGAAGATAACGGGCTGGAAGAAAACTCTGGAGATGGGCAGGTAGGTGCACCCTTGTGGTGGCAGCAGATCTGCTCAGGGGCTTGACCAAGGGGCGGTCGTGTGATTGTCATGTTTTGTTTTGTCACAGGAGGATGTTGAAACCAGTCTGGAGAACTTGCAGGACATTGACATGATGGATATCAGTGTGCTGGATGAAGCAGAAATTGATAATGGGAGCGTTGCAGATTGCGTCGAGGATGATGACGCTGACAACCTCCCGGAGTCCCTGTCCGACAGTAGAGAGCTGGTGGAGGGAGAGATGAAGGAGCTTCCTGAGCAGCTCCATGCTCATGCTGAGGTAACTCGGCAGCATCTCTAGGAGGGGTCCTGAGCGCATTGACACCTTGGTTACCATCAGAGATGAGACATGTGGCATTAAGTTCTTTTTTTAATGCTGGGTCAATAGAATAATGGTTAATCTGTTTCCATGGGAAGTTTGAATAGTTCTTAAAACCAGGGCACTTTGCTTTGGTGGCAAGAGGTGCCTGTGAAGTCTAGGAGGATATGTGTGCACCATTTGTGTGGTGCAGCATTAAACTTCTCAAGGACAACCTCAGTTCAGCACCTCCTTGTGATAGGAAGTTGGTCTATGATGTTGTGGCTTGGATGATACGAAAATACACTGAAGCTGAAGAAGAGAGTTTGTCTTTACTTGTTAAGAACTTGTTTGGAACCTCCCAACCTTCAGTGCTGAATTTTGACAGTGTTTTTAAAATCTTAGTTTTTATCATGTTAGAGAAAGCAAATGTATTATAAAATTGTAGTAGGTGTTCTTCATTGAACACATTGAGCATTAATTATGTCGTTTAGTTCTTTTAACAGTATAACAGGTGTAAGTACTTGGGAGGAAAAAAAAAAACTCACTGCCATCGAGTCAGTTCTGACTCGTAGCGACCCCTTTTGGGTTTCCAAGGTGGTAAATCTTTACAGAAGTAGATTGCCTGGTCTTCCTTCCATGGAGTGGCTGGTGGGTTTGAACTGTCGACTTTCTGGTTAGCAGTCAAATGCCTTAGGCACTACGCCACCAGAGCTCCTGGTGTAGGTACTAGGGTCCTCATTTTCTAGTTGAGGAAGTTGAGTAAAGAGCTAAAGAAGTCTTTCCAGGTGATAACACAGCTCATAAGAGAATAAGAATTAAGATCAGCCTAATTCTAGGGTCCATATACTTAACTCACACCATGTTGTCTTCATGGCTGTAAGTTATAATAGTTTAATGGCTATAATTTGCCATTAAACTGTTCTACTTACATAAGAATTAATATTCGTTAGGTAGACAGAAAAGGCAGCGAAAATTAGAAGCAGTGAGGGTGTCTGTAGGAACTTTCTGTATGGTGGGTCACAGAGGGTGCCTCACAGTGAGCATCTCCTGATGGCAGGGTGTGGGAAGCAAGCCTGCTCTCTGCTGATCTGGCTGCCATGTCTCAGAATATTTTTGCATTTCTTCCATTGGAACTGATCAGAGTATCCGTAGAGGTGGAAAATTGTCACCTTGGATGGCAGGTTTGATTTTGAGAAATGGCTGCACGTCATTTTTATTTCAGCAGTGGTGGGAAGCACCCCCTTCCTTACTGCTTCTTTTGGGGTGGTATTACTCCCCCCATTCAGAAAACAATAAGTTCTGTAATAGACTGGACATGTGCTGAATGTCTGTCAGTAGTGGCTCAGTAGCTGTGGTTTGATGAGAAACAGTGTAGCTGAGGAGTCCAGATCATAGCCCCTGGAGGTCTGCCTGACTCACCCATGTGACCTTGGACACCTTACCTAACCTCATCTGCAAAAATTCTGTTTGGGAGGATACTGTGGGTGAGTGCTTTATCACATGCTTTTAGAACAAGAGTTAGCAAGCACTTGTCGGACCAGCCATCTGTTTTTGTAGTTAAGTTTGACTGGAATACAGCCACGCCCATGTGTTTTGATGGTCTGGCTATTTTCCTACTGCAATGGCAACATTGACTGAAACCATCAAGGCCTAAAATTTATTGTTTAGCCCTTTCCAGAGAAACTTTCCTGACCCTTGGCTTTAGAGCAATGCCTAACATATAGTAAGAACTGGGAAAGGACATCATGGTTGGTAGAGTCCGCAAAAACGAGGGAACCTCCATGAGACGAATTTGCACAACAGTGGATCAGACATACCACCCAGTATGAGGATGGTGCAGAACCAGGCAGTGTTTCATTGTTCTCCATAAAGTTGCCTTGGGGCAGAGCCAATTTGGCCACAGCTAACAACCATTTCTCATTGTACAGTACCTTATGTTATCTTGCTGTTGGTGTAATAAACTGTTAATCTGTTTATATTACAGATAGAGGACAAAGACACTATAAACAATTTAGATACATCGTCCTCTGATTTCACTATATTGCAGGTAATTGTTGGATACTTCAGTAATTTTAGAATCAAAGGTTTAAGCTATAGTTTGTATGGTAGCCCAAACTAAAACAAGTCATTGCAGGTTTTTCTTAGCAGTTTTAGAATTGGGGGGATGGGATGGGGTGGGGGTTGCTGTCCTCTTTCTGCTAAGTAGAACGTGCTTCTTGCCGAGGACTTGACTCCTTGACTTGTACTCACCTCCAAGTACTGTGGCTGCCCTGCAGCTCATGGGAAGGCCTATCTTGAGAAGTTCTTGTGCATTTCCTGGGAGAGGCAGGCCAGTCTGATCTGTGTGGATGGTGTCCCCTATACAAAGACTGTTAAGTGAAACAGCCGGGGCTGCCTCTCCCTAAGGTTGTCGGAGCACAAACGAGGAGGGGAGAGAGCTGGGCGGGCAGAGCGCTGGGAGAGGGTGCTTTGCAGGGGCTGCTCCTGCCTTTGGGGAGTTTTTCCTCACACAAAGTGCACATATTTCTCTGCTGACTTTATCATCTTGGCTATTTTACTTCCCTGTGTGTAAATACTAAATCTCAGATGAAGACGAAGGAGATGGGGCTCTCTTTCAGGTGTGATTGGGAGATGTGTTTCCTTTTACGGTTTCTGCTAGTCGGCTACCTGGATGTTAACTGGTGGAGTAAATCTGTCAGGGTGGCTGCCTGGTTTTCAGTATGAAATTTAGTGAGTAAATCCAGTATAGTCCACATTTGGCAGTGTGGACTACTGCCAGGCACGGGCAAGTAGACAATGAGAGAGCCAGAACCCCTACCTTGAAGAGGGCTCGGCCCTCCCACAAACTTGCTGAATCCCAATTCATGTGTAGCAATGATAACTTGCTCTCTGGCAACAAAGTGTCATCACTCTTCGCTGGCTCAGGAAGGAGAATCAGGCTGGGTCCTGTTCTGGGTGTCAGAGACCCACAGGTGAAAGCAGGAATGATAACCCCACTTAACTCCACTTGGAGACAGGTGAAGATTCTGCTTCTCTGCTGAACTTTCTGCCTCAGCTGACTCTTGGCTCAGTCTTCAGACCCTTCATTATGCAGCATCGCCTAGGTTCCATGGGAGGAAGGGAAGGAAAAGAAAAACCGTGAAACTGTGTCGCTTCTAGAGCTTCCCATGATACCATGTCATGTTCTAGTGGCAGGAGTATGTAATTTTAACAGATATATAAAAAGTATAAATATCCTGTAGGGCATGGTGCTGGTCACCAGTAATGCTGCCTCCCACCTACTGTGTGCCCTTGAGCAAGTTACTGAGTCATTCTGCCACAGTTCGCTAATCTGTGTTTTTGAAAGGATGATTCTAAAGTGCCAACCTCCTAGGTTATCTGATGATTCCATAACTTAATGTATGTGAAGTCCTTACATTTGTGCCTGGAACCGCCTTAAGTGTTAATCAGTGTTGGCTCTTACTCCAGAAGAATGCCACTCCCTTGTTTGTGTAGGGAACATAGGAGCCTGGGGACCTGCTGGAGTTTAGGTGAGAGAGAGTTAGGAGAGAAATCTTTCTAGAGATTTTCCCTAAGCTGAAAACTGAGGAGTGTGCAGGACTTGCCAGGACAGGAGCATCAGGGAGGTAGGTGGTATCGAGAGCCATTGTGGAAACCCACAGAGATACTTGTTGTGGTAGCAACAAGGTTCATGCCAGTGTAGGCAGGGATAGTAGAGCCAGATGCCACTGTACGTGGGGAAACACCATAGCTGGAGTTAATGGTGCTTGTCAGGAGGAGTTTGAGCGCTATTTAGAAGTTAGAATTGCCCTGGTGAGGTCACTGGTTGGAAGAGGGGAATGGGGAGTGGCTGTAAGTGATCCTGGAGAATGTTGAGTGACCAGGTGGCAAGGGCACCTCTGTGTAAACTAAGAGCAGTAGTCAACACCACCTGTAGACTGATACATAAACAATTAATTAACCGCTCAGTGTCAGGCACTTGTGTTGATACTAAAAGCAGGAGGGAGACACTGTCTGCTTTCTTCAAACCAGTGTAAGTCACAAGGACATGCAACCCATCAGTCCCCGTACTGTGTGATACATTCTCTAAGGGAAGTGGGATCCAGGCGCTGTGGAAACGCTGCAAAAAAGGAGACCAGTAAGCATGGGCTCAGAACCACGATAGCAAGGTGGACCGCAGTGCTGTAGGGTACTTGCCCTGAACAGGGCCTTTCTCCAGCTGCTGCTTTGTGAATTACCTAGTCTGCCTTTCAAACACTGTCTTCTCAGTTACCCTAGTTTCTAGTGTGGTAAATGATAGATTTCCCTTGTCCTGCATGGCCTTAACTTGTCTTTTTTGTTGCAGGAAATTGAAGAGCCGTCTCTGGAGCCAGGTACTGTTAAATGAAAAACTTAACACCAGGGGTTTGGAACCATTCTAGTTTTCTACCTTCTCTAATTTGAATTCTTTAATTTTATAAAGCTGCCTTATGGTAGTATACATTGTTCTAAAAGGTTACAATCCAGAACATACCAGGATCATAGAGATTGGAAACCCAGCTGTATCACCAGATCTGTGAACGTGGTTGACTGCTCATTTTATAAAATCAATCAGTGAAATGATGTGTGTCCTAACTTTTAAATCAGAAATAGGACTTAAGTGTCCACAGAAAGCCTTTGCATGCTTCTTGAGAGCGAATGCCTCTGCACCCACACAACAGATCTTGTGATACTGGTCACTAGCTTAATTTTCTGGTTTTTCGTTCAGGCAGTGCAGGTAGTTGTAGGTAGAACAGTTGTAAAACATTGAGACATACTGGATTCCCGAAGAGGAAAGAGTTTCTTCATGAGAATTCCAAACAAATACTGTGCACTTTCTGGACTGCAAATATCTCAGAGCACCACTGGAAGATATTCTGGTTTGCATATTGGATGATTCTGTTAAAAGAATTTCAAAGAAATTTGGAAATTGAGCTGTTCAGTGAATGGCAATTCATTCAGTTAAGCAACTTGGACTTTGGAAGCTAAATTTGGAAGAGTCATATATAAACGTCGACAGAATGAAGACTGTCAAGAATCAGCCAGAAGGTTTTGGGGGTTAAATCTCTGGGATGCTTGTCTCTTCCCTGTAGAATAGAGGCGTAATGCAGTAGTCGCTTGGCGTGCAGGTAGTCGAAGCAGGTAAATGTGCGTACCCTCGGGTTTTCCAATCTCTGTGTAGCTAGCCGTTCTCTTCGTGTTAGTGTGGCAGCCGTGCCAGATCCGCATTTGTGATTGCTTTATTTCCCTGGTAATTAAACCTTGTGCCATTCTATTCCTGTTAAATCCGTAGAAAATGAGAAAATACTCGACATTTTGGGGAAAACTTGTAAATCTGAGCCAGTAAAAGAAGAAGGTTCCGAGCTGGAGCAGCCATTGGCACAGGATACAAGTAGCGTGGGGCCAGACAGAAAGCTCGCGGAAGAAGAGGACCTTTTTGACAGCGCTCACCCGGAGGAGGAGCAGGAGGAGGGCGATTTAGATTTGGCCAGCGAGTCAACACACGCTCAGTGGAGCAAGGCAGACACCCTGTTAGCGGTAGTGAAAAGGGAGCCCGTGGAGCAGACAGGCGATGGTGAGAGCCCGGACTGTGAGCCCGTAGGGCTAGAGAAGCCAGTTGAGCAGAGTAGTAAAGGCCCAGAAGACGCGGACGCCTCTAGCGAGGAGGTGGCGGAGGCGGCCCAGGAAGCCCAAAGCCCTGAGCCCAGAGATAGCAAAGAAGACGTGAAGAAGCTTGATAATGAAGCTTGTAATGAAGTCCCTCCGGCTCCTAAAGAGTCCTCAACCAGTGAGGGCGCTGATCAGAAAATGAGGTTTGTTTTTTTCTCAGTTTTAGACCAGACGCTATCTCCTTTCATTGGTCACTTAATGACACACATAAGCTGTTTGTCTGCAATCGGCCAGCCAGACTGATGCAGTTGTAGTTAACTTCTAGAGAGTGTTTTATTTCTCTTTGTATTTTCAGCTGATTACATAATCCTTTTTTTTTTTTTTTTTTCTTTTTCTTTTCTCAACCTATCATGGTTGTGTTCTTTAATTCTTCCTAATTATCTTTAGTCCAGCAGAATTAATTAACTCCTGTGGGTCTGAAATCTTATGGTTAGGTCAGATTTCCAATACAAGTTTCTTGGGGTGTGATTTTTTTCAGAACTAAATTTCGGGTAGGTATGCAACCTCAGCACGTATTTTATAATTTTGAATTTGGTTTACTCTATGCATGTTCCTTCTGGAGTGACATTATGTTTTGTCTCTAGTTCTGGTGAAGATGACTCGGATACAAAACGCCTTTCCAAAGAGGAAAAGGGTAGGTTCTCAAGGTGACCTCGGTCTCTCACGACATGTTTGGTCTTGGCGGCAGCAGGGTCCTCAATTCCTCCTTGTAGGAAACAGTGTTTCTTACTCAAATGATCCCCGCAGGTCTTTCATGAAGTCTTCTCCTCTCTCTGCAGTTAATCCTGCAGGTTCCAGATGCTAGGAATAGGCCAGCACCTGAGAGATGGTAGATCATTGATCGGTGGAGGGCTCTGAGTTCTCAGCCCTGTTATTTGCAAATTCCACCACCCAGTGACAAAGACATTAAATTGAACAATACTTCTAGTTTCAGATATCTTGGGGTTTACCTAGTGTTTTGGATTTATTGACATCTTAACCCTGGATTAAAAGTCATTATTTGAGAAGTAATTCTGGCCAGAATTACTTTTTAATCAGGCTTCTGAAAGGAATAAAAATAGGGCACAGACGCAGAGGTGCACACTACAGAAAAGTACAGCCATCTGTTTACTGCTTGACAGCAGCAGTCTGACATGAGGTCATGTGGTGCCATTTGGGTGACTTTCTGAGGATACCTGAGATGGTCCTAAAAGCCCCTGACTTGCTGTTGTTACTGCCATTTCCATTGGTCCTGTCGGGCCCAGAGTGTATCCACAGAGGTCATTGGGGACAGTGGGCCTGTCCCACCCTTGCTTGGTGATGCTGGCATCAGGGGACAAGTGGGCAGTATGTCTGGTGGGAAATGGACCTTAGAGGTTCAGGATCTTGCAGGTACTGCATTGACCAGAACTTTGTTTTGCATTAGGTCGTAGCAGTTGTGGTAGAAATTTCTGGGTTAGTGGACTATCTTCTACCACCAGAGCTACAGATCTGAAGAATCTTTTCAGCAAATACGGGAAGGTAAGAGAACCAGGGCTTTTCTGGAGGAGGAGATTTGAAAGCAGTGTTGATGGCCTGAGGCTGGCCTGTCCTTGCCCAGGGGGAGGTGTGAGCTCTGCTGTCAGATGGCTTTACATCTCTCCCCTCTGCTCGCCCGCCCGGCCCCCAGGCCACCACTTAACTTTCCAAGGCTTTGTGGATCTGTTTCTGCCATCCCAAAGACTTAGCACCTAGGGAGGGCTTTAAGGCTAGCAAAGGGCAGGAGAGCAGGGGGTCACGAGACAGGAAAAACTACTGAGTGGAGCTGGATCATAGCAGCTGAGAGTGAATGAGGCCAGATCAGAGCAGCAGTATTTACCCAAGAGCTACTAAGAGGAAAATGCAGTATCATGTGGTGTGGAAATGACTGGTCACCTGCCTGGGCTTTTCCTAAAACAGGGCGGGTGGCTGGGAGCTCCCTGGCCTAGTCTCCCTAGCTGGACCCCATTCCTGATTCCCTGGAGGTCCTTAGGGTAGAATGCAGACGGCTCACAAACCCCTTTGGCTCTAAGCCTCAGCGAAACAGCAGCAGCCCACATAGGGGCTCTATCACTGCTCGCAGCAGGCATTCCCCTGAGCCACAGGGCTCCCTCCCAGAAAAGGCAGGTCCAACTTTCTGCTTCCTGGACTTGGTGGTTGATTAAATCAAGCAGCATGGAAAGGACCTGTCATGCCTGGGACATCTTGTTGACTCTTGTCATTCATAGTCAAGTGGACTTTGTCCTCCAGGGAACTTTATGCAAGCCTGGCCTAATACCCACCTTGGTCCATAGGTGTGTATTACCCCTCACGTAGCATGGTTGTCTATTTTGTATCATTTTTTCACGTTTTTCTAATGAATGGTGCAGGGATGCCCGCAGAGCTCTTCATTTTGTCTGCATTCCTCCACTTCTTCACAGTGCTGTCCTGACCCTGAGAGTAAGCTAGGGCTGTGGGCAGTAGAGAGAATGCTGTATCTGCCCCTGCTCTGCTTCAGGTGACAGGATTTCCCTGCTGGACTTCATTCCAGGGGGGACACAGCACCAACCCCCCTAGCACCCTGTGTGTTGAGTTTACAGTGTTGGGGGCTGTGTCAGCCTGGTGTGTGAACCACACTGGCTTGCTTTTCTTTGAGGTGGTGGGTGCCAAGGTGGTGACAAACGCCCGGAGTCCTGGAGCTCGCTGCTATGGTTTTGTCACCATGTCTACCGCGGAAGAGGCCACAAAGTGTATCAACCACCTGCACAAAACGGAGCTCCATGGGAAGATGATCTCGGTGGAAAAAGTAAGTGGCCTTTTTCTTCCTGGGTCCTGGCCATTGTTAGGCAGTCAGGTAGTACCTGCTTTGATTGTCTCTTTCTTCTGTCCATATGATTCCAGGCAAAAAATGAACCTGCGGGAAAGAAAACCTCCGACAAGAGAGAGGGCGAGGGGAAGAAGGAGAAGTCGAGCACCAGTGACAGGTACTACTCTTCCCGCACATCACAAGGCCCTCCTCCTCTTGTGACACTTATTCCCCAGTCAGGTTTTCCATAGATGGGCAAGGCCAAGTGCAGGTCATACCTTTCTGCACCCCATCTTTATTCTTTCACCTTTTGTTGGAGGGTTTTGGCCACCAGTCATTGGAGAGGGTTTACTTTCTGCAGTCCCTCTCCCACAGCCATTCAGACTAGGCCATGCTGGCACTTCCTGGTCCCTGCTAAGGCCAGTGAGGCTATTGCCTTGTCGTTTAGTGCTCATTTCAGGAATCTAGTTGTAGCCAGCTTGTGCCCTTGATGCCTGATCTGTCGGATCTCTGTATCTTGGTGTTATTGCAGATCTGCAAACCTCAAGAGGGATGATAAAGCCGATAAGAAAGACGACGCTAAAAAGGGTGAAGATGGAAGCGGAGAAAAGGGTAAAGATCCAGATGATCAGAAATCCGGACCCTCTGAGCGATCTAGAGCCACAAAGTCAGGTAGCCCACCAGCAGTGGCACGCGGGCCTCCCCGCATCTCTGTTCCTAGCTGGTGTGCTTTGTTGAAGGGCCGTGGTCAGTTGACAAAACAAACTAGACTTCGTTTTCCTATACGATCCTCTCTCCCCTGCTTCTTTGGTGTTTGTTGCATCTTATTTTACACTGCTTCATTTTTTCCTGTAGGAAGTCGTGGAACTGAGCGGACTGTCGTCATGGACAAGTCCAAAGGTGTGCCTGTCATCAGCGTGAAAACATCTGGGTCCAAAGAAAGAGTAAGTATCGACTTTCCTGGTGAAGGGACTTTGTGTTCTTTACTCTTCCTTATAAGTGTACATTTCTCTGCAGATTTGAGGGAAATCTTTTTTTTTTTTTTAATTTTATTTTATTTAGATTTGGGTGAAGATTTACAGAGCAAAATCACTCTCGATACAGCAGTTCACATATACTTTGTCTCATGTCATTGACCACAATTTACCACAATGCAACAGCTCCCCTCCAATTTCCTCCCCAAGGTACCACTTCCCAGTGTCCATCCCTCCATACTCTACTGCCCCCTAAGCTGTCTCCCTGTGCATAAGGTGCCCTTCCTTCTCCCATGATTGTTCTCTCAAGGGCATGTGTCCACTTGAGGTAAATGTTCAACTCACATACCTGTACTTTGCTTGGCTGGAAACCACAGGTGTGGTCTCATTTCCAGACCTGAAGGGTAGCTAGGGGCCATAGTCTCAGTGGTTCCACCAGGCTCTATTGGACCAGCAAACCTGGTCCCAAACATCCCCCCTTGAGGGAATTCTTGAGCTTTATTTGATAAATGCTTTCTGCATTTTCAAAAATGTAGGAATCTGGACTTTAGAGAATTGGAAAGTGTTTTAAAGCCTCCCCGTCATACTTCGCTCTGATGGTAATTGCTGCTTTTATTCTCTGAAGCTGGTATTTTTTTTTAAGTTCGGTTATGGGGGTGATGACAGCGTACAGTAGTCCACCCTGCTGTATTATTCTCACTGCCTGCCTGGAAAGTTCTAGCCAGCTCTCCATTTCTCCTTCCTCAACCCAGCCCACACAGGAACCTCCATGAGAGACCCCAGCCAGCCCGTCTAGCCTACACACTAAGCCAGGTGCTCACCTTGCCTGGTGCCCCACTCTGTAACCCTGTCACTGCCTCCCACTACTTGCTGTCAGCAACTTAACACTTCACTCAGCCTGCCATTACATGGACTGTTACTGATTTTCCTAAGTTCACTTTCTGACCGCCTTACAAGAATGGACACGGAGGCCAGGGGTCCCCAAGACGGCCATGGTTGACATCCCTCTAGCAGCACGTGAAGGACTTAGCATATAGTGGTGCTCATGGCGAGAGTTGCCACCCTGGCACAGAAGGTGGTGGGGCACACGGGCAGGGTCTGGGAAGATCCAGTTGGAGGCTCCCTCATGCATGCTCCTTTCCATGAAAGTCACAGAGCAATGAACATGACACCGGGTGCACACAGAATTTCTTCCAGGGGGCCCATTAGTGACCCGATACCTGGATTTACCTTGGGATCTGGTCACATAGGCTCCCTCTATCTGACAAAACTCCCAGCTTGCAGGGAGGGAAACAGGTGTCCACACAGCAGAGACTCGGGGATCTATCCTTACCATTTACTGGTGACTAGCAACACACCCAGGGCCATGTTCCAGTCCTCAGGCCTCCTATATTTGTGCAAATGTTTTAGTATGTTGTAGTATTTTGCCGTTATTTTAAAACCTATGATTGGAGAATGGACAGATGAAAGTGTGGGTACCGGGCTAAATATAATAGGTCGATATCGTAGACTTGGCTGAGGTCAGGGCACCAGGAAATTATCAGATGTGCCAGAAGCAACCCCAGGCACTGGCTGCATGTTTAATTATGAAGGAAGAGAACAAAAGTAAGGAATTTGTTTTGAATGCTGGAGATAAGTATACTCAGTAGATCATATTTCAGCTTCAAATGTTGCTGGAGTTCTGTGACTTAAAATTACGATGAACAAAACCCACAGTTTCTTGAGGACAGCCCAGATGAGTACCAGTAGGCATCTTGTTATTTGATGGCTTTAAGAGTCGTCATCTGTGATCCTCTCATTCATTGCCCAGACATAGACATACCTGGTCTGCCTTCCAGGCTGGGTAGTTAAGTGCACACCTGCTAACCAGAAGGTTGGCAGTTCAAACCCACCCAGGGGGTCCCTCAGAAGAAAGGGCTGGCAGTCTGCTTCTGTGAAAGGTCACAGATTTAAAACCATATGGAGCAAATTTCTGTTTGACACAAATGTGGTCACTATGAGTTGGAATTAACTTCATGGCGATTGATTTGGTTTGTTGTTTTCTGTTTCTTCTTTTAACTTTTTAATGTTCTCTGGTAATTTAATGTTCTCTGGTAAACTAGGCTTCCAAGAGCCAAGATCGCAAATCGGCTAGCAGAGAGAAGCGGTCCGTTGTGTCTTTTGATAAAGTCAAAGAGCCTCGCAAGTCCAGAGACTCAGAGTCCCGTAGGTGAGTCGGGGTCCACAGGTTTGGTTGTTTCCCTCGACTCTTGTTATAACCATGCCCTCTGTGCAGGGAGTACTGTTAGAAACCATTTTTTGTTGGTACAAGTATACATCTAAACGTTTACTGGTAGTTGCACAGATGAAGAGATGAAGGATAAAGCCTGGAAGGAAATGGACCAAAATTGGGAAGGTTTCCAGGCAGTAGGCCTGGTGTTGGGTTACCTGAATTACATGCATCATTGAAAGATTCCAGTTCTAGTGCACTAGACCCATTTCAAGAAGCCCTACTAAACAAAAAGTTGATGATTTAACTCTACCAGCTGTTCTATGGGAGATAGATAACAGTCAGCTTCTGTAAAGATTACAGTTTTTGAAACACTACAGGCGCCTCTACTCTTTCCTCAGTCAGAATTGAGTCCACAGAATTGGGTTTGGTTTGGACTTGGCTTCTATAGAGATTGACAGCCTTGGAAACTATGGGGCAGTTCTACTCTGTCCTCTTGGATCACTGAGTTGTAATCGTCCCAACCGCAATGGGTGAGCTCTTGTCTCATGACTTACTGGAATAGTGTGGTTTGGGAAGCAGCAGGTCTGATATTGACTTCCTTGTGGTGAAATGTGTTCTGTTCCCTGTTGTGAGTTGTCTGTTTCATGAACTCAGATGTTGAACTTGATAAAGAAGCTTGGGAAACAAGGCCTTGTTCATATTGTAGCTGCTGCTCTCTACTCCCTGGCCAGGCAGCACTGAGCCGCCTTCCCAGGTTTCCAACAGTTGCTGACTGCTTCCTCCTTTCAGCTGGCTTGGCCTCATGCCACCTTGGCACATGTGGTCATGTGGTGGAAGGTCAGCCCACAGGACGCAGTTCAGCAGTGCTCAGTGGGGCCAGAGCCGTGGCCCCAAGGTCCCTGGGCCACCTGGCGCCCACCTAGCTGCTGCCCTTGTCCTGCAGGGTGCGTGAGCGCAGCGAGCGAGAGCAGCGCATGCAGGCCCAGTGGGAGCGGGAGGAGCGGGAGCGGCTGGAGATTGCCCGCGAGAAGCTGGCCTTCCAGCGGCAGCGTCTGGAGCGTGAGCGCTGGGAGCGTGAACGGCTGGAGCGCGAGCGCATGCACGTGGAGCACGAGCGCAGGAAGGAGCAGGAGCGCATCCACCGCGAGCGCGAGGAGCTGCGGCGCCAGCAGGAGCTGCGCTACGAGCAGGAGCGGCGGCCTGCCGTGCGGCGGCCCTATGACGTGGATGGCCGGTGAGCCCACTTCTTCTAGAATAATTTAGTCATGTCCTCTTAGCACAAGATTGTTCCTTAAGAGCCGGGTGTGCACATGGTGGCTGCTGCGTCACTGATCCAAACTCCTCTCCAGCTAGTGGGGGCGTGGCAAAGCAGGACATCGAGTCATTTTGTCGCCTGGGCTGGAGCAGATCTCCCATCCCCTCCCAGCTTTTCTTGGTCGGTGTCGTTCACTCCAGTCCCCTTTCCGTTCTGTGAGGTGACAAGGACTGGAGTGTGTGTCTAGGGTTGGTTCATCATCTCCCGCAGATCTGATTTGTCTGCCAGGAGAAATACCCTCGACCCTTTCTTTAAAATACGCACATGCTCCTCACAGGAGAGATGACTCCTATTGGCCGGAAGCCAAGCGAGCTGCTCTGGATGACCGCTACCATTCTGACTTCAGCCGCCAGGAGCGCTTCCACGATTTTGACCATCGGGATCGTGGCCGCTACCCGGACCACTCAGTGGACAGGTCAGTCTATGCCTGACAGCCCTGCCTGTGAAGGGTAGTATCTTATTCTGTTTCATTCTGAACATATGACAACTCAGTATGGCCTTTGTAGGCTCCGTTTGGGAAAGGTTATTTTCCTTTTGGGGCTAATCAACCTGTCTATAACGCAAGCCTCTCCTGTGCCTTACATCTGAATTTAAATGACCTTTTTCAGGAGAGAAGGCTCAAGGTCAATGATGGGAGACCGAGAAGGACAGGTAAGTCAGGCTACAGTTGTAGCCACATCTTCCTGTAGAATTGATTGTCCTCCCTTCCACATGCCCTTTCTCTTTCCCTTTTGGTCTTCGAGGAAATGTGCTTGCAAGATTAGAATCGGATGATTTGTGTTGGATCTTGGTTGTCTAAGTAGAAGCCTCTTGGATCCTGACCCCTAGGTTTTGTGTGCCGCCTTAGTTACTAACTGCACTGCTGTATAACCACGAGAGTCTCCTGGTGCAGTTTGCCTGGCTCTGTTGAACAGCACCCACTGTGATCCCAAACGACCACTGTGTGTGTCCCAGGGATTGAAAGTAAGGTTGCACTTGCTCACCCAGTGCCCGGTTTGGCCCTGGAACAGCTCATGTCTGGCCCACGTTCCTAAGTCATAAGTGCTGCCTTGAAATGTCAGATGGTGATACCTGACCATCTGGAAAACAGAAAAGTGGAAGGCACCCCGAGCACCAGGGCCTTGTCACTGGTTGGCTGAACAGAGAATGGCTGGATCCATTTTCAAATCCAGGCAGGGAGAGAGAGGCGGGCCTTCAGTTGCAGCAGTGGCCCGTGTCATCTGGCAGCTTTATTTTTCAGTCTGTACTCTGTCCAAGTTTGTGTTTAAGCTGTGGGCAATAAACAAAAGAGCATTATCTGATTCTTAAATTTCTCTTCCCCAAAAAGAGTCTTAAATTCATGAACTATAATTTTTTTTTCTTTAATTGTGATTTGGGTGAAAGTTTACAGACCAAATTCACTTTACATACAGTAGTTCACACACACGGTCTCGTGACATCGACTACAGTTTACCCCGTTGTCATGGTGCCATCACGGAGACCCTTCACCGCTGAGTCTGGGTCTTCTCCTTAGGCTGACTCTCAGCCCTGATCTCTTTCCTCTGCTCCAGGGTGATCTTGAGTACCGTTTTCTCTCAGGCTGTGAGCCCAGGGAGTGGCCTTTCTGGTCTGCTGACTGTGTTGTGAGATGAAATGCCCTGTGAGAGACAGGACTTACCTGCACAGAGGACAGTGTGCAGAGTGTGTGTCGGCACTTTGTGGGCCCATGCACAAGTTTGCTTGAGTTTATTGTTGCTGTAGTCATTACATTGTCTGAAAGGCCCTGGGGCCCAGGCCTCGATTCGAAGCTTGCTTTCTGCTCTCTTTCATGGTCAGCACTACCCCGAGCGTCATGGAGGACCAGAGCGCCATGGCCGGGACTCCCGCGACGGGTGGGGTGGCTACGGCTCAGACAAGAGGATGAGTGAAGGCAGGGGGCTGCCTCCCCCTCCCAGGTTTGTGTCTATCCTCCATGCTGCAGGGTCGGCTTTATACCACACTCCCAGTCAGCTGAAAGGGTTAGTTGAGTGGCGCACACATTTATCAGGATAGGATTGTCCCAGTTGTCCAGGTTTCATTTGTGCTCCTTTCTTTGGGGGACTAGAAACTGTCAAGGAATTCCATGCAGATCACCCCTGTGAGTCTCTTGTCTGCCTTGAGACACAGCGGAGCAGAGTGTGGCATCCCCGTACCACAAGCCAAGGACCTGGTATAGGGAAAGGAGTGGCGGGCCGGCGCCGTAGAGGGTTAACATACACTGTCTCCTTTAAGTCCTCCCCTGTTGTTACAATGAAACCGCAAGATGAGGGCAATCCAAATCAGAGATGTCTGTCTTCCAAGGGGCAGACGTGACTGGGGGGACCATGGCCGAAGACTGGAGGATGACCGTGCATGGCAGGGTGGTGCCGAGGGAGGCATGATGGACAGGGACCACAAGAGGTGGCAAGGTAAGGAGCTAGTTCTTCCAGGTAGCAGATACCTGTCCCGAGAAGCCTCTAGAAGGATAGAGGTGGCATTTGTTCAAGGTCATCCTTCTGCTGGTCTTCCAGCTTCACGAGGGCAGGGTGGTCACACTGCCTCATCTGCCCACCACTCCCAGAGCTCATTCATGATACTGGTGGAGCAGTGAGCAGAGGGCCAGGCCACAGACATGGTACTCTGGGTGTCTGCCCATCCATCCAACCCCACACTGTGACTTGGGGACAAGCCACATGTGGGCGATACTCAGGCCTCAGGCCCCCAAATGGCATCTCCTGAGGGGCACTTGAGTGGGCTCCACCCGTGTTGCTGTGCTGCAGACCCCGCCGGTGCCCAGTGTGAAAGGCCTCTCTTGTTTTCCAGGTGGAGAGAGAAGCATGTCTGGCCACTCTGGGCCAGGCCACATGATGAGCCGGGGAGGGATGTCGGGGTAAGGTGCTGTCACTGGCGCGTAGTCTTTCCCTCGATGCTTCACCTCTCCACCTTTACCTGTCTCTTCTTTGCATGTTGGCTTCACTTGGTGAAGGTTTAAAAACAGTCAAGTCTTTTCCAACCAGTACTGCCTTCCCCTTCCCTGTGATGGATGGTCCTTCCTGTGTCATGCTCCTCAAACGGGTGTGAGCCTGTCTCCTGAGGGCGCTGCTCCAGAGCCCAGAAGAGTCCCTGCCCTTGGGCAGGCGTGCCCATCCCAATGAACGTGTGCAGTTTGGGACAGGTTGTCTGCACAGTGGGAGGGCTTCATGGACAAAAGACTCTGAATTTGTTCCTAGGCGGGGCAGCTTTGCCCCCAGTGGAGCCTCCCGGGGCCATGTGATGCCACGCGGCGGAATGCAAGGAGGATTTGGAGGCCAGACCCGAGGGAACAGACCTAACGAAGCCCGCTTCACTCGCCGCTACTAACGCTTTCCAACCCTGTGTCCCCGCCCATGGCCACCAGATTCTGTTCTGTTAGGAGTCCTCTTAAACTGTGTAAAAATAAAATTTTTTTTTTATCCGCTACCATATTGTAGCTCAATACAATGTGAATTGGGGTTTCGCTTTGTTTTGTTTTTGGTTTTTGTAATAAATGTGTTTCTGTTCACATACCTTTGGTTTAAAGTGTCATCTCTTTTTTTATTGCCGTGTCTTTTAAGTGAATCTTGATGCCAAACAGTGCTGAACCATGACTCTTCGGTGAAAATAAGAAGCCCATTGCCATGAGGTCATTTCTGACTCATGGTGACCCCACCCTCACAGCAGAATAGAGCTGCTCCCCAGGGTTAAGCTCCACAGGCTTAAGTCTTAAGTCTTCTTTCACAGTGCCAGTGGGTGGGTTCAAAGCGCCACTGGTAGTCATCCAGAATAAGCTAGCTGCTCCCCAGGGGGCCTTTCGTTTTTGAAAGCAGAGGTTGAAAGGACGCTTGAGATTGCTAGCAGCAGTTTGTGGGCAGTACAGCCCTTCCCAGCCTCAGGGTGCAGCAGGCTGCAGCACACTGCCACCGCTGGTCCCTCTACTTTGAGGCCGTTGACCCTTAGCTGCCCTTGCTGCCCGTCCTCTGCCTCCACACAGGGCACCTCCAGCTTCGTGGTGAGCAGCAAGTGTGCATGGCCACTCATGCCAAGCAGATCCTGCTTTCTCCGTGAAATGTGGCTGGGAAACATTGCTCGTGAGACTAAGGCAGCTGGCGCCCAGAGCTGCCTCCAGACAGACGTCACTGTTACACGACCACCAGCAAGAGTCGTGGGAACCTGCAGCCCTACTAGCTCTAGGGCCAGAAAAAGTAAAAAATTCCCATTCATAGCACCCTTCTTAGAAGAGTAGAACTGCCTCATAGGGATTCCAGGTCTGTAAACCTCAGAAGCATACTGCCTCAACTCTGTCCCACAGAGCGACTACTGGGTTAGAACAACCGACCTTTTGGTTAGCAGCCAAATGGGTTAACCACTGTACCATCAGAGCTCTTTGGGGACAGAGAAGGAGGGGTTATTCACCAGGCACCCATTTGAGTCTTTGGAATTTTATCCAATTGCATGAATAACCTATTTTCAACGTGTCTTTTAGTTGTGTATGTATATCAGTACTGCTTGTTAAAACACCATATGCTGGAAAACCACTGAAGGATGTCAAGATGTTACAGGGTTTTATTCCAGGCCAGGTTACAAGAGAGATTTTATTTACAAAACTAACCCTACTCTGTGTTTTTTTTTTTTTTTTTTTTTTTCATAACACTCACAGTCTCTGTGTCAGTACACAGAGAGCCTTGGTGGAATAGTTGCTGTCCAGCACTCAGCTGCTAACCAAAAGCTGGTGGTTCAAACCCACCCAGTGGCTCTGTGGGAAAAAGACCTAGCAATCTGCTCCCCTAAAGATGACAGCCTAGAAAACACTACTGAGCAGTTCTCTGTCGAAGTGTCATTTTGAATGGAAAATCTGCTCAGCGGACCTAACAACACAGCGACTTCATTCTTCCATACTGGGTGCTTCCTGTTGTAAGACTTGTATGCAACCAATCACATGTTGATGGACGTTTAAATGCTGCAGTCTCCCTGTGCTCTCATCTTTCCTTGTTCTGTTGTTCATGTCAAAAAAACAAAACACATTTCCCTGTTGTGCTTGAAGCTAATGAGCACTCCTGCCTCCGCCTGTGGGAGTTGACTTCCATGGGAGTCAATGTTTATTTGAGAAAACTGGGTCCTACTCATTTGGATATTTTCATACCATCTCTTTATTCAGAGCATAAAATGTAGTTCCTCTGCGGCCAGCGTGGCAATGTGTGTGTGTTTTACGGAACAGTTGATCACTCGTCAGTGGTTCATGTCCTGTGCAGTGTGGGTGTCGTTGGATTTGTCCTTTTTTATGAGGTGGCAGGGAACCTGTCTGAATTGTGTCCGAATGTTTGATGGAAGGCAGGACTTGGAAGTGACAAGCTTGGCCATCTGGCTGAGACTTTAAGCACGATAAAAGGGCACATGGTTTCTCCTTGCTGATTGTAGTGAAATATGAGGAAAGAACTGCAAAATGAAAACCAAAACCAAACGCACTGCCATCAGGTTAGGTACGACTCATAGCGACCTCTCCTTGGGTTTCCAAGGGGGCATCTCTACAGAAGTAGATTGCCCAGTCTTCCTTCCGAGGAGTGGCTGATGGCTTTGAACCACCAGCCTTCTGGTTAGCAGTCAAATGCCTTAGGCACTACACCACCAAAACCTAAAGATTTAGAAAAGACTATTGTACAAACGAAAAAAATGTGGCCTAGAACTTTCCCCAAGGTCTTGGCTACACAATCTCTCATTAGCGATCAGGCCTGTGACCGGTGGATCTCATCAGGGCCCCAGCTGACGGGGGTCATCTTAGACTGAGGGGCATGACAGGGCGAAAGCCACAGCCTGGAAAAGCTGCCAAGTTTCAGAAAGGGCTTCTAACCAGTTCAGTCTTGTTTGACCAACTACTGAGCATACTGACCCCCTGCTGAGAATACACTAGGTTTTAACAAGATCTCCAGGTGATTCTGACAAGTAGATTCTGATTCAGTGTATCTGGGGTGGAAAGGCAAATTTTCAGCAGGGGTTTGAACTGGAACGAACCAGTTTGAAGTCCTGTTCCAGTCAGACTTCCACCACTTCTGTTCTGGAGGTAGACCTCGTGAGGGTCCCCACGAAGCAGTCTTCGGTGAAGAACCCTGGCCCCAGTGTGATGCTTGCCACAATGGGGGTATGCATGGGCAGCATGGGGGTTCAGGGAGGGCACTTGACTCAGCCCAGGGGTAGGGGGTTGAGGTCAGGGGAGGCTGCCTGGAGGAGGGGGTGTCTAAATTTCAAGTAGGAGGAGCAGCGGCCAGCTCAGGAGAAAGGACAGCAGGGTGCAGGGGCATGAGTGTCGTGGACAGAGGCTGGTGGTGGGGCAAAGCTGTGTTCGGGGAGCTGTGGGTCCTGGCCTGCCTGGAAGCGCCTCAAAGGAGGCCGGGCTCAGCTGGAGGCCAGTGGAGAGCCACAGAAGGTTTTTTAAGCGGGGGGGGGACGTGACCACAGCTGGACTTTGGAAGACAAGTTGGCCAAGGGTAGTCCTCGTGGTTGGAAAACCAGGGAGAACACTTGGGCCCTGGTGACACATCCAAGAGGACAGTGAGAAATACAGGTCTGAGTGGACACGAGGAGGGAGGGGTGAGAGGCACATGGGTCCACAGCCTGGCTCTGGGTCTGTGGGGATGGAGGGCAGCCGTGGGAAATCAAGGGGAGCTAGCGGTTGACCCGCTGCTAGACCAGGCAGTGACCGTGGGACCTTGGGGCTCAGTGTCAGCATCCAGGGATCCCTCTCCCCGCCTCCCCACCCACCCACATAGGCCTGAGGTGCCCAGGAAAGCAGTGGGCACATTCGGGGGGCTGCTCGCAGCAGCCAGGCCCAGCTTGCAGCAGCACGCGCAATGGCAGCTCCCAGGGAGGCTTTGCTCTGTGCTCTCAAACAGCCACCACTCACCACTGGCCTTGACTTTCTCACCTGTGTTAACAGACCACCTCTGCCTTGGTCCATGCTGCTATGAGGTGATGTGTGGCTGTGGCTGTGGTCACGTGCTTCTCCAACCCTTTCCCACCCACCCAAGCAGCCCAGGGACCACCTCTGCCCTTCTAGAGTCCCTGTGCCACGGCCCCCACAGCTCCTTGACCCTGGACTGCCATGGTGGCTGTAACCAATTCCATGGGTCCAGGTGCAGCTTGTGAGGCTGCAGTCACAGCACCTGGTGGGATGTGAGGTGGGCAGAAGGGCTGAGTCTGCCTCCCCAGTGGCAGCTGTCTCTCCAGGGTGCAAAGGACAGTTTCCTTTTGTTTGCTTTGCTGGGATTTGACAGGACTCCTCAAAGCAGTAACTCAATGTCGCGGCCTGAAATAGTTACTGTACTTCAAGACGGGGCCTGCCTTCTAATGGGGACACCTTGATAGGTGACTGTCACTCTTTAGGTTCCTCTCCCTCTCTATAAATGACCATGATGGCAGGGCATCCATGACGTCCAGGGACCTGTGCGGGCCATGTACAGTGAGAGCCAGGCCAGGGCCCATGGGTGCCCCAGGGAAGGAAGAGTGGGCTTTGAATCCGGCCTTGTCAGTTTCCTCATCTGTAAAATGGGCACACAGTTTCCTCCTTCCTGGGGTCAGCCTGCGCCATGATCCCTCCACTGCACTGGGATCATGCTCCAGGTCACCATGGCCAGTGTGGGCCCTTCCTTGACAGGACTGAGAAGCAAGGATTAAGACTGCTCCCTAGCCCCACTCATCCTGCCCTCAACTCGGAGGCCCAACAGGCCCAGGGGGTATAGGGAGCCAGCCAGCTAGCACCAAGCATCTAGGGGAACACACTGGACATGGGAGACCTGCCCGTGTTCCTAGAGACCATGGGTATGCTGGTCACTGTGAGTGCCCTCCCCAAGCCACCAACCAACTGCACCCTCTCCATTCCTCCCGGGAGAATGGGATGGAGGTGCACTGGTTTCTCCTGGGGAGGCATGTGCTGGTCAGACTGGGGAGGGGCCTGGGCCTGCTTCCCTCACCTGCCCCTCCCTGTTCCTCTCAACTCCCCGTCTGGGTGAACTCCATCCCTCAGCTGTCAACAGAAACTGCAGCTCAGGAACAGAGGACATTGCCCCAGGTGGAGGGCCCCCTGACCCGGCCCTCCATTCGCCCAAGCCCACCCCCACCCTCTCTCGGTAGCAACCTCAGGCTCTGGTTCCCAGCACAGGGTCCTACTCATCATCAGCACACCTCCTGGGTGTCCCTGGGGCTGTGTTCTCAGCAGGGACACATAGATAGGCTCACTGCCCAATAGGGAACACAGACACAGATCACCAGGGCCATCAGGGCCCAGATGGGGGATCAGGCAGTCGAGCCCACCAGGGTGGGGGGTTAGGGAGGGCTTCTCAGGGAGATGTCTGTGGTGGTTATATTTGTGTGTCAAGTTGGCTAGGCCTGGTTCAGTGGCTGGGCAGCTGGTGGTAGTTATTCCCCATGATGAGACTGGCAATCAACTCCACAGTGGGATCTACCACAAGCAGCTAAGTAGCTGCCTTTGGGATGTGGTCTGTGTCCTGTATATAAGGAGAAGCCTTGGGAATGGTCTCTAGCCTATGGCACGCTTGGACCCTGCATGTAGCCGTGTCATTGCTCAGCAGCCTGCTATGCTCTGCTGACCTTGGGACTTAATGGACTTAAGTTAATGGCCTGCCATGTGGTTTGGTAACATCAGGACTGTGCCTTTTTACTTGTCAACCTTGGGGCTTCTCAGCCTCAGCAGCCAGCAGCTGTCTGAGTGAAGAAACACCTCTAGCTCTAGTGGACCGGGAGCAGGAGGCAGAGCTGGACCCCAAGGTTGAGGGGCTTTCACCCAGCCCCTAGAGCCTGGCACTTTGAACTTGGACTTAAACCCTCCAAATTGTTAAGAATAAACTCCTGTTTGTTACGGCCATCCCATTGGTGGTGTATTCCTGTCAGAGCGCCACCAGGGAACCAGAACAATGTTGTTGTGGGGTGGGACCCCAATGGCATCATCAGGCTTGTCCACTCCAGGAATTAGCCAGGGTTGCCAAGGAGAGGGTGGAACAAGGCTAGGGACCAGAAAAAGGAGGGCTGGGCTGGAAGGAGGACAGCGATAGACCAGCCACCTGAGCAGGAGGGAGACTTGGCAGCCATGGCTGGGGCTGAGGGTGAAGGAGGTGTGGATCCCACCCACTTCCTGTGGTTAGCCTTCCAGTAACTAAGACCGGCTCACCTTCAGCACCTTCTCAGTCTTCCCAGCACCCCGAGCACTGTCTCCACTGGGTGCAAGAGGTCCCACTGTCCGCCTGGACCCCCCCAGGCTGAACGCCCCAGTGGGCAGCATCCAGATGGCACCAGAGGAGCCACCAGGAGCCCCAGGCCCAGCACACTGGTTGAGCAACACTTCTGAAGTCCTTTATTGGGCCCGAAAGGCCATGAGCTGCCCTCAGAGGGGGGTCCCGGGCTGGAGTCTTCCGGTCCATGTCATCCCTGCTCCCGTGCCTAGCCGAAGCAGGTGGCTTCATCCGACCCGCTACTTGGAATGCTCCCTGACACGCTCCTTGATGTAGTCCCAGCCCTCCTTAGAGTAGCTGCAGGCCTTGGAGGGGGCCACCGACAGTGCTGACATCACCGTGACGATACCTGTGCGGCAGGGAGCGGGGGCACCTGCCTGGTGAGGGTCCCCACCCAGCCAGCCACCCAGGCCCTTCCAACAAGGAATTCAGTCCAACCCCTGAGACACTCTAGGTTTTTAGAGGCACCACTTCCTGTGCTGTCAATTCCAAGTGAGGAAACTGAGGCAGCAGAGGGAATTGCTGGTTGCCCTCCAGTCGATTCCGACTCCTGGCGATGCCACGTGTGTAGACTGAACTGTTCCATAGGGTTTTCAAGGCTGCGTGTGTGACCTTTTGGAAGCAGATCACCTGGCCTGTCTTCCAAGGTGTTTCTGTGTGGGTTTGAACCCCCAACCTTTCAGCTCCCTGAAGCCAGAGGAGGGTGATGGCCTTGCTTTGTGGGAGATCATATAACAAAATCAAACCCCAATTCTCCATTCCACCCAAGCAACACACGGCCCCTCCACTTGCCTGGAGTTTCTACCCATCTCCTCTTTTACACTTGGTGGGGAGTGGGTATTAGGCTTGAACATCTGGGGTCTAGGTTAGGCCACCCCTCACCCCTCCAATTAGAGGGCCTAGGGGCCTACCTGAATTCCACGAGTCTCGAATGGAAAAGTTAAGCTTCGGAGGGGGTGGGATCTGGGGAAAGGCAGAGAAGGGGGGCTGGTGAGAAGAGAAGGGCCCAACAGCCCTCTCCGAAGGCTGAGAGAAGACCCTGTGCCTCAGAATCAGGCCCACCTGGGCACACAGGGACCCAGGGAGATTCCAGAGTGGACTCCTCACCCAGCCTTGGCCTCCCTCCAGCCCAGGGTACCTGGGGTATCTGCAGGCCCATCTGCTTGGACACGTACTGGCTGAACTCATACATGGCTGGAGGGATTACCTCCTCGGCTTTCCGAAGGGCTGCCTGGCTCTTGTCACTGGGTCCCAGCAGCTCCTGGTCGTACACCAGGTAGACTGCGCCCCCTGCCACGCTGCCCTTGATGAGAAACCTGTGGGTGCAAGAGGGAGGAGCCACACAAGCTCAGCATGCACCGCTGGCCATGCACCCTGGGAGCCCGTGTCCCCGGGCACACGTTGGACGCTCCCAGGGCACCACAGTTCAGCGGGTGACGTGTGAGAGCAGGGGAAGACAGACCCACTAAGGCACAATACTGAATTTACAGTGTGCAAAGAAAAAATGCTTCACTCCATTTAACTGGTACTGAAGCCCAGCGTGCCTAAGGTACTTGACTGCTAACCAGAAGGCTGGCGGTTCAAACCCAACAGACACTCCTCGGAAGGAAGGTTGGGCAATCCTACTTCGTAGTGATACTACTGCCTTGGAAACCCAAGGAGGGGTCGCTATGAGTCGGGTCCGACTCGACGGCATATAACAACAACAACAACGAAGCCCAGAAACGGACATTAGGTCACTCAAGATCTCGCGGAGAGCAGGGAACAGTGACGGCTTAAGACCCTGGACTTCTGCCCGCGAGCCACGGGAGGGGGGGTGTCTAAGTGTTCCTGAGCGCTTCTTGCATGTCACACGCTGCGCCCAAAAAACGTGTGGGGAAGGATTCTCTGGATATTCCTGTCTTCCGGAGGAGACAACTGAGGAGCGGAGGGGTCTCGGCTGCAGTGAGCCCTCTGGGCTCGCTGGGAAATAGGAGGGATGCGCTTGGGTGGCTTTGGCAAGCCTTCCCCGCCTAGCCTGTTTCCCTATATGGCCTGTGAAGGCCTGGCATTAAGGGAAGCGAAGACAAGATCGGGATCAAACCGGAGTGTATGTGTGTGTGTGGGGGGTGTTCCCGCTTTCTCTGGGGGCCAGGGGCTGGGGGCTGACCCGCCCGGTGGTCCCACGCACCTCATCAGCGACCACACTCGAGCCACCATGGTCAGTCTATTCCGCGCGCAAGGACACTCGGCTCGCCCGTCGCTTCCGGTCGCGGCGCCGCAGAAGCCTCTGGGAGGCGTAGTCCCTCTTGCCACTCGCAGAGGCCTCAGGGAGTCAGGGGCGGACTTCCTGGCTCCAGTCCGACGCCCAAGAAAGACTGTAGTCCCACCGCGAAGATCTCTTGGGAAATGTAGTCTTTACTGCTCGAGATGCCTTTGGGGCTGCTGGGAAATGTAGTCGGCAGCGCCCCGTAAAACCGCCAAAGGTTCACGTGGTCGCCAAGGTTCCTGAGAAATGAAGTCCAGTCCGCCTCGGCCCTGACAGCGTGAGGGCAGAGAGGTGTCAGACGTCTGAAGAGGCCTAAGGAAGAACAAAGAGATATCGGGGTCCGTGAAACCCACCCGCGCCCGCGCGGGGTACTAAGGACCCAAGCTTAGAGAATAGCGCCTAGAATGAGGTTGTCATGGCGATGTGCTGGTGGAATTGTTCGGGGGAGGCGGGCCCTAAGTCATGTGATGTACTTCGGGGTGGGGCCAGACCCCAGGCGGGAAAGGGAGGCCGTTACCTCGGCAACGCCGGGCGCGGAGTCCCCACAGCCCAGGCCTCTCCCTTAGATGGGAGTAGGTAATGGGTTTGGGGTCGTGTAGCTCTGGCCCTGCGGGAGGGGGCGCGATCGGGGGGCTCGAGCGGACGCCGGAAGGGAGCCTGGAGGGTCGTGGTCGCGGCTTCCAGGCCCGGATTCTAGTCATGCAAGACGACGGTTGGCAACCGAGGCCTGAGTAGGTGAGTTCGCAGTTGGGGCTGCGCAACGGGGCCCCTTTTGCCCAGAGTGTAAACTAAGACCTAGCAAGGTTAAGGACCCAGTGGATTCTGTGAGGATCCAGTACCCCTGTTCCTTAGGGCTGCTTCATCCATCCCACCCACCCCACCTCCCTTTTTGGGACTCGTGTGGTCAGGGCAGGAAGTGGGGGAAGCTGAGGGGCTTCATGGATTTTTTCCTGGAAGCAGGGATAGGTGAGAGTGCCTTCCGCTCTGAGGAGGTTCCTGGCGGACTGGAAAAGGGCGAGGAGTTGACTTTTCTGAGAACTCTCCGAGATTCAGAGAGTACTAGTGGCCAGGAGGTTGGACAGGTGGCCAGAGGCCAGACCCACGCTTTGTGGGCTGCTGTGAGGAGCTTGGTCTCATCCCAGGGCAGTGGGAGTGTTTGGAGCAGAAAGAGCACGGCCAGATTTCTCTTGACAGTGAACATGTACCAAATTATCAAGATAATTTCAGGTGATGATTAATGTTGAGAAGGCGCCCAGAGAGCTAGAGTTAGTTAAAAAATGGCTACTTTAGGAAAGGAAGCCCACTTGAAAATAGTTGAAGGAGATTAGGGAGCAAGTTATTTGCATATCTTGGGCAAAGCCTTGTCAGAGGGACTAAGTCAGTCAGTGCAAAGGCCCTGGGGCAGTTGTTGTCTGGCCACTTTGAGGAACTTGTGTATCTGAACAAGGAGGCAGGGCAGGGCTGGTCCATGCTGGATCTCTTTGGCCATTGAGGAGTCAGGGTTTTATTCTAAGTGAAAGGGGAGGATTTGCAAGATTGGAACAAGATGTGCTTTGGCTGCTGGGTGAAGCGAGAAGGCTCAGAGGAGAGAGGAGGCTGGGGCAGTGGTTTAGGTGAGCCATAATGATGGCCCGGAACAAGTGATGGCCATGGAGGTACAGAGGAGACAGGTCCAGGGCCATCACGAGGCCTATTGAATAAAGGTGCTCCTGGGGAAATGGAAGGAGCTCTGGTGGTGCGGTATGTAAGGCATTTGGCTGCTAACCAGAAGGTTGGCGGTTCATACCCACCAGCCTCTCCGCGCAAGGAAGACTGGGCAATCTACTCCAGTAAAGATTTATCGCCTCGGAAACCCAGTGGGGGTTGCTGTGAGTCAGAATTGACTTGATGGCATTGAGTTTGTTTTTTTGGTTTTTGGGGAAATGGGCGGTGCCAGCCACCCTCTGTCCCACTGCAGGCCCAGGGAGGGCCATGAAGGTGCTGTTCCTCACGGGGCTCGGGGCCCTGTTCTTCGCCTATTATTGGGATGACAACTTTGACCCAGGTGAGTGCTCAGGGCCAGGGGACAGGGGAGAAATTGGACCTGCTGTCCTGCCCACCCTGAAGGCTGACCACTCCTCCCCACTGCCAGCCAGCCTCCAGGGAGCCCGTGCAGCCAGCCTCCAGGGAGCCCGTGTGCTGCTGACAGGGGCCACTGCTGGTGTCGGTGAGGAGCTGGCTTATCATTATGCCCACCTAGGCGCCCACCTGGTACTCACTGACCACACTGAAGCCCTCCTGCAGAAGGTGAGCTGCCCTGTTGTTCAGGGTGGGGGTGGGGTGCAGAAGAGCCTGGGCTCGATACACGGCCAGCTTGCTCTGTGACCTTGGGCAAGTTGATTAACCTCTCTGAGCCTATTTCCTCATTTGCAAAATGGGGACAACAAAAGTATCTTCTCATGGGTTGTGGTGATGTGTTAATTCAGTAAGGCAGTGAATGTAAAGCAGTAAATGGGAGTACTGTATTGATGAAGTCCACCCAAAGTCAGTGTTCTCTAAAGGAGGATGGAGGGACACCTGTTAGCACAGCCCATTGTCTCAAAGAAACCAAATGTTGAAGAGAAGACAGAAATCTGGAAACCAAAAAAACCAAACTCACTGCTGTGGAGTCCATTCGGACTCAGCAACCCTTGCTTGGGTTTCGACCCTTCCTTGGGTTTCGGAGGCCGTATCTCTATGGGAGTGGCTGGTGGGTTTGAACCACCAGCCTCCTGGTTAGCAGTTGAATGCCTTAGGCATTAGGCCACCTGAGCTTCCAGAAATCTGGAGATGGATGTGGAAGCTCCCCAGTGTTAAATATTGTAATTGATCAAACAGACCATCCACAGGTCATTTTGGCTCAGGGTTCGGTAAGACCCCGGTTCTAAAGCTTTGAGGAAGATGTGGAGTGGGACCCGAGGCTCAAGAGTAGAGGGTGGGGCATCAGTCTGGGGACCCAAGGTGGATAGTAGCTGGGGGGAGCCAGCTGAGGTGGAGGGGCCCACGGGCAGCTCTGGCCCCCCCAGGTGTTAGGGAACTGCCGGAAGCTGGGCGCCCCCAAGGTCTTCTACATCGCTGCGGACATGGCCTCCCCTGAGGCGCCCGAGCGCGTGGTGCGGTTTGCGCTGGAGATGCTGGGTGAGGGGCGGGGCCTAGGCCTTGGACTCAACTGGGGTGGGGGTATGGTAGTGATGGGCGTCCTGTGGGCGGGCACTTATGGGGCAGGGGCGTGGCCAGGGGCGGGGTCTAATTGGATCCCCGGGGCTGGACTCTGGATGCGGCCTCCTCGGATGAATCCTTGCGAGATTCAGGGAGTATGGTCCGAGGCCGGCCTCCCTAAGCACAGGGGCGTTGGAGCAAGGAACGGGGCTTTCGAGGGCTGTCCTCGGGCTGATCAGCCTCTCCGGGCCAGGCGGGCTGGACTACCTCGTACTGAACCACATCGGGGCCACCCCGGCCGGCATGCGGGCTCGCAGCGCCCAGGGCACCCGCTGGCTTATTCAGGTGCTCCGCCCCCTCCTCAACCCTGGCTTGCCTCCCCCCTCCCCATGCAACCCCTTCAGGTCCCACGCCAACAAGCTCAGCTCTGGCTCCGCCCCCTCCCTGTTCCAGACCCCGCCCCCCAGGCCTCGGACCCCTCCTCTCCACGCTCTAGGTCCCCCTGTTCAGGGCCCTGCCCCTGTCTACCCTAGGAAGCACCCCTTTGCGTGGGTCTTGGCCCTGTCCCGTCCCAGGCTCAGCCTCGGCCTGGTCACTCTTGGTCGCCTTCTCCAGGTGAATTTCTTGAGCTATCTGCAGCTGACTTCCTTGGCCCTGCCGAGCCTGACAGACAGCAAAGGTGCCTTGGTGGTGGTGTCCTCCCTGCTTGGTGCGTGCAGAGGAGTCTGGCTCTTGGGAGGGGGAATAATGGGGAGGAGGTGATCGCTCATCCTGGGAGGGGGCAGTAGGCAGGAAGGCTTCCTGGAGGAGGAGGCATGTAGCCCATGAGCCCTCTCGCTCCCCTAGGCCGCGTGCCCGCCTCCTTCTCCGCCCCCTATTCGGCGGCCAAGTTCGCACTGGATGGTTTCTTTGGCTCCCTTCGGCGGGAACTGGACGTGCAGGATGTGAACGTGGCCATCACCGTGTGCGTCCTGGGCCTCCAGGATCGTGCTTCGGCTGCCGAGGAAGTCAGGTGAGGGCGGGCCGGCCGGGGATTAGGGGAGCCGTCTAGCTCCAGCCCCAGTCGCAGTCCCTACCATGCCCTCTTGTCCCCAGGGGCGTCAGGAGGGCCAGGGCGGCCCCAGGGCCCAAGGCAGCTCTGGCCGTGATCCGTGGTGGCGCCACGCGGGCCTCAGGCGTCTTCTACCCGTGGCGCTTCCACTTGCTGTGTCTGCTGCGGGGCTGGGTACCGCGCCCGCGGGCCTGGTTCATCCGCCAAGAGCTCAATGTCACGGCCACGTCCATATTGGCTGCCTGAGCTCTGGGTGTGTCGCTCCTCACCTTCCCAAAACCGCTCCACCAAACCGTCTCTGGGACAGAACATACAGAGTGACAGCTCTGAGAGACCGGCCAGAGCACAAGTGGATTCATCCTGACAGAAAAGGACCAACGAGGGAAACTCCCAGCGTTGGAATCACTCACAGCTTTTGGAACTTCAAACGCCTGCCCTCGTGTCCCGCCCCCCCCCCACGCCCCCCATTGAGGATGCTACGATTCCATTTTCAGATGAGAAAACTGGGCCTCTGAGTGGTGACGGGACTTGCTCTAGGGCCTTGGCCACATCACACCGGTCCCACCACTCAAGCCATCTCTGGGATTCTCTCCAACTCCCACCAGAGTTGCCAAGGCCTTGATTTGTCCCTTGTCTTCGCCTCCAAGCAGCCCCAGCCCCAGCTGCCATCTGTGTCTGTGACTCAGGTGACCACCAGATGACTGGCCTTGGACAAGGAGGAGGGGAGAGTGTGTTCTCCTGGGCTGAGCCCAGCTGCCTGTCTCCTAATAAAAGTCCCTCCCTCTGCGTATCTGTTGTTCACATTCCTTTTGTGCTCGCAGTTTGCTGATGTGGAGGATGTACCCCGGACATGGACTCCCAGCTCCACTCTTGCTGTGAGTCGGTGCCTACTCGTACTGACCCCATAAACGCCAGAATGAAACGTTACCTGGTCCTGCGTCAGCTGTCCACCTCACCACCGTTGGTCTGCTCCGGTCCATGGCGGCCACTGTATTCTGACTGCCTTCCAACCTAGGGCTCACCTTCCAGCACTGTGCTGGACCCTTTTCCAGTGTGACCCATAAGGCTCTCCTTGGCTGATTTTCAGAAGCCAATGCCAGACCTTTCTCAGTCTCAGTGGGGGAGCTCCTCGGAAGCCTGTCCACCGTGGGTGACCCGGCTGGTATTTGAGTAGTTGTGGCATGGCCTCCTGTGGCGCTCACTCAGGGCCTCGGGGTGAAGAGAGGGACTGATTCTGGAGTGAAGACTGCCCATAGCACGTGGGGTGTGCTTTTTGTGCATCGATGACCTGCGCGCATCTTACAAGGAACCCTGGTGGCCTAACAGTTAAGCACTCGGTGTCTAACCGGAAGGCTGGCAGTGGGGAGCCACACAGCAGCACTGTAGGAGAAAGTCCTCGTGAGCTGCTCCCATGAAGGCTGTTGCTGTTGTTTTGTTAAGTCCCGGTCGGTGAGTCAGTTCAGACTCACAGCAACCTTGTGTGCAACCGAACGAAACACAGCTTGGTCCTGCGCCATCCTCACAGTCGTTGCCGTGCTCGGGCCCATTGCCACAGACACAGTCCATTTCGTGGAGGGTCTGCCCCTTCTTCGCTGACCCTCCACTTTACCAGGGAGTGGTCCTTCCGACAACATGAGCAAAGTGGGTAAAATGAAGTCTCCTGAGCTTCCAGGGAGCATTCCAGGACAGATTGGTCCTTGCTTCCGGGAAGTCCATGGGACTTTCAGTATTCTTTGCCAACACCACAATTCAAAGGCATCAGCTGTTTTTCAGTTTTTCTTACTCATTATCCAGTTTTCACACGCATATGAGGTGATTGTAAACACCACGGCTTGGGTCAGGGGCACCTTAGTCTTCAAAGAGACGTCTTTGCTTTTTAACACTTACAAGAGATCTTTTGCGGCAGATTGGCCCAGTACAATACTACTCCTGACTGCTGCTTCCGTGGGCATTGATGGTAAAAGGAAATCCCTGACAACTTCACTCTGTTCTCCATTTATCATCATGTTGCTTATTGGTCCAATTGTGAGGATTTTTGTTTTCTTTATGTTGAGGTGTAATCCATACTGAAGGCTTCAATCTTCATCAGTAAGTGCTTCAAGTCATCTTCACTTTCAGCAAACAAGGTTGTATCGTCTGCATATCTCAGGTTGTTAATGAGTCTTCCTCCAATCTTCATGCCGTGTTCATCTTCATCTAGTCCAGCTTCTTGGATTATTTGCTCAGCATACAGACTGAATAAGTATGGTGAAAGGACACAACCCTGACACACTCCCTTCCTGATTTTAAACCACGCAGGTCCCCTTGTTCTGTTACAGTGACTGCCTCTTATTCTATGTATAGCTTCCTCATGAGCACAATCAAGTGTTACGGAATTCTCATTCTTCTCAATGTTATCTATAATTTGTTATGACCCGCACAGTCAAAAGCTTCTGCATAGTCAATAAAACACAAACATCTTTCTGGTATTCTCTGCTTTGAGCCAAGATCCATCTGACATCAGCAATGATATCCCTCGTTCCATGTCCTCTTCTGAATTCAGCTTGAACCTCTGGCAGTTCCCTATTGATTTTTTTTAAAATGCATTTTATTGAAATCTAATTTATGTACAGTGAAATACACAAAACTAAAGTGGCATGGGTCAATGCATTTTTTTTTTTTTTTTTCCCTTCCCTCCCCTCCCACCCCTGGCAACCAACAAAGAAAGTTTCCCTCCATATATAAACCTTTCCTTGACCCTCCACAACAATGAACTAATACTCTATTTGTCTTTCTGTGATTGACTTATTTCACTCAGCATAATGTCCTCCAAGTTCATCCATATTATGCGGTGTTCTGCAGACTCTACATTCTTCTTTAGTGCTGGATAGCATTAATTATCAACAAATATGAATTTGTTGCTGTCATTTTTGCTATGTGCTTTTTTGTGGTGTTGATTTCTTTGTTCCATATAATTTTCTATGCTGAGCTTGTTTATGAATAGTGTTATCACTTCCTTTGTTGCTGTTGTTTTAGTATTTGCTAAATATTTACGCTGGTCCTCTTTTTTATTTTGATATGAAGGTTTATAATTTTTCTTTGAGGTTACCCTCAAAGAAAATAGTTTTCTTTCCAAGTTTAGAACAGTCTGTTCTACCTTGTAGTTGTCTTGACTTCCCTACCATCTAGAAGTTCTGTAATGATACAGATTTTTCCTTTTTTTTTTGGTTTATAGTTGTCCTCATTTGTCAAATGAAGTCTCTGGTTCCCTGTTTACAATCTTGTAGGCTTATTTACTTTGGATACTTCCATAGCTGCGTTAGTTTCTGGGTTATATCATCGTGTGTGTTAATGGTCAGTTGTTCTTTGCTGTTGTTGCTTCTATGTCCAAAGGACTCCCTTTAGCATCTTTTGTAAGGTTGGTCTAGTTTTAACAAATTCCCTTAATTTCT
>NW_006922048.1:1762171-1794069 GCF_000298275.1 Orycteropus afer afer | reverse complement strand
CAATGCTGTGTCTTCCTCAGGGATGTGTTTTGGGTCTGTATCCTGGTCCCTTGTTTCTCCTGCTTTATCTTGCTTCTTTGTGTGGATTGTGATGCTCTGTTGTCTCCGAGGCATTGTGACGTTTTTGTGTTTATATTTAATTGGTGATTGTACATTGGAGTGACTTTCCCATGAGTTTCGTTTTCTTTGTTTTGTTTGTATGGTATCTATGCAAGCAGGGTGCTGTGCTGTGCTCCTCTATTTGCTAGTTAACAGCACTTATACACTCACTACCTGTCTCCTCTCCTGTTGTCAGCCTCTCGTATGTCCCTGCCATCCTTGGCAAACAGAGCCTATTCTTAGATCCCCAGAATCCAAACGAGGATGCTGTCACTTTAAAATCCAAAATGGCTAGCGCTTATAAACATTCAAAATGGCTGCACCCCTGGTCACTTTAAATATCCGAAATGGCCACCACTTGTAAACATTCAAAATGGCTGTGCCCTAGGTCACTTTAAATATCCAAAATGACTGCCACATGTAAACAATCAAAATGACTGTGCCCTCAGTCACTTTAAATATTCAAAATGGCTGCACCCTCTGGACAGCAGAAAGTCCACAGCTCAGGTTGTCTCCTCCTTGCTGTTTCCCTTCCTAGTCATAGCCCACCAGTGCAGTCGTCCCTGCAGCCCTTGGCAACCAGGGCCGATCTTTAGGTCAATGCTCAGGTTCCAACACCACTTGGCAATATTTAGGCCGTTGGTCCCATCAAAGTGGCTCACAGTCCACTGCTCGGTCTGTTTTTGTTCAGGTTTTTTCCAATAGTTGGTGCCTCATCCACTTCTGTGTACCTCCTTTCAAAGCTCAGGGCTCCAGGATTGTCTTCTGTCTCTCTGTCAATTGGTTTCTCTTTTCTTTGTTGAGGAGGGTCCGTGTGGCTTGTCTGCCTCTTCCTCCATCTTACCAGAAGTCCCCTATTGATGTTTTGCTACAACCATTTTTGAACTACCTTCAGCAAATTTCACTTGCATGTGATATTATTTATATTGTTTGATAATTTCCACGTTCTGTGGGATCACCTTTCTCTGGAATGGGCACAAATACGGATCTCTTCCAGTCAGTTGGCCAAGTAGCTTGTCTTCCGAATTTCTTGGCATAGACAAGGGAGTGTCTCCAGCACAGCATCCGTTTGTTGAAACCTATCAGTGGGTGTTCCGTCAATTCCTAGAACCTTGTCTTTTGCCAATTTCTTCATTGCAGCTTGGACTTCTTCCTTCGATATCATTGGTTCTTGATCATATGCCACCTCCTGAAATGGATGAATGTTGACCAGTTCTTTTTGGTACAGTGACTCTGTATATACCTTCCATCTTCTTTTGATGCTTCCTGCATTATTCAGTATTTTGCCCATAGAACCCTTCAATATCGCAACTTGAGTCTTGACTTTTTTATTCAGTTCTCTCAGCTTGAGAAATGCCAAGCGTGTTCTTCCCTTTTGGTTTTCCAACTCCAGATCTTTGCACATTTCATTATAATAATTGACTTTGTCCTCTTGAGTTGCCCTTTGAAATCTTCAGCTCTGTTATCTTGTCATTTCTTCCATTTGCTTTAGTTACTCTCCTTTCAAGAGTAAGTTTCAGAGTCTTTTCTGACATCCATTCTGTTTTTTTCTTCCTTTCCTGTCTTTTTAATGACCCTTTACTTTCTTCATCAAATTTGTTTTCTAGATGTTCTCTAAATTCAGGTGGGATACACTCAAAGCCATATTTTTGGCTCTCATGGACTTATTTTATTTTTATTCAGCTTTAGCTTACAGTTAAGGAGCTCTGGTGGTGTGGCGAGTAAGACATTGGGCTGCTAACCACAAGGTCAGCAGTTTAAATCCATCAGCTGCTCTGGGGGAGGAAGACAAGGTAATCTACTTCTGAAAAGATTTACAGCGTTGAAAACTCAGTGGGGGTTGTTATGAGTCGGAATGGACTCAATGGCAGTGGGGTTGGATTTTTTGGTTTTAACTTAAAAGTTCCAGGTGAGCAATTGATAGTCTGTTCCAGTTAGGCCCCTGGCCTTGTTCTGACTGATGATAGTGTGTTTTTCATTGTCTCTTTCCACAGATGTAGTTGATTTGTATTCCATCTGGCGAGGTCCATCTATAAGTTACTGCTTAGGTGTTCAATAAAGGGATTTGCAATGAATCAGTTGTTTGCCGTGCCATCCCCAGTGTCATGTCTATCGCCAAGGCCGTATTTCCCAACTACCAGGAACTGACTCCACCACAGGGGTTTGGTTCTGGCTTCCTTTCTTAGCGTCCCATCTGCAGAGTGACTTGTCGTGTCAACCGGGAGCTTTTGGATAGCAGCTGAGAGCTTTAAACACTGCACCACAGGTTTGTGTAGCAACTGAAATTATATCAAATGCCACCAGAGGGCACTAGACCACATCCCCTTCCTCAAACCCAGTCCAGCGTTAGGACCAATGTATAAAACCAAACTCACTGCCATGGAGTCGGATCTGACTCATAGAAACCCCTTCTTGGGCTTCCAAGGTGGAAGTAGATTGCCCAGTCTTCCTTCCGAGGAGTGGCTGGTGAGTTTGAACCACAAGCCTTCTGGTTAACAGTCAAATGCCTTAGGCCCTATGCCACCAGAGCTCCTACTGAGTTCCCAAGGCCATAAATTTTTACAGAAGCCAACTGTCTCATCTTTCTTCTGCAGAGTGGCTGGTGGGTTCAAACCACAGACCTTTTGGTTAGCCACCAAATGGCTTAACCACTACACTACCAGAGCTCCTTATCATGAAACCAATACTATGTCATTTACCATTATAACACATTCAACTCTTTGGAATGGGGGTTCTGGTAGGTGAGGTTGCCGGCACAGGGACAGCCAGTAAACAGCTGAGCTGGGATTCGAACTCCTAATCTTGGGCCTGACTGAGGTATCACAGCCACAGACATGCCCACCAAGTTCGACTATTGCTCCTGCCCATTCCAAGGCATGGTATTTCCAACCATCTCAAATGCATGTGAGAGCTGGATAATGAATACAGAAGACCAAAGAAGAGTTGATGCTTTTGAGTTGTGTTGGCAAAGAATGCTGAAAGTACCGTGGACTGCTAAAAGAACAAACACATCTGCCCTGGAAGAAGTGCAGCCTGAATGCTCCTCGGGAGCAAGAATGGCCAGACTTCATCTCACCTACTTTGGTCATGTTGTCAGACGGGACCTTTCCCTGGAGAAGGATGTCATGCTTGGTAAAGTGGAGTGTCAACTAAAAAGGCCCTCAACAAGATGGATTGACACAGTGGCTGCAATGATGGGTTCAGGTATAGCAATGATTGTGAGACTGGAATAGGACCGGGCAGTGTTTAGTTCCGTTGTACTTGTTGTTGTTGTTGTTGTTATGTGCCGTCGAGTCAAACCCGACTCATAGCGACCCCTCCTTGGGTTTCCGAGGCAGTATCACTACGGAAGTAGGATTGCCCAACCTTCCTTCCGAGGAGTGGCTGGTGGGTTTGAACCGCCAGCCGTCTGGTTAGCAGGCAAGTGTCTTAGCCACTATGCTACCAGAGCTCTGAGCCGATGGAAGGTACCTGACAACGACCCGCCCACTCCCACTCCCCAGTGATTGTGCATATTCACCTAGCCCAATTGCACATGGTTATGAAGTCTGCAGGAGCTCTGGTAGCATAGTGCTTAAAAGCACCTGATTGCTAACCAGAAGCCTGGCGGTTCAAACTCATCAGCCCCTCCTCGGAAGGAAGGTTGGGCAATCTATTTCCGTAGTGATACCGCCTCGGAAACCCAAGGAGGGGTCGCTATGAGTCGAGGGCACATAACAAGAAGAAGGCCACAGGGACTCCTCCGGCCGCCAGGGGGCAGGCGCTCCCCTCCTGCCTCTCTGGCCAGCTCCTCAGAAGGAGAGTAGATATCCCAGAGTTCAGTGCGGCGCTGCCCTTCCGCGGCAGAAGCCATTGCAGTTTAGCAGGTATGTGGGTTTCTCGCGGCCAGGATCCTTCGCCATCGGGGCCCTAGGAACCGCGGCACAGGTTGGGGTGCGGCAGGGTGCAGCTAACGCGCCCAAGGGATCGGGGGCCTGGGGTTCCGGGCGACGGAGACCGAGCCGGTACTCATCTCCACTTCCTCTCCCCATTCCTGTCCCAGCCATGGCTGTGCGCTACCCTATGGCCGTGGGCCTCAACAAGGGCCACAAAGTGACCAAGAACGTGAGCAAGCCGAGGCATAGTCGCCGCCGCGGGGTGAGTGTCGGGCCCAGGGTCAGTGGTGGGAGCAATGGAGGCCTCTGAGGGAAGAGGGGAGCCACGGCGGCGCTTGAGCAGGGGAAAGGAGATTGTCAAGATTTAAGCAGTGAGCGAAGATGCCCATTGCTTGCCCGCGTTCTGAGTACCCATCTGGACAACAAACTTCCGGCTTCCTGGCCCGCTTGAGCGAGGTTGTGACCGAGTAATTTTGGCAGCGAAGTGTGGGAATTGACGTATGAGTAGGAGATCGTTTAGTGGAGGGCGGCTAGGTAACAGACCTGGCCACGGCAAGTAGTATCGGTGGCAGGGAAGATGTTGGAATTTGGAGGGGCAAGATGAGACTGAGCGTCAGGTTGAGGAATTCGGTCTGTGGAGTTGCAGGCGCAAACTCAGGTAGGCGTGGCTGTGCGGGGCTGTGCCCAGTGGGAGGGGACTCCAGGCCCAGAGAACAGCCTGTGCAAAGGGCTGGGAGGGGTTCTGGCTGGATCTCTCTCAGCCTTGTCTCTGTGTGTTCTGGTTCCCTAGTGCCGCTCTGACAGCAATGTACCACAGATGGGATGGCTGGAACAAACAGGAGTTTATTCTCTTACAGTTCGGGAGGCTAGAAATCTGAGTTCACAGTGCCAGGCTCTAGGGGCTGAGTAAAAGCCCCTCAACCTTGGGCTTCAGCTCTGCCTTCTGTTACCAGTTCACTGAGGCTGTAGGCTGACAAATCCAAGGTCAACAAGTAAAAAGGCATAGTTCCAATGTTACCAAACAACCCAGCAGGCCATTGATTCAAGTCCATTGAAGTCCCAAGATCTCCAGAGCAGGCTCCTGAACACTGCTCAGCTCCATGCAGGTTTTAGCATGCCATTCCCAAAGCTGCTGCTTATATGGGGGACGCAGACCACATCCCTGAAGCAACTACTCAGCTGCTTGTGGTAGAGCCCACCCTGGAGTTGACTGCCAGTCTCCTCATGGGGAATAACTACCACCACACCACTTAGGAGCTCTGGTAGCAAAGTGCCTAAGGCACTTGACTGCTAACCAGGCCGGCGGTTCAAACCCACCAGCCACTCCTCTGAAGGAAGGTTGGGCAATCTACTTCTGTAGTGATGCTGCCTCAGGAAACCCAAGGAGGGGTCGCTGTAAGTCAGGTCCGACTCCATGGCACATACCACCACCACACCACTTAACTAGCACAGTCTACAAAATGGGTTGACAAGGCTGGGTGGGACTTGGGAGGACTCGTGGTGGGCATGGTCAAATGCTGTTGTTGAAGTCAAATTCTGACTCATGGCAACCTTATGTGACGGGAAGACTGCCCTGTAGGGTTTTCTTGGCTGCCATCTTCAGGGGAGCAGATGGCCAGAGCTTTCTTGCCGGGTGGGTTCAAACTGCCAACCTTCCAAAATCTCTACCCCAGTAAATTCCTTCAGTCCTCACATCCCGAGAGGACTGTCATGTTAGGGGAGACTGAGGCACACAGTAGGGGAGGGTCTAGGGTGCTTACCTTTACCCAAAGCCTGTCCTGACGGCCCCTCACCCCCCCCAGCGCCTCACCAAGCACACCAAGTTCGTGCGGGACATGATACGGGAGGTGTGCGGTTTTGCGCCTTATGAGCGGCGCGCCATGGAGCTGCTCAAGGTCTCCAAGGACAAGCGGGCCCTCAAGTTCATCAAGAAGCGGGTAGGTGGGCCCCTGGCAGAGGGAAGTGGTGTGGGGTGGGCCTGGGGCTGACCTGACTAGCCCTCCATGCCTGGCAGGTGGGGACACACATTCGTGCCAAGAGGAAACGAGAAGAACTGAGCAATGTCCTGGCCGCCATGAGGAAGGCTGCTGCCAAGAAGGACTGAGCCAGCCCTGCCCCTTTGTGTCCGCTACAGCCCATCCCACATAATAAAGCCTTTCCAGAAACAAGCGTGTATTGCCCAATGGCTTATGGTGGCCTTGGGGAGGTGTGTTTCCCTTCCCTTGAGATGCACCCCCTGGTGGCCCACAGTTCTAGCTTGTCCTGTGCCTCCCTGGGCCTTCACGGTAGTGGTGGCAGTGGACAAAGGCAGGCAGCAGCCACCCAGTACTGCAAATGGGTTTTAATCATAATTCAATAGCTCTGGTGTGCTCGTCTCCATGATTAGTCAGTCATAGCTGAGTTCTGGGCCCAGGCCACTGAGTTTTGTCTCTAGGTCTTGGTTGGCCGGCCTGGGCCCTCTGACGTGGTGCAGTCACTCTGCGCCCAGGCCCGTCTGTTGCAGAGGTGCTGCTGCCATCACCGCTCCACAGCCAGGGCCTGTGCCTCATCCTCAGGGAAGGCGATGGGGAAGATCTCGCGGTAGTGTGCCACAAAGTGAACCTCTAGGCCCTCAGTGATGAACGCGGCCAGGTCATAGAAGTCCTTCTTGTTTTCAGCTGGCAGCACCACGCATGTCACGCCAGCACGCTTAGCCTGGGAAGGGGGGACCGTGCAGCTGGAGGTCAAGGCCAGGGGCAGCAGGGGGATCCCCTTGGTACAGGAGCACTGTGCTCTGGGAGGGAAGAGGCTGGGCACGGCCCTTGGAAGCCTGCCCTGTGCCACCTTCACTGGAAACATGCGCCAGTGCCCCATCTCACAGATGGGGAAACCTGGGACACATCACACTCTCTGCCTGGACTGCTTGTCTCACAGAGCCCACCACCCAGGGGGTCTCATACCCCTGCCCCTTCCCCTCCCAGGGCATCCCACTGTCTGCAGAGACACCCGTGTCCTGTGGGATCAAACGTGGGAGCTGTTGCTAGACACTAAAATCCTGCATCTTACGTGTCTGGAGAACCTAGGAAAACTGTGTCAAATTTTCCAGGCCTATGGGTCACAGCCCCCCAGAGCTCCCAAGTCCTTGGCACAGTCCACAGGCCCTGTTCTGTCGCCTCCCTGCAAATGCCTCGTCCCTCAGGCTGCAGCTCTTGTAGGGGAGGGCAGTTTGTCACCACACCGGCCTTGGGAAACTGCTTGTGTCCTCTCACAGCACCCTCTCACTGGCCCTGCGAGACAAAAGCACTGGCCCTGCCCTTTCACAAGTGAGGAGGGAGATGCAGAGAGAGCAGGAACTTCGCCACCCGGTGGCTCCTCAGCCTGCGTGTTCCTTGTGCTGGGTCACCCAACACTTCCCGCTATGGGTCCCCTGATCAGTTAAGCTCCTGGTGGGGGAAAGACTGGAGAGCAGAGGACTGGGAAAGCAAGTGGGAGGGGGGCTGCGGTCCAAAGGATGGAGCGGTGTGCAGGGCGTGCAGAATCAGGCCATCGTGGGGACCGTGAGGGGGGGGAGGGGGAGGGGGAAGTCCAGGTAGCAGCCCTCATCCTGCTGGGCATTTGCCAGTCACACCCAAGCCTTGTCCTCCTCGCCACCCTTGCTCCCTGTTCCCCATCTGCAGTCTTGCTGGGGAACAGAGATCCCACCTTGCCTTCAAGAAGCTCAGAGTTCATGGGTGGGCAGAGCCGGGACCCCTAGGAAAAAGCACTAGAACATTCTCCAGAGTCCTGAAAAGGCTAAGAACCCCTATGGAGGGGCAGCCAAGAGAGTGGGTTCAGAGCATGGGCCCTGAGTCCTCATCCAGTCCCTCTGCCACCTGGCCCTGGACAAAGCCCACCCACCACGGATGTCCCTTTACTGAACTGTGAAATGGGTTCACCACTTCATTTCTGTGAGGCCCAGATATGATGTGAGTGACAGCTGTGGCCTGCCACATGCTGGTGCGGCTTAGCTGGGCTCTTGGTCCAGATCCACTCAAGGGCAAGGACCCTGACTGGGTCTGTGGGTAGCCCAGGACTCTGGAGGGTGAATGCTGGTGGGTGGCCACCGGGAGCAGGGTCCTGGTACTCACCGCAATGGTCTTCTCCTTGATGCCCCCAACAGGCAGGATCTTCCCTGTGAGGGACACCTCGCCCGTCATGGCCAGGTTCTGTCTCACTGGCCGGTCCATGGCCAGGGAGAGCAGAGCTGTCACGATCGTGCAGCCGGCGCTCGGGCCGTCCTTGGGGGTGGCGCCCTAGGGGGAGAACTGCGTAGGTGGGCAGCCATCCGGGCAGGAGGGTGCAGGTGGTGGGCGAGTGGGGCAGGCGCTCACCTCGGGCACGTGCAGGTGGACGTGTGAGGTCACCAGGTAGTCGTTGCTGGGGTCCTGCTGCATCAGGAAGGCCCTGGCGAAGGTGTAGGCAATGCGAGCGCTCTCCTTCATCACCTCCCCCAGCTGTCCTGTCACCTCCAGGCTCCCGACCTTGTCCCCCTTGCCGTCCTTGTCCGGTGGCCGCATCGGGGAAGTCTCAACAAACAGTGTGGAGCCTCCTGGGAGAGGAGGTGGAGTCGGTGAGCGCACGCACGCCCTGCCTGGCCCCCATCACCATCCCCTCTGCCTGCCGTCACCACCACCTCCTCAGGCCCCAGGACTCTGACTCAGCACACAGATGCAGGGAGAAGTTTGCTCTCGCACAAGCTGGAGTGCCCCAAGTCCCTGCATGACAGAGAAGCAGTGGTGGAGGCCACTCACCCATGGCGGTCCAAGCCAGTCCCATGACCACGCCAGGGGGTGTCACGTCGTACATGCGCTCCACGGTGAAGATTGGCTTCCCCACGAAGTCCTGCAGGTTCTCAGGTGTCACCTGCACAGACTCGGCCTCGCCGCTGACGATTTTATAGGCGGACTTCCGCAACACCTGGGGCAGGACAGGGAGGTAGGCAAAGCAGCGGCAGACTGGGTGGATGGGTGGGTGGGGCCGCCGGCTGCCTGCTCACCTTCTCCACTTGTTTCTGCAGGTTGCGGACGCCACTCTCCCGGCAGTATTGTTTGATGAGCAGGGTCAGCACGTCCGACGACAGCTTGGCTTTGCTCTCATCCAGGCCACAGAGGGCACGGGCCTGGGGCACCAGGTAGCGCTGTGGGGAGAGAACCGCATCAGGGCGGGCCCTCTAAGGAGACCCCATCAACCACAGGCCCCCGTGGGGTAGGTTAGAGCAGGGCAAGAGTCTGTAACCTGATGGTAGGGCGGGGGGTTTGCATTATAGGGGTAGGAGGAGGGTAGCGGGCTGTTAGTCAGACAGTGGAGCCTGCAGCCTGCCCAGTTACCCACATCCACATTCGGGGGTCTCCTGTCTGGGCATTCACTCAGCCGCTCCTCCTGCCCACCACCCCCAAGACTGACCTCCAGTCACCCTCCAGATGGCAGCCTACATGCTGCTCCCTCCAAGGAGGCTACCCTGGTTCCCTGGGCTGGTACACGCTGTCGTGCCCCATGCAGACCAGCATCCCCTGTGATGAGCAACTCATCATCTGGCTGCAGCCCGTGGCTGAAGGGAGGGGGACTAGGCCTGAGGCACCATAGGTGGTCACCCAGGCCTAGCACAGTCCCAGCCACAAAGCAGCTACTCGACACTCAGTCATGAGTACCGGTTATGGGACTGAGGATGTTGGAGGCATGGGTGCCAACACCAATTGGACAGGACCCTGCCCTGGTTGGGCCTCCCAGGCCAGGACACAACCCTGCACTGGGCTTTGCCTGGCCCCAGGAACCCCGAGTCTGCCCTTCGTCAGCCAAGTCACATCACCCTCAGTGAACAGATGACCAATGGCCATGGACTCTGTCCATACTGACTCTTCGTTTTCTGGCCTGTCCTCGGTCATACCAGCTGCCAGCTCTGAAGGACAGGGACCTGAGGGCTGCTGCTGTCCCCACCCACACGGTCCCTGGCACAGGGTGGACACTATAGCACCCCAAGCCTGCCCTGAGACCGCCCCCCCCCCCAGATGGGGACAGCTGGGCAGGGCCTCACCTCGGCGATGGCCAGCTTCTCCTGGGCCACGTAGCCAGACACGTTGATCATCTCCATGCGGTCCCTCAGCGGCTCTGGGATGGTCTCGGTGACATTAGCTGTGCAGATGAACAGTACCTGCAGGAAGCACGGGGTGCTGAGAACTGCCCATCCCGAGGCCCCCACACCAACTCCCTACCCCCCACACACCTTGGACAAGTCCACAGGCACATCCAGGTAGTGGTCCAGGAAGTTGGCATTCTGCTCTGGGTCCAGTAGCTCCAGCAGTGCCGAAGAGGGGTCACCCTGGTAACCCCGGCCGATCTTGTCCACCTGGAGCAGCGGTGGGAGACAGGGCATTGGCACGTGGCAGGAGGTTTGGCAAGATGAGACTCAGTGGGCTGTGGAACTGGGACACCTTGAGGAAGTACGGAGCCCCATCGTCAGGGCGCTGCAGGCCATGAGACCGTGCAAGCAAAGGGGGGACCTGGCAAGTGTGGCTGTGGGCAGTGATGGGGTCCTCGAGGGGCAGGAGGGGCCCCTCCCCTTGTCGTAAGAGCAACAGTCACTGAGATGGCACAGCGCCATAGTGGCTTGGGAACCGTGACCGCGAGCATGGACCCTGCCTGGGGACACTGTCTGGCATCAGGGCGAGTCCCCCGCACCTCGTCGATGAGAATCAGGGGGTTCTCCGTCTTGGTCTTCTTTAGGCACTGGATGATCTTTCCTGGCATGGCCCCCACATAGGTGCGCCTGCAGGAGAGGGCATGGCGGGGTTGGCACCTCAGCACTCGGGGGCTCCAGAGCCTGTCCAGACTCTCTGGCGCCATGGGACGTCAGCAATGGCCACCTGCAGAGGGTCACCCCAACTCGTGGATGCTGGCAGACACCAACACTCACCCCCAGGCTCATAGGTGGAACAGAGCTGTGGCACTGGGACTCAGCCCCCCACCTGGTAATAGGGCTGGCACAGCCAGACACTGGGGACAGAGTGGCCCCCACGACAGGCAGGGTCCTGAGCTCAGCATTCAGGGCCCCCCCAGTCCTGGCTGTACCCTTCCTTGCAGATACCTCTCAGGCCCAGCACTGCCCTGGGGGTTGTGGGTACCCACAGTGGAGGCACCGGGTCCAGGCCCTGCCCACAGCCTGCCTGTTCTGAACCCTCCTCACCGTGCTCAGATCAGACCCCAGTCCTGGCTCATGGGGACCCACGGGGCAGACAATGAGCAGAACAGTTGTTGGGTACGGTCAATTCCCACTCCCAGCGACCCTACAGGACAGAGTGGGAACCACAGGGCTTCCAAAGCTGTCATCTGCATGGAAGCAGATCACCAGGACACTCCTGCAGATGCTGGTGGGTTTGAACTGGCAACCTGTTAGTGGCCGGGTGCTTAACCAAGCACCACCAGGGCTCCTTGAGCAAAACAGAGGGGAATTTTGTGCATGGAACAGTTTCCCTGCTCTGAGAGGTAGTGAGGGCTGGGGTGGGACTGTCATTAGGTGGAGGAGCACCTGTGAGGGGCCCCCGAGCAGCGTGAGGAACCCGGGGGTTGTCTGACTGCTCCAGCCAGAGGGAACGTCCGTGCACTATTCCCCACAGCAGGAAGAGACTGGCCGGAGCAGTGAGAAGGCTGCCTGGCACAGAGCGGGAGCGGGAGGAGGGGTGCGCCTTGTGGGCTTCCAGTAAGCTGGGCGCCCTGTGAACAGAAGGGGGTTCGGAGGTGTGGTGCTTATGTTTGTGTATCAACTTGGCTGGGCCTGGTTCAGTGGCTGGGCAGCTGGTGGTAGTTACTCCCCATGATGAAACTGGCAATCAGCCCATGATGGGATTTACCACAAGCAGCTGAGTGAGGCTTTAAGGATGTGGGCTGCTTCCCGTATATAAGCAACAGCTTTGGGAATGGTTTCCAGCTTATGGCATGCTTAGACCCTGCATGTAGCTGTGATATTGTTCAGCAGCCTGCCGTGCTCTGCTGACCTTGGAATTTTCAATGGACTTGAATTAATGGCCTGCTGTATGGTTTGGTAACATCGGGACTGTGCTTTTTTTACTTGTCAGCCTTGGGCTTGGCAGCCTCAGCAGCCAGCAGCTGTCTGAGTGAAGAAAAGCCTCCAGCTCCAATAGGCCAGGAGGCGGCGGCAGTGCTGGACTCCAAGGTTGAGGGTCGTTTTTCACCCAGCCCCCAGAGCATGGCACTTTGAACTTGAACTTAAAGCCTCCAAACTGTGAGAGAATAAACTCCTGCTTGTTAAGGCCGTCCATCTGTGGTATATTCCTGTCAGAGGGGTGCTAGGGAACCAGAACAGGAGCCACGAGGCTGCAGCAGCTGTTACCAACAGGATCCCTTTCATCACGGTGGTCACCTCCCTGTCCTTGTTGGGAGCCTAGACGGATGTCAGCTGAGTGCCTGTGGACCCAGCTCTCCTGGCACCCCTTCAACCCGCCCTGCAAAGGAGGCAGAGGCTGTGCCCATCAGGGCTTGCAGTGGTCCACACGGCATCCCCCTGACCAGCTCCTGTATGCCCTAGAGAACTAGAATTGATGACTTTTTTTATGAAGAAGCCAGGTAGCCCCTAGTTTTTAAACTGACTCATGACACCTTTCAACTCCATACAGGATGATCCCAGCAGGTGCGAACAGCACACCTCTCACCCATCTCACAGGAGGCCAAGCTTTTCAAAGAAGTGCCTTCCACAGACCAGTGTAGCTAGAAAGCCCACGAGAATGAGTCCTCCAGCCTGGTGGTCCCATGGGCCAGGCCAGCACAAAGGCCCGCCTATGTGGGGAGGCTTGGCCCTGCTCTGGGCTCCCCCAGCTCTAAGCTATAGGCTACCAGGAGGCTGACCATGCTCTGGATGCCGAGGTGAAGGACGCTCTTCCTGATCAGGGTTGCTGAACCGGTGGGACAGGAGCTGGAACTAGCAGGGGCAGTTTGCAGAGAGCCTGCCCAGGAGGTGCAGATCCCTGCCAATGTTTGAGCACCTGGACGCAGCCAGGCCTGAAGTTGGCACTCTGCCTAGGTTTCTCTGTTACTGAACTCAGTCTGTTGCTAGCAACCCCAGTCACTTGAGGCAATGTGAGTGAAGACAAGGAAAACTAACCAGGCAGGAGGCTGAGGGAGCTTCAAGGATGTGTGCCACTGCGGTGGCCGGGCCTACCTGTGCCCCTTGATCTCGGCCACATCCGTCATGCCCCCGACGCTGAAGCGGAAGTACTCGCGGTTCAGGGCACGGGCGATGGAGCGGGCGATGCTGGTCTTGCCCACGCCGGGAGGGCCGTAGAAGCAGAGGATCTTGCCTTGAGTGGAGCCGCGGAGCTGGCTGACGGCAATAAACTCCTGTAGGCAAAAGCCAGGCTCGGGTGGGCTGGGGGGCTCGCAAGAGACACGCATGCATGCTCCAGGTGGGGGGCCCTCCTGGGATACACATGTCCCAGGAGGCCTAGATGGTGGGGGCTCTTCCCAGGCCCCCGAGCCCCACACCTCTCCGCTTCCACACAGCCTTTTGAAGGGAATGAGCTCCCGTAGAGGAGCTGGGCACTGGGCATTGTCATCATTTTCCACGAGACTATCCTGAGGGCCCCACCCTAGACAAAAAGGCGGCTCTCTTGGGGCTCCCCCAGACCCACCCTCAGGCAGGTGCCTCTGGCCCTTGGGCTCCCACCCTGCTGGTTTCTACCAACACAGTGTGGTTCATGTCTGCCTCACACATCCACAAGCTCCTATGAGCTCCCGCAGGCAGGCTGGCCCAGGTTCATGTGGTGCCTCTGTGTCACAGTGCTCCCCCAATGCCAATCTCTCCACTTGGGTCCTTGCACCCCATTAGCCTTCTGTAGTCTCTGTGGGCATTGGGGCCCCGTGAGCCTAGCCCCTATAAAACCCCTTTGCACCCCTGCTGGCTGATGGCTCCAATACAGCACAAAGGAAATGCTTGGCTCTAAGTGCCAGGGTTGGCGCTGATGCACCCCACCTGGAACTAGGACCACAAGACAGACGACTATCCCTGGGTCCTCTGACCAAGCACACTCAGGATGTGACCTGTGGCATCCAGCAGAGGGTGGTACATGCCAAAGGACCCCAGGCCCATGGGGTGGGGGAGGGAGTGGTGTGTGCCCCAGGCCCACAGCAGTGCACACGTATGCATCGTGTGTGTGTGTGTGTGTGAGGGGGCAGTACATGCTCAGGCCCGTGGGGGGTGTTTGTGTATGGGCGGGGCTCACCAGGATACGCTTCTTGACGTCCTCCATGCCATAGTGGTCCTCCTCCAGCACGGCCTGGGCCCGCACCAGGTCCAGGTTCTCATTGCTGTACTTGCCCCACGGGATGGAGGTCAGCCAGTCCAGGTAGTTGCGGGTGACACTGCCACAGAACAACAGGAGCCAATGAGCAGACCTACGCAGACCCTCCCCGCCCACCGCAGCCATGGGACAACTGACCACCAGCAGAGGGAGCATGGGCAAGAGAAGGGGAGAAACCCGGGCCCACAGCCAGTGTCTGCAGTTAAAGTGAGGGTGCTGATTGGGAAGAAATGGGATCCAGGGCCGAGGATGGCGACACTGGGCTCTTAAATTCCACTGAGTAACTCCTGCCAACCGCACCACCCCTCCCATCCAAAAAGACCACTTCACCTTTGTAGCTAACTCTCCTCCCCAGGAAACCATTATCCCTTCCACTCCCATCTGATCAGACTCGCCCAGCTGCCTGGCATGGCGCTTGGCACATGAGGTATGTCGCCTGGGATATGGCCTGAGGCACATGCTGTACAAAACATGGGTAAAGTTCCGAGGACCCGCTCCCACCACCCATTTTTGCTCCTAGACCTACTGTTGTTGTTGTTAGGTGCCTTCAAATTGGCTCTGACTCATAGTGACCCTGCGTACAACAGAAACTCTAGACCTGTAACTAGACTTAAATCCCACAGAGCCCTGGAGGGAAGTATGAAGTGTTGTCCAGGAGGAGGTCCACTACGCTCCAGAAGAACCGCCTGCCCGACTGTGCTAACAGAGTCCTGGGGAACGTGCGTGACATGGCTATTGAGGGTGTGGAATAATGGGGCAAAGAACATGAAGCTGAGTTTATTAATATGGGCCCACTAAGCAGAGATTCTTCATTCAGTGTTTCAACACAAGAGGTTAGAAAGGATCTAATAGTTGATTTGGGTGGTTCACTGTAGCATGGATTAAGTGGTGAGCTATGCTTAAAACAAACAAACAAAAACACCCCCACTACCATTGAGTCAATTCCAAGTCACAGCAACCGCCACTAGGTTCCCGAGGTGGTAAATCTGTACGGAAGTAGACGGCCCCATCGTCCTTCTGTGGAGAGGCTGGTGGGTTCGAACTGCTGACTTTCTGCTTAGCAGTCAAATGCCTTAGGCACTGTGCCACCAGAGCTCCTTGGGCTACACTAAAGCAAGCTGAAATGCCAGAGCTGCCTCGGAGGACTGCACAGGGGGTATTCAAAGGCTCAGGGAAAATGGCACAGTACAGTGGATTAGACCCCTATACCACCAACCCAGCGTGGGGGCGGGGCAGAGGACACACCTTTTACCACAACCTTGAGAGACAATTAGTGAAAGAAGCCCCAGCACCTTGGAAGACTGCTGTGAGGGCTATGTTACCTAAGTTAGATTTGACCATGGAAACCAAAACAAACTAATACAAAGGAGCTCTGGTGGTGCAGCGCCTAAGGCATTTGACTGCTAACGGAAGGTTTGCAGTTCAAACCCACCAGCCGCTCCTCGGAAGGAAGACTGGGCTATCTACTAATGTAAAGATTTACTGCCTTGGAAATCCAATGGGGGTCACTATGAGTCAGAATCAACTCACTGGCAGTGAGTTGGTTGGTTGGTTGGTTTTTTAACTATAATGGAAGGAACTCTGGTGGTATAGTGGCTAAAGCACTCAGCTGCAAGCAAATGGTCAATAGTTCGAACGACCAGCCATTCCATGGGAGAAATATGTGGCAATCTGCTTCTACAAAGACTGACAGCCTTGGAAACCCTATGGGCAGTTCCACGCTGTCCTATAAGGTCACTCAGTTAGAATCAACTTGATGACATGAAGAAATCTCCTTTGAGGCTAAGGTTTCCTTTGTTGTGTTAATGAGGCCTTATCAGCATAAGATCTGTTTCCTTTTAAGCCAATCACTTCTGAGATAGAGAAGGGCAAACCAGGCATGCAGAGCAAGCGGGGTGTGTGGGGGGATACAGGGGAGGGGCAGCAAGGAGGGGGAGATGGAGGCTGCGCAGCAATGACCCAGGCGCCCCAACATCACAGCGGCCAGAGAGGCCTCTCCAGCACTGGCAAGGGGCAAGTGAGAGCAGCCCCCCGAACTGGGGCTCTGCATTCAGATTTCCAGCCTCCCAAATGGTGAGAAAGTTCTGTTCATGGAAGCCACCCCCTTGTGGTGTTCCTGTACCAGGACATCAAGACACAGGTCAAGGGCGTCTTAACACACCAGCACACCAGACACATGCCACAGGCCACAGGGGCCCTGCAGTGTAGTAAATTACTTAGTGTGGCTTTTCTACCCATAAGTCTTTGTAAACTCCAAGGTGGGAATTGCTATTAGCAACTAGGAGATCCTGATTTTAAAGTCGCCCACCTGGGTTATTTCTGTTGGGGTGGCACAATACAACATTCTGGGAAGTTCCCAATCTCTCTCACGTGCTTAGAGTTCTGATGCTGTGATTGGCTAGTTTGACCACCCTTCCGGGCTCAAAAGGAGGCCTCCTGGAGGCAGAACTCTCTCTGATGGCTGGTGATGGAAGACGTGCTGCCGAAAGAGACACGTGCTCCTGAACGAGACACGTGCTGCTGGGAAAGAGACGCAAGAGACACGCATTGCTGAGTGAGACACCGAGGGACCGGCACTGCTGGGAAAGAGACTGTGAGAGACTTGGCTGAGAGACGGTGGGCTGGGAGAGAGACTGAGCATTTTTCCTGAACTCGAATTGTAGCCTGGTGCTTCCCTAATAAACCCCGTAATCTGTGAGTTCTGTGTGGCCACTGCAGCGAATTATGAGCCCAGGAGAGAGGTGGTGGGTGCTCTGGGAGGAACGGCTGGTGAAAGGGCTGGAGGGAGACAGCATGTTTGGCCTTGCAGTAATAGGCCTTGCGCTATTGATGGTGCTTCTGCCTTCCTCTTGTGGGATTAGAGGAGGTCAGAACATGTGGCCTCCTTGCCGTTTTTGTAGGCCCTCACCCTCCAGGCCCTACGCCTGGTCACCTGCCTTCTCAAGGCTGGGAAATGAGCAGGCAGTCACTGACTGTGAGGCCTGGAGCCTGCCCTGCAGAGCACATGCACGTGGACTCACTTGAACTCGGAGGAGTGGTTGTCCAGCAGGCCCAGCTTGCTGAGCTCCTCGTCCACCACATCCATGACATGCCTGGGGACCACCAGCTCCTTCAGGCGCTCGCGGAACTTCTCCTCGATGGCGTCCTTGTCCTCCTTCTCCAGGCCCAGCTCCTTCTTGATGATCTTCAGCTGTTCTTGCAGGAGGTACTTGCGGTGCGTCTGCTTGATCTTCTCCTCCACCTGCAAGGCCGAGGTGGCTGCTGAGACCAGGGTGCACGGGAGAGGGTGCTTCACGGGGCCCAGGGGGCGGCTCCACCGGGCTGGGAGGGTCCGGCTGCAGACAGGGTGCTCACTGGCTCCGAGAGTATGGAGAGAGAAAGCCTTGCACACAACTCCAACTCCTTCCTTCCACTTGAACCCAGTCTCTCAACGAGGGGGACTCGCACCACTAGTGACACACTCATCAATTCTACTCCCAGTTGCTGAGTTGGTGGTGACCACACACACCATAGAACAAAACCCTGCCCAGTCTGTGCCATCCCCACGCACCATGGACCAAAACCCCACCCAGTCAAGGGCCACCCCCATGGTTGGTGGCGGACTGGACCACTGTGATCCACAGGGTTTTCACTGGCTTATTTTTGGGAAGGTCGCCAGGCCTTTCCTTCTAGCCTGTCTCAGTCTGGAAGCTCCGCTGAACCCTATTCAACATCCCAGCACCATGCAAGTCTCCAGGGACAGAGGAGTGGTGGCTGAGCAAGAGGTGTGCTGGCTGGAACAGAACCTGGGTCTCCTTCCCCTGCAACCCTCCATAGCCCCGCCACAAACCAGTGTTGGGCAGTATAGTAAATAACAACGAATCCCACAGTGAGGGGTTCATGGCCCTTCCAAGGCTATAACGTTAACCACCTGCTGGTGCAGGCAGCCCACAGCTTTGCCTGGAATCCAAACAGCGGACCCCAGACAGCCGAGTCTTGGGATTTCAACTCTGCCCAGGTTGGTTCCTATTTCTAGTACCGCTCCTAGGACTAGGAAGGCACAGAAATGCTCTGAGGTGGGACAGTCCTGGGACCTCGCCACTCTGGACTCATACCCTGGGACCAGTTTGCAGTTTCCCGATTAATGCAAGGAGTCCCATAGCCTGTAACTACAGAGTGACGGCTCCACAAGCCCTCAAATCAGGAAGGACTCTGGGGCCTGCTGCGACAGCCTCCCAGTCACTCTGGCAGTGGTGGCCTGTCTCGCCCCTGCTTACCTCTCGGCCCAGGCGCTGCTGCAGCTTGCTCAGCTCAAACTCCTTCTTGAGGAGGGACAGGGCCTTGTACAGTCGCTTGGGTATCTGCCAAGAAAGGGGACATACAAGAGGCTAGTCACAGACTGGTATCCGCCTGTGCTGGGCCAAGAGTGGAACGAGGGCCTTTGGGAGTGCACGTCAATGGCCGGGGTCTCAGTAGAGCCACTAAGCCACACCCCACAGAAGTAAAATGACCCACATTCTCAGACCCACTGATTCCAGTTCAAGAAGTCCACTCACTATGGAAAGATGCCCCCAGGCTATTAGCAGCGTGGACAACCGAGAAATTGCAAAAAGCGGGAGACCCAACCTCAATACCCAACCCCAAGGACCCCCATAGGGAAGATGATGCAACACCTGAAGAGACCAAAGTGGGTGACATGGACGGACAGCCGCCTGCCAACATGACTCCTCAGAATAGATGTGGGCTGCCTGCCCAGCATGCACAGTGGGGCCAGCAGGTGGCAGGCACAGGCATGTGCAGAGAGTGGGTGCAGGGGGAGCTCCCGCCCCCCCCCCCCCCCCATCTGCCACACTCACGTTGATCTCCTCCAGGACGTCCTGCAGCTCGTGGGACTCGGCCCCAGTCAGCGCAGCGCCCATGTCACTCAGGTAGATCGGGTTGTCCACCACACGCTGGCCTGCCTGCATCATCTGGAGCACCGACTCTCTGGGAGGGACCCAGTGGGCGGCACTCAGGCCTCCACACGCTGTGCCCCAACTCCAAGCAATGCTGGCGCCTCCTGCCCCACCTCGCACAGCTCAGAGCAAGGCCTCGGGGGACACCCCGGGAGCCAGCTCTTCTGCCCAAGCCACCCCAAGTTCAGGCCCATCTCACATGCTAGAGTGGGGCTGACACCCAGCGCCCAAAGAAAGGTCTCTGACAGCATGTTATGACCTCAAAGACCCCTCCCCACCCCATGAGCAGATGACAACCAAAGCTTCCAGCTGAATCCAGGCCCTTGTTAGCAAGAAGGCGAGTCAGGCTCTGGGGGATAGGCCCTACGTGGTAGGTGACCTCCTCACAACCCCACCCCGTCATCCTCCTGCCCAGATGACACCCTGGTGCCAACCCCACTGTGCACAGGGCCTGACCTGTACAGTGGGTTCAAGGCGATGATGTCGCGGATGGTCTTCACGATCTCGGCAGTCAGGGCCTGTGGACAAGGAGCAGAGGGGCCGCCAGGGCCTGGTTAGCACCCAGCAGCCTCCCACCTGCCACATTGCAACATCCCCAACATTCCAGCCACCTGGCCTGGCCAAGGAGGGCCTCACAGGCAAGGCGTGGGGCCAAATTCACCAGCCCCAGGACACAGGGTCAGGAAAGTACAAACTAAAACCATAGTCCTGTCTCCTCATACCAGCCTGCATCTTAACCTTAGAACAAGCTGCCTTGCAAAGCAGGGCTCTGGGTTCCTTGAGCGCTATCCTCACAACTGCCACACCTTCTCCCTCTCAGACTCCGTGACATCCAGGCTGTGACACGACCCTGGCCCATGCATGGTGTGCCTGTGTGTTGCCAACCGGCCTCTCAGCACCTCTGCCATGGATGTAGCTGAGACGGCAGGTAAGGCTGAGAAGAGTTTTCCTTCCTGCTTCTCTCTCAGCCATTACAGTGACCCTGGTAATGCCCTGGGCAGGGTCACCAGACTGAGCTAATGGCCTAAAAACTCACCCCACTTTTGTTTCCAGAAGGCCCCGGGCTCTAAGTATGCTGCACGCCAATGAGCACAGTGGTGGCACGGAGCAGCTGGCCACCACAGTGACCTTGCAAACGTAAACTGCCCGATGTCCAGTTATTTAGCTTGACCTGACCTTTCCTGAGACAAACTGTGTAGAAGGAACCAGAAGCAGATAGCAGGTGGTCCAAGGGACCTCTGGGTCGTCTGTGCAGCACAAAAGCCACAGCTGCATGTAGCTATTTCAAATTAAACTGCTGTTGCTGGGTGCCATCAAGTCGATTCGGACTCACAGTGTGCCCACACAATAGAGCAGAGCTGCCCCCGAGGGTTTCCCAGGCTGTCATCTTTACAGAAACATCACCAGGTCTTTCTCCCTAGGAGCCACCAGGTAGGACTTGTACTGCCGATTTTCAGTTAGCAGCCTAGGCTTACCTGTTGCACTCCCAGGACTCCTTAAATAAAGCAAAAACCAAACTCACTGCCACTGAGTCAATTTTGACTTGTCACGACCCTCTAGGACAGAGCAGAACTACCCCATAGAGTTTCTAAGGCTACAAATCTTTAGGAAAGCAGACTGTCTCACCTTTCTCCCACCAAGCAGCGAGTGGATTAGAATTGCCCACCTTTTGGTTAGCAGCTGAATGCTTTAACCACTATGCCTCCAGAAGTCCTCCCTTAAATAAAATCAGGCATTCTGTTCCTCTGCCACATAGCACAGGATTAAGAACATTTCCACCACAGTAGAAAGTTGACCTACATGGCCATCCTCAAGCACTCCAAGGGGCCCTGTGGTAACAACTGTTCACCCATGCTAGTGGGAAATGCAGGAGCCCTGGGGAAAACCCTATGGGGAAGTTCTACTCTGTCCTACAGAGCAACTTGATGGCAGTAGGTTTAGGTCTTTAATGGCAAATGCAGCCACCTTTCAGTGCCATGGCAGACATCACCAATCAATCCCGGCACTCTTTCCCACTGAGCTCAGAGGCAACCTCAGAATCTTTCTCAACACAGTGCCATAGCCCACCAACTTTGCTGGCTAACGGTGACAAGGGACCACTCTTTGCAAGGTCACTGTGGCACTGTGTGGACAAAGACTCTGAGCCTGGTGGAAAAGAGAGCTGTGATCAATTGGTAAGGTCTGCCGCGGGTGCCCCTTTGGAATGCAGACTTGGATACCAACTCACTTTCACTTCCTCTGTGACCTGGAAGTCCTCGTGGGCAACGTTCTCAACCTCGACCATGAGCACCTCCTGGGGGGCGCCTAGGCCAGGTTCCATCGCCAGCTCCACCTGGCTCTTGGCGCTCAGGTCATCCTCCACCTCCTTCTTGCCCCGCTTCAGCTTTCTCCGGGGCTTCTGCTTGTTCTCACCTTCTGGCTCCTCAGGCTCCACCTCCAGTTGTCGGCTTATGTGGATCCTGAAGGCAGAAGCAAAGTAGAGGAGCTGTGGTATGCCAGGCCCTAGTGCCGGGGTCCCCGCTGACAACGAAGCGAGGCTGGAAGAATCGGGTCCTGGCCAAGCCCAGGCTCCTGTAGCCACTAGGGAGGGCAACCTCAGGGCCTCAAGGTGGAGACCGAGCAGCTCACAGCCCTAAGGCCAGCATCCCCTCCTCCCTCTGTCCCTGTACTCATCCACAGCCTGTTTCCCACACACGTGCCAACCATAATGACAGAAGGGGAAGTTGAAAAGAGGAGGCTGAGGGCCTCCTATGACCACCACGTCACTGAGGCTGAGCGCCAGCCATGGAACTCTGCTCCCACTGTGGCTGAGTGCCAGCCCGTCCCAGCCTGAGCTCATCACACGGTGGAGAGCTGGACGGCACCTCCTCCCAGAGGCCCTTCCTGACCACTTTATGTAAAGGAGGTATTATGAACTGTGTCCTCCAAAAACATGTGCTGGAGCCCCACCTCCTACACCTGTGGGTGGAGTCCTGATTGGAAACAGGACTTGCTCTGTTCTGCTGTGTGGAATCAAATCACATCTAAGTAGGCTGGGTCCTAAATCAAATCACTTCTGAGTTACAACAGCAGCACAACAACCCCTCGAAACAGTTCCCAAGGAGATCTTTAAACCTTGAACTGAAACTACCCTGAGGTTACCTTTGGACTGAATAATAATCTAACCAAACAAGACAAGAATGTCTGCAGGAAGCATTAAACTCTTTAAAGAATTACCTAGCTGGGAGCAAACGGACAACATCAATGCAAGAGGGCAGAGGAGGAGCTTAGGGGCAGTCAGTCTACGTTAATGATGAGGAAACAGCAGCTTGGAAAAGACTGCTGAGAAAGGGGGCACAACCCAAAAAAACGTAAGCAAGGTCACTACAATAATACGTAGAACCTGTTGAAGTGGCATGTGTTTCGTTGGCTCTATCTCCACCAAACTAAATAAGTAAGAGCTGAGTAGAAACCGAGACACATGGGAAAGACAGCTGCCGTGGGAAATAATCAGGGAATGCCAGGAGTGGAAGTGACTGGGCCGAGACTCTGACTGGGACTTTTAGCCTCTAGAGCTGTGGGACAAGGACTGTCTGTTCTTGAATGCAGCCACCTGTGCTGTCTGTGACAGCAGTCTGAGGACACTAAGGAAGGAGCTCTGGGGTGCACTTCGGTGCTCGGCTGATAAATTAAAGGTTGGTGATATGAACCCACCAGCTGCTCCATGGGAGAAAGATAAGGCAGTCTGCTCCCATAAAGATTATAGCACTGGAAATCCTAAAGGATTGTTCGTTACAAGTCAGAATAGACTCTATGGCAGTGGCTTTGTGTTTTTTCTTCTTATTTTGATAGGAGACTAAGACAGTGTCCTCTCTAACCACACCCTCCCTGTCCATCTTGTTCTGGTTCCCAGTGCACACACCCTCATCTGAAACCAGCTTTTCCAAGCTCCTCACGTCCACCCCACTCAGGGATGGGCTCCATGAGGACGGAGCCCTCTCAAGGCGCCGGATCAACACAGGGGTTTGAACATCTCTGTTCTTTGTCACCCAGGACTCAGGCCAGTACATTCTGCAGGGACAGAGGACCAGCCTGGAGTGACCCGGGACACAGGCTCAGAGTCTGCCTGGTCCAGGCACTGGACTACCCTCAGATGGACAGAGAAGGTGGGGCTGGGCCTGGGTGAGGACTAAGTTGACTAGGCCGAGGCCTCAGGGTCCAAGAGGGCTCCCTGTCGGGCCCCTCAGAGCTGCAGTGGCCGCCACTGTTGTCTTGACTTTCAGCTGCATCTTACTCTATCCCCTCCGGCCCCAAAATCCCTGTAGAAGCCAGAGGAGCGACTTCTCCCTCCATCAGACTCCAATGCAAGCAGTCGTGGCTAGGCACAGAGACACCCACTGACCCTATGCTGGACCTCCTGGACCTAGTCCAGTGGGAGAAACAGCAGGACTTCTGCTGAGATCAGCACATCACACAGACCACCGTATCTCCTGAGTGTGCTCTGGGGGGAGTCCCCAGGCTGGCAGAGAGAAAAGGTTCATGAGCCAAAAAGGATGGAAAATGTTAGATTCAAAAAACTCCAACAAGCGCCTCCAGCGAGAAGCTCTTCTGTGTTATCAGAAGTCCCGGGGCAGCAATGACAGTTAAGCACTAGACTATTAACTGAAGGGTGGGTGGTTTGAACCCACCCAGAGGAACCTGAAAGAGAGGCCTGGTGCTGCTTCTGAAAGGTCATGGCCTTGAAAACCCCTAGAGCTCAGCTCTGCTCTGACACACACAGCATTGCCAGGAGTCAGAATCCACTCGATGGCAGCCAATAACCAATAGTGTGTCTGTCGACGGCTTGCGACTCTCCGTGAGACAGATGAGGTACAACACAGTTTCCGTGTGCAACGGACCATCAACTCTTTACAGCATTGTTTTGCAGGACTGAAGGTCCTTGGCAAACATCTGAAAAGCTGCTTAGTGTCTCCATCAACAACTTCAACTCTAACCTGATCTTGTACATTTCTCTTAATTAGCAAACCAGCCAGCTGCCAAAGTCAGCTCTGACTCACGGTGACCCGAGTGTCAGGCAGAACTGCGTTCGAAAGGAGCTGCTGCGGGGGCTTTCCGAGAAGCAGGCTGCCAGCCCTTCCTTCCGAGGCGCTCCTGGGTGGACTCCAACCTCCAGCCTTTCAGGGAGCAGCCATGCAGGTTCCCCGATTGCACCTTCCAGGGACTCCTCCTGACTGACAGTAATGATGAAACTGGGCTTATAAAAGCTGGGTGCAGCCCTTCAGCGGACTGAGGCAGAAACCAGACCGCTGACGAGGAAGCAGGCCTGGCTAAGTGAAAACGTACGCTGCTGAGAAGTATGCATCACCAAAACTGCTGGCAGATGCAGACGCAGGCACTCGGGGAACACACGTGCCCCCCGGGCCAGCGGACGCTCAGACGGGAGTAGAGGGAACGTGCCACTTTCCGTGTTTCTGTATCGCTGGTCTGAATGCTTCAGCAAGGACTCCCCGGTAGTGCATACGGGTCAGTGCTCAGCTGCTCACTGAAAGGCTGGAGGTGCGAGTCCATCCACAGCTACCTCAGAAGAAAGGCCTGGTGACCGACTTCTGAAAGATCAGCCACTGCAAACCCTGTGGAGCACAGCTCTGCTCTGACACACAGGGGTTGCCGGGAGTCAGAGGGGCCTCAATGGAAACATTACCAATCAATGCTTCAGCGATTGATAAACTGGCTAGAAAAGTAAAAGAACTTTACGGCACAGGGATGGTGAGACAAGGCCACAACGTGAACTGTCCATGGAGAAACTGTGAACGGACATGTTTGGTTGTGTATACTCCCAGTAAACCAAACCAAACATGCTGGCACGGAGTCGGACCCGACTCATAGCAACCCCTCCTTGGGTTTCCAAGGCAATTATCTCTACAGACGTAGGTTGCTCACCCTTCCTTCCAAGGAGTGGCTGGTGGGTTTGAACCACCAGCCTTCTGGTTAGGAGTCAAATGCCTTAGGCACTACGCCACCAGAGCTCCTATATATTGCCAGTACAAATAAATAAAATCTTTAAAAACAGAAAGTATAAAGAACAGTTTTTCACCGGTCCCTTGTATCACCACTGTACCAGGGCACAAAAGGAGACAGAACAGGGGCATGTGAAAAAGACATGGCATGTAGCCAAGAGGGCCCTGGGCATGCTGGGCCACTGGCCCGCCGCGGCAGCTAGCCCCTGTGGGCGGCGCACCCACCTTCTGTGCCCCATGACGATCATACGCAGCTTGTCTCCAAGGTCCTGCATCTCATGGATCTGGACGAACGTCCCCGTGTGGTAGATCTCGTCTAGGTTCTCGACCACGTCAGACTCATTGCTAGGAGAGAACACAAAGAGGCGAGGGCACACGTGCCGGACAGCTCGGCCCGAGTGGGAGGAGGAGGAGACAAGACACCCCCACTGGGTACCGCGAGCAGCCGTCTTAGTGTCCACAGGTGCCTCATGGCATGTGGGAGTGTCATCAATGGGACCTGAGGCAGGTCACACTGTGCCCTGGAGTGTAGGGCACAAGCGGGGCTGATTATAATGCACTGTCTCCACGGAGCCTGCTGCAAACGTTTTCTTCTGAACTGGAAGTGGAACCGATTTCTAGCTGGGCGTGAGGTGGATGGATCTGGGGCCACGCTATCAGCCTGACTAGCTTTGCTCTCAAGGGGCCTGTCAGGTTGCACTGTGGCAATACAGGTCCTTGAGGTTAATCCCCCTGTGGACTTGACAATGCAGGATGGCTTATGCTCCAAGACGAATCCTCAGCCGAGACTGAAAAGGTACGCTGGGCTGTTAGCCATGATCTGCTAGGCTTTACTTTTTATTGGGGGGGGGGGGGGGGGGCAAGAAAGCCAACGATCAGAGCTATTCTACAGAGCAGAAGTTTTTGGTGAGCTACTCTCTGGGGTGACTTGGACAAAGGCGTGAAGGAAAATGGAACTTACTTGTCATCCCTCTTTAGAAAGACACCGGCATAGGGCTGGGCAAGACGGACCTTCCTTCTTAACAGCTCAACCAACTTCTTATTTTTCACCTAGCAGGACAACGACCTCAGAGTGAAACACAGGGCAGTGCTCTACCTGACATTTTGACAGCAGCTCTGACAGTTTCTGTTATTCTCTGGGGACACGCACATGATACAGGGCACAAATCAGTATGGCCCAGGGACCTCTGACCAAAAGAAAAAGGCAGAGGGGGTGAGGAGTGGAGACACAGAGAATGGAGTGAGACAGTATTAACAAGCTGTACTCCTTAAGGAGCTTTGGTGGTGTCATGGCTAAGGCGTTCAGCTGCTGACCAAAAGGCTGGAGGTCAAACCCACCAGCCACTCTGTGGGAGAAAGATGAGGCACTCAGCTTCTATAAAGATTTCCAACCTTGGAAACCCTATGGGGTGGCTGTGAGTCGGAACGGACTCGAAGGCAGTGGGTGGGTGGTAGATGTATTCTTAGTAGGGACTACCCCTTCCTACAGAAAACTAAAAGCCATGGAGGCTGGGTGAACCCCAAAACTACTGCCCTGAGATGATCTTTAAATCTTTAACCAGAAATACCCTATCTCCTCAAAGTCTTCTTTAAACAATAGCTTCGTTAAGAAAGTCTGCCTTGAATACTGTGCTCTTTTAAGAACTCTCTCTATGGGATCAAACTGACAACAGCAACTCGAAATGCTACAAGCAGTGAGTTCATGTTGGTGGAGGGGGAACAACTGAGAAAAGAAGGGTGAGGGCAGCTGCGTAACTCAAAGGCTGTCATCAGTGTCACCAAATTGTACTTGTAGAAACTGGTGGCTCGTGTTCTGCCACGTACATGCTCAAGCACAAAGTACAATATATTACGTATATTAATAAAAGGCCAACAGTCAGCACCAAGAAAGGGACTTCACATCCACTTTGAAGAAATTTTTCAGGCAAAATGCCTTTGCTTAAAAATCTAAACCAACCTGCTTTTATTAATCTCAAAAGGGCAACACTACATGAGGTGAACATTTACACTAGGTAGATACACTCCTTGGAGAGAACAATCATGGGAGAATAGAAGGGCTGTGTATGCACAGGGACATAGCTCAGGGGGCAGGAGTGCACGGGGGGATGGACACAGGCAAGCGGTAACTATCAGGAGGAAGTGGGAGGGGAGCTGTTGCATTGGGGTAAATTGTAGTCAATGTCATGAGACAAAGTGTATGTGAACTGCTGTATAGAAAGTGAATTTGCTCTGTAAACTTTCACCCAAATCACAATTAAAAAAAAAAAAAAGCAACACTAAATACGTGTAAGTCAGATATGGCCCACCTCAGAGGCCACATCCAGGGACTGCCAGAAGAATGAACAAATATGTCTTGGAAGTCTCGGAAGACTGGGGCAATCTACTTCCGTAGAGATATCGCCTGGGAAACCCAGGAGGGGTTGTTGAGTCGGAATCAACTCAACGGCAGTGAGTCTGGGTTTTTTTTCTGTCTTGGAGGTACAGCCAGAACGCTTCTAGAAGTAAGACCGGCTAGACTTTGTCTCTCATACGTGGATCAGTGAAAAAGACGGACTGACAAAGTGGCTGCAACAACGGGCTCAAGCACACAGTGAGCGTGAGGGTGGCACGGGACCGGGCAGGGGTTTGTTCCGCTGTGCAGAGCTGCTGAGTCGGAACCGACTCGACGGCACCTCACAAGAACGGGCTGAAGACTCCTCTGGCGTTAATGAGATGATATCCTGATCACATCCACACCCTGCTCATCAACAGCCAACGCCCTCAGGACGCCCGCTCGTCCTGCCATCCCCTCCCGCACAGTGCTGGACCAACAGTGGGGAATCATCTGGCACGACACGGAGCACGGGGCCCTCAGAGCTGATTTCTCCCCGAACAGCGGCCATCGAGTGGCCTTCTACTCCTGGTGCCCTCGTGTGTGTCAGTGAGAACCAGCTCCAGCGTGCCTCCTGAGACATCTCTGGGTGGACCTGAAGGCCCACCTTTCGGTTTGCAGCTGACCACATTAACCTTTGTACCACCCAAGGGCTCTGACTGCTTCCCAGTCGGAATTCCCAGACCAGACCTTGGCTAAACTCGGAGGCCTTCGAGCCTCAGTGTGCATCAGAATTGCCCAGGGGGCTTGTTAATGCATTCTCTAACAGGGGCTCTTCCGGTGTCTTGGGAGCACGAGTCCCTGAGTGGTCTAAGAAGCCCTGATGGTGCAGTGGTTAAAGTACTCAGCCAACTAAAAGGTCAGTGGTCTGAACTGACTAGCAGTTCCACAGAAGATGTGGCAGTCTGCTTTTGTGAAGACTGACAGCCTTGGAAACCCTATGGAGGTAGTTCTACTCTGTCCTCTAAGGGCGCTGTGAGTCAGAATCGACTCTGGCAGTGGGTTTGGTTTTCGGTAGTGCAAGCAGTTATGCCTGGCTGTGAACAGAAAGACTGGCAGCTCAAGTCCACCCAGAGGCAAGCATGTGGGCTTGGGCACTGGGGGCAAGGGGCAGAGGAGACGTGTCTTGGTGAACACCAGAGGCCTGGGAGAGTGGTGTCCAGGAGGGGAAAGGGCCTCCAGGGCCGGGTTCTGCAATCTCATCAGTGCTCAGAGCAAAAAGCAGCAGCAGCGCACCTGACCACTTAGACAGACTAAGCACCAGGCATGGGTCTAAGTCCTTTACACATTTGACCCCACTGAACTCCCATAATTCTAAGAAACTGTTGTTGTTAGCTGCTGTCAGGTTGATTTCAAGTCATAATAACCCCACACAGCAGAGAACTACCGCACAGGCTTTGCTAGGCTGTAATCTTTACAGCAACACATCATTATGTCTGTCTCCCATGGACCCTACGAGTAGGTTCGAACCACCCACCTCCCGGTAGCAGCCAAGAGCTTTTAACCGTTGTGCCACTGGAACACCGACTCTAGAAAATACGGCAACATTGTTATTTCCATTTGGCAGATGAGAAAAGGAGGCCCTGAGAAACAGTCTGCCCAAGGTTATGTAGCTAGGAAGCTGGGGCCAGGACACGAACCCACCTGGCTCAGGGACCTGCACTAGTTACCACTACCTGACATCAAGGAAGGGTCTTGAAAGGGCCGCTCATATACAGCCAGTCAGCAGTGCGGGAGAGCGGTGGCGAAGGGCCCTCTCTCCTCTCTCCAGACTGGTTGCTACGCAGTGCTGTCCTTTCTGCCCCCAGCTGATCCCTGACATTGAGTTAGCAGGGTCTGGCCAGCAAGGGCAGAAGCTGACTCACTTTGTGACCTTGCTCATGCAGTTAACTGATAACCTCTGTCCTCTCCAGATTCCAGTTTCTACATCACACACACACAGAAAGGCTGTGGGGTTGGGTGAGGAAGCCATTTGGGTTCTTCCTACCGTAGGTCAAGTTCTTTGAACTTACACTGCCTACATGTCACTTCCTATGGCATCACCCTGCTGTTTGGTTTTTTCTAATCAGGTCCGACTTGACGGCACATAACAACAACAACAACAATCTCTTAGTCTGAAATGATCTTATTTGTTTACCGTCTCATCCCTTCTTAAGCGCAAGCATTGTGTATGACTCATTCACTGCTGTGTCGTCAGTGCCGGCTGCAAGGCAGGTCAAGAACACTCTGTTGCACGAATAAACGGTCACTGAATCTTTTGGGGACCATTTGTCCCCATCCCACCCCTTCCTCAGCTTCCAGTACCGTATCTTGTTCTCTTATTCCTCACAATACTTCATGCATTCTCACATTATCATTTACCAAATCAATTTTGTTCACCGCCTCTCTCATCCTACTAGAATGACTTTGGTCTGTTTGGTTCACTGCCAGTATCACCAATACCTAGAGCCATGCCTGGCACGCAGTAAACGTTCAAGAAAGGTTTGTCTTAAAGAACGAATGAATCTTGGAAAGAAACTCAATCACAAGGCCGACCGCCTGGGGGAGATGTTACAAAACATTTACCAAGACGGGCAGAAAAGTAACTGGGCTGTGATGTTACTCCGGCGTCTCCCAGCCCGGATTTCCAGGACTGGGATGCGAAGGGGCAGAGTACTAAATTTAGTAAGTTCAGCTCCCTTCATCTGATAGACCCCAAGAGATCCCAAAGGGAGAGGAATCTGGCTCGCGGACGCCAAGCGAGTGGTGAGCAGAGAGGGATTCCAACGCCAGGCTTTGAGAAACTTCGCGTCTGAAAAAGTTGCAGTAAGTGAGGGCACTAAAGGACTCCCTCGGTTCCACCCGCTGCTTGTAGAGGTGGGAAACTGAGGCCGAGGGGGGGGCGCTCATTACCTCAATAATCTTGATAAATCTCGGGAACACCGGATTGCGGGTGACTGCGATGAGCGGCAGGTGTGGGAACACGTCCGGGATCGTCATGGGCGTGAGCGCCGTGATGATGGGGCCCTCCCCGCCGCCCGCGCTACCCCCCGCGCCCCCCGTTCCATCCTCTGCGCCGCCCTCGGAGGCGTCCTCACTGCCGGAGAATGAGCCGCTCCCACCGCGATTACTCGCCTCCCAGAGCCCCCGCCAATGACTCGTGCCCGCAGGGCCTCGACCCCACAGAGTCCAGGGAAGCGAGGCGTCACCAGTTCGTCGGCCCCTGGACAGCCAGGCTTCAGCCGCAGATGGGGCCCGTGCACCCGCGGCGGCCAGGAGCGGTCGCCGTAGTGCCCAACACCGCGCTGCGCCCCACAGACGCACGTAGCCTGTGCCCGCCGCCATGGCCCGGCCATCCTGCCGACGCGCGGAAATTGCATCATTTCCGCTTGCCGGGCTGAGGCGAACGTGACGCCAGGGTCGTGTCCGGAGGCCCGTGGGGGGCGTGGCCCGAGAAAGAACGCTTTAGGGCGCGGGCCTTGGACGAGGGTGTGAGTGCGATGCCGTGCATAGCGGGCGGTCATCGATGTCCCTCTACACTTTCTCATTTTCCGCTCTCCCAGTTAGCGCGCTCAAGGACCCTTCGGCTCACGAGGAAGCCTGTAGACATACAAGGCCCTAGAAGGCGAACTATTGTTGCTGCAAACAGAGCTTCTGGGAACGTGCATCAGCCTTCTGCGTACGTTTGGGCGCGTGGAAGACGTGCTCATGCTCAGGGTCTGGGACGCATGCGCAAACTGAGGGGCACGCCCGCGGCAGTTTATAGTCTTCAGTGGACCAAGACCCGGCTCGAGCAAGATGCTGGTGTTGATGCTAGTGGCGGCGATGTCCTTGCGGCTCTGGCCGCTGGTCAGAGCTCCTCCGCTGTGCCGGTGGGGCTGCCCTCCCAAGGCTGCGGTGCTGCCGGGGGCCAGGAGGGAGCTGGCGGGACCCCGGGACAAGCCTGGGAACCTCGGGCCTGGGCGGAATCGAAAGGAAACATTCCTGTACTCGCTTTCTAGCCCCTTTCCCTTTCCCTAACTCATTGAGGCTTCTCAGTTTCCTCTCGCTATGAGTCAAAACTTGATACCTCCTTTTCCTGCACCCCACTCCTCCAGCCCATCACCTAGCCCTACTATTTCTACTTCAAAACTCTGGCCCCATTCCGATCTCTTTAAACCACAGCCGCCACTCCTAGGCTTTGCCCTTCTGCCCATTCTTCGTCCCGAAACCAAGGGATTAATTTTGAACGAGTCAGATCTGTCATTCCCCTCCCCTAATTCCTGGTGCAGGCTGGCTGCATGATTGGGCCCAAGTTCTCAAAAAAAAAAAAAAAAAAA
>NW_006922048.1:1757948-1761982 GCF_000298275.1 Orycteropus afer afer | reverse complement strand
TTGGGGGCGAATCATCTCTATTTTGAGGGCTCTCCTGTGTATTGCAGGCTACTTAGGATCCCGGGACTTACTGCTCCCCAGGTTCCACAATTTAAAAAAAAAAAACTTAAGGTGCTGTCACATGTTCCTTGGGGACCGAGAACCACTGGTCTGGCCCCTGCCGCCTGCCTTAGGATCACTGTTAAACCAAGCTAGCTTCAGCCTTAAGAGCAGGGGAGGCTTGCTGTTACTCCCTTTACCCCTGGGTGGGGCAAAGTGTTGACATCTGCTGCCAAACGGAGGTTGGAGGTTCACGGTCCACCCAGAAGTGCCTCGGAAGAAAGGCCTGGTGATCTACTTCTGAAAAATCTCTGCGGAAAACCCTATGAGGCACAGTTCTACTCTGACACACATGAGGTTGCCATGAGTCAGAATTGACAACAACTGGTTTCTAGGTGATTCTGGATCACACAAGTTTAAGAACCTCAGCCATAAACTATACCATTGTTCTTCCAGCCCCCACACCCAAAAAAAAAAAAAGAAAAAAAAAACCCAAACTACGTATAAAACCCTGCCATCAAGTCGATTCCAACTCAGTGGCCCTAGAGGACATAGTAGAACTGACCCATTGGGTTTCCAAGGCTGTAGATCTTTACAGAAGCAGACTGTTTCATCTTCCATGAAGTGGCTGTTGGGTTCAAAGCTCTGACCTTTTGGTTAGTAGCCCAGTGCCATAACCACAGTACCACCAGAGCTCCTTAAACAGATATATGTAAGATCTAAACTTAAGCAGGAGTTTCTCATCTGAGGTCTGTGAATGTGCTTGTAAGTGCCCTTGGGAATTATATCTGCATTTTTGTGTATATAAGGAGCTTTGGTTTTTTTTTTTTTTTTTTTTCCGTGGTGTAGTGGGTAGGATGTTTGGCTGCTAACTAGAAGGTCAGTGGTTCAAACCCACCAGCTGCTCTGTGGAAAAAAAGATGAGCCAGTCTGCTTTCATAAAGAAGCCTTAGAAAATCAAAGGGGGTCACTATGATTTGAAATCGACTCAATGGCAGTGAATTTGGTTTTTTGTTTTGGTTTTCGTATGTGTCTATTTCTAATGCACACTGGTGGTGCAGTGGTAGCCTAGAGGAGGTTAGAGGTAACCTAGATGAGGCCTGGTAAGGAGGAGCCATGCTATTCACCCTGAATATTCAATAAAGCTGACAGATGGTCTCTCTTGTTGCTTGCCTCTAGTTATCAAGTGGTGAAGACAGGAAAAGTGTTTGCTCGCCCCATGGCAGTTCCTGGGGTATGTAGCGCCTCCATAACCATCAGCTCTCCACTTTTTTGTCTAATGACTGTATTGGAACTAACATCTGGTGTTTCTCGGGGGCCAGTGCTGTGTCAGCCATCTTAAACCACATTATCCCATCCTCACAGCTGCCCTCTGAAGAAGACATTACTCTTTCCCAGTCCTCTAAGAAGTCCATTGAGAGTGATTGAGTAACCTGAACAAACCCAAGAGGTAGAACTGTGCTGAGAACTCAGGCCAGCTGTGTTTCTATTCAGTGCTCTGACTGTTCTACTCCTCGGTAGGAGATTTGAAAATGCCTGGGAGGTGTCCTATGATGTAGGGCAGCTGGAAACGTTCTATCAATAGATAATGTGGCTAACATGCACGAAGAAGAAAATATTTCATCAGTTAAACTGTGTTTCCTTTTGACATTGAGTTACTTCAGAAGTGGCAGCCTTTGCAAATGATCTTCAGGAGACATTTTAAAACATATAAACTAACTATAGTTTCTAATTGGGTAGCATTTAGATTCTTTGACCTCTGTAATTACCCTGTAATGGTGGGTTTTTTTTTAATTATTTATTTAAATTTTTATTGTGATTTGGGTGACAGTTTACAGAGCAAGTTCATTTTCCATACAGCAGTTCATACACATTTTGTTTCATGATGTTGACTGCCATTCCCCACAATGCAACAGCTCTCTTCCCACTTCCTTCCTGTACTTACCTCTTTTCTGTGTCCTTCCCTCCCATGCATTCCTGGCCCCGAGCTGTCGCCCTGTGCAAACACTGCCCTTCTGTTCTCCCATGATTGATTGCTCTGAGGAGTGTATCTACCTGATGTAAAGGTTCACCTCATTTGCCTGTCTATTATTTGGCTGGAAGCCACAGGAGTGACTTCAATTCCAGACCTGAAGGGTGTCTAGGGGCCATAGTCTCAGGGGTTCCATCAGGTTCTATCAGACCAGCAAACCTGGTCTTTATTTATGATTTTGAGTTTTGCTCCACAATGTTCTATCCAGGATCCCCTGCACCAATCTCCCTCCAAATGGTTGACAGTGGTAGCTGGGCACCATCTAGTTCTTCTGGTCTCATATTCATGTAGGCAGAGGATCGCATGGTCACTTGGACTAATCGTTTCTGTGCGTCTTTGCTTTACTTTGTTATTCTTGCTCTGGCTGAGGAGAGACTCATCATTGCATCTAGATGGCTGCTTGCAAGCTTTTAAGATCCCAGTCGCTACTTGCCAAAGTAGGATGTAGAACAATGTTTTTGTGTAGCGTGTTATGCCAGTTGAGCTTGATGTCCCATGTGACCATGGTCCCGGTCATTATTTTCATTGTGATTTGGATGAAAGTTTACAGAGCAAACTGTTTTACCCTTTGATCATTCATACACATTTTATTTTGTATCATTCATTGCAATCCCCACAGTGTTTTAGCACTTCTTCCCATTCCTATCTGTGTTTACCATTTCCCTTCGTTCTTTCCTATCCTTTCCTGCTTTCTTAACTTCATCCCTGGGTAAATGCTGCCCTTTTAATCTCATATGGTTGATTGTTCTAATGAGTGTGTACCTTCCTGGTGTGATTGTTCACCTTATCATTTGGTTGAAAGTTGAACTACAAGGGTGAATTCAGTTCTAGGCTTCTTCTTCTTTTTAACTTATTATTTTGACCTAACTATAGATTGCAAAAATAGTACAGAGAAGTCTCATGCGCCCTTTTCCCAGCTCCCCCCATGGGTAGCATCCTACGCAACCACAGTACAATATGAAAACCAAGAAACCACCATCACTGTGATTCACCAACCTTGTTCAGACTTCACCCTTTCAATTTTTGGTTTTGTGCATTAAGACACAGGTGTTTATGATTATTGATATTGTTCAAATCTTGTCCTTACCTGCCTAGGTCCTCCTGTATTTCTCATTCAAGACCCCACGCCTGATTCAACATCCATGCAAGGAAAACTTGGTTCTATATCTAGGGTAAGCAACCATTTTGTATATCTTTACCTTCTTTTTTCATGAAAAATTTTGATTTGCTTTCATTTGTTCATTCAACCAATAGCCGTGAAGACCTCTCAGTCCTGCATTCTGCATTGCTGGCCTGTAGGGAGGCCACAGTCAGGGCCTGGGGTCAGAGGATGAGGTGCGACAAGAGCAGCATGTAACTAAGGCAGTCACGCTCGTGTGTGGTTGGTGGTGGTGTTGGTTATCGTTGAGTTGGCTTTGCCTCATGGTGACCCCACGTACAGTAGAACAAAGCATTGCCTGGTCCTGCACCATCATCGTAACCGTTCATCGGCGTGAGTCCATTGTGCAGCCACTCTGTGTTTTGGCTTTGAGAATTTGTGCATTTCATTTCGGTGATCCAGCTTATTGCTGTACAGTTGTTCATAAGTGTCATGGATTAAATTGTGTCCCCCTAAAATGTATGTCAGCTTGGGTGGGCCAAGATTCTCAATGGTATGGTAGTTACGTAATGGTATAATTATCCTTATGATGTGATCAACCAACAAGAGAATTTCCTCGGGAGTGTGTCCTGAGTACTATATATATGTAGTTGAGTCAATTCTGACTCATAGTGACCACTCCTTGGGTTTCCAAGACAGTATCTCTACAGAAGTAGATTGCCCAGTCTTGCTTCTGAGAAGTGGCTGGTGTATTTGAACCACTAGTCTTCTGGTTAGCAGTCCAATGCCTTAGTGCCTAATGCCACCAGAGCTCCTATATATATACATGTATGTGTGTGTACATATGTACATATACATATATAT
>NW_006922048.1:1750389-1757222 GCF_000298275.1 Orycteropus afer afer | reverse complement strand
TTTTTTCTGTTTATCGTGATGCTACTTGGTCCAGTTGTGAGGATTTTTGTTTTCTTTTATATTGAAGTGTAATCCATACTGCAGACTGTATAGTCTTTAATCTTCATCAGTAAGTACTTCAAGTCATCCTCACTTTCAGCAAGCAAGTTGTGTCATCTGCATATCACAGGATGGTAATGACTTTTCCTCCAATCTTGGTGCCGTATTCTTCCAGCTTCTCGGATTATTTGCTCAGCATACAGATTTAATAACTATGGTGACAGGATACAACCCTGACACACTCCCTTCTTGATTTTAAACCATGCAGTGTCCCCTTGTTCTGTTCAAATGACAGGCTCCTGATCTTTGTACAGGTTCCTCAAGAGCACAGTTAAGTGTTCTGGAATCCCATTCTTCTCAATCTTATCCATAATTTGTTATGAGTCACACAATCAAATGCCTTTGCATAGTCGATAAAATACAAATAAACATTGTTCTGGTATTTTTTGCTTTCAGCCAAGATCCATTTGACATCAGCAGTGATATCCCTCATTCCACGTCCTCTTCTGAATCCAGCTTGCATTTCTTCAGGTTTCTTGTCAATATATTGCTGCATCTGTTTTTAATTATCTTCAGCAAAATTTTACTTGCATGTGATATTAATGATATTGTTAGATAGTTTCCACATTCTGTGAGATCACCTTTCTTTGGAATGGGTGAACATTTGGATAACTTGCAGTCAGTTGGCCAGGTAGCTGTCTTCCAAATTTCTTGGGATATACACGTAAGTACCACTAGCACAACATCCATTTGTTGAAACATTTCAATGGTATCCCATCAATTCCTGGAGCCTTGTTTTTCGCCAATTTCTTCAGTGCAACTTTGACTTCTTCCTTAAATACTCTCTGTTCTTCATCACATGCCACCGCCTGAAATGGATGAACATCGACCAGTTCTTTTTGGTGCAGTGACTCTGTGTGTTCTTTCCATCTTCTTTTGATGCTCCCTGCATCATTCAATATTTTGCCATCATATCTTTCAATATTGCAACTTGAGGCTTGAATTTTTTCTTCAGTTCTTTCAGCTTAAGAAATGCTGAGCATGGGAGATAGCTCAGGGTGCAGAAGAGTATGAAGGGATGGACACTGGGAGGAGGTAACTATGGGGAGGAAGTGGGAGGGGAGCTGCTGCATTGTAAATTTTGGTCAATGACATGAGACAATGTATATGTGAACTGCTGTATGAAAAGTGAATTTACTCTGTAAATCTTCACCCAAATCCTAATTAAAAAAAAAAAAAAAGAGAGAAGAAATGCTGAGCATGTTTTTCCCTTCTGATTTTCTAACTCCAGATCTTTGCATATTTTATTATAATGATTGACTTCTCAAGCTGTTCTTTGAAATTTTCTGTTCAGCTCTTTTATCTTGTCATTTCTTCCATTTGCTTTAGTTACTCTCTGTTCAAGAGCAAGTTTCAGTCTCTTTTGACATCCATTGTGGTCTTCCTTTCCTGACTTCTCAATGAACTTTTGTGTTCTTGATGTCATCCCACAATTCCTCTGGTTTTCTGTCCTTGGTATTCAATGCATCAAATCTGTTCTTTGGATGGTCTTTAAATTCAGGTGGGATATAATCAAGGTTATATTTTGGCTCTCGTGGATTTGTTTTAATTGTCTTCAGCTTCAACTTGAACTTGCATATGAGCAGTTGATGGCTGTTCCACAGTCAGCTCCTGGCCTTGTTTTAGCTGAAAATATTGAGCTTTGCCTCTTTGCACAGATGTAGGCAGTCTGATTTCTGTGTATTCCATCTGGCAAAGGCCACATGTATAGATAGCCACCATTTATATTGTTGTGAAAAGGTATTTGCAATGAATAAGTCATTGGTGTTGCAAAATTCTATCATGAGATCTCTGGCATCATTTCTATCACTAAGACCATAGTTTCCAACTACTGGTGATTCTTCTTTGTTTCCAACTTTTGCATTCCAATCACCAGTAGTAATCAAAACATCTTGATTGCATGCTTGGTCAATTTCAAACTGTAGCAGTTGGTAAAAATCTTCAGTTTCCTCGTGTTTGGCTTTGGTGGTTGGTGCATAAATTTGAATGATATTAGTGTTAACTGGTCTTCCTTGTAGGCATAAGGATATTATCCTCTCACTGAGAGCATTGTACTTCAGGAAAAATCTTGAAACATTCTTTGTGATGAGAGATGCCACACCATTCCTCTTCAATTTGTCATTCCTGGCATAGTAGATCACGTGGTTGTCTGATTCAGAATGGCCCAAACCAGTCCATTTCAGCTCACTAATGCCTAGGATATTGATCTTTATGTGTTCCATTTCATTTTTGACAACTTCCAGTTATCTGAGATTCGTACTTCGTACATTCCATGTTCCAGTTATTAATGGATGTTTGCAGCTGTTCTCATTTTAAGTCGTGCCATGTCGGCAAATGGAGGTCCCAAAAGCTTTACTGCATCTACATCATTAAGGTCGGCTGTACTCTGAGGAAGCAGCACTTCTCCAGTCCTGTTTTGGAATCAGCCAATGAAAACCCTATGGACTACAATGTCCAATACAGCCCTGGAAGATGAGCTTCCTAGGGTAGAAGGCACTCAAAATACACAGTGGTTAAATAGGATGATGACGATCATTGTCTCGGGTTGGGTTCTCTAGAGAAGAAACCAGGGAAGTGTATGTACGTACATATCCACTTGTCTGTCAGTTTATTGTACTGAGGTGGCTTGTGTGTTGCTGTGAGGCTGGAGGCTGTGCCACTGATATTTCAGTATACCAGCAGGGTCACCCATGGTGCACAGGTTTCAGCGGAGCTTGCAGACTAAGACAGCCTGGGAAGGACAGAGCCACCCACTTCTGAAAGAATTGGCCAGTGAAAACTATGAATAGCAGTGAACACAGAACTTCATGAATAGCCCTGAGACATCATCTGGTATAGTGCCGGAAGATGAGCCCTTCACGTTGGAAGGCACTCAGAATACGACTGGGGTTATGGCTGTGGGCGTAATTGCCGTCGTCCGGTGTCTCAGTTACCTAGTGCTGCCATAACAGAAATACCACAAGTGAGTGGCTTTGAAGAACAGATGTTGATTTTTCCCACTGTTCAGGAGGCTAGAAGTCCCAATTCAGGACATGGCTCTGGGGCACAGTCCTTCCTTATCTATCTCGGCATCTGGAAGCTGCTGGCATCCTTGGCAATCCCGGACTTATAGGTGCATGTGCCTCCATCTTCTGTCTTCTTTTTCCTTGTGTGTGGGGGTGGATGGTCTGGAGACAGATCATATCCTAGGAAAACCCACTTTGCAACTGATGGGTTGGTTACATTACATTGGTGGTGTTGTTTGGTGCCGTCGAGTTGTCGCAGACTCATAGTGATGCTCTGTACGACAGAATGAAACATTACCCCGTCCTGTGCCTGCCTCACAATCCCTGCTATGCCTGAGCCCATCGTTGCAGCCACTGTGTCAGTCCATCTCGTTGAGGGCCTTCCCCTTTCTCACTGACCCTCCACTTTACCAAGCATGACATCCTTCTCCAGGGAAAGGTCCCTTCTGACAACATGACCAAAGCAGGTCAAATGAGTCTGGCCGTTCTTACTTCCAAAGAGCATTCTGGTTGTACTTTTTCCAGGACAGATTAGTTAGTTTTCTGGCAGTCCATGGTACTTTCACTATCCTTTGCCAACACCACAACTCAAAAGTATCAACTCTTTTTCAGTCTTCCTTAGTCATTGTTCAGCTCTCACATGCATATGAGGCAGCTGAAAACACCATGGCCTGGGTTAGGTGCACCTTAGTCTTCAAAGAGACATCTTTGCTCTTCAGCACTTTATAGAGATCTTTTGCAGCCAGTTTGCCTACTCCTCAGAAGGAAGGTTGGGCAATCTACTTCCGTAGTGATACTGCCTTGGAAGCCCAAGGAGGGGTCGCTATGAGTTGGGTCCGACTCGATGGCACATAACAACAACAACAACAACATATGTCGTCTGATTTCTTGACTGTTGCTTCCATGGGTGTTGACTGTAGAAACAAGTAATGTGAACTCTTTGACAACTTCAATCTTTTCTCCATTTATCGTGATGCTGCTTGTTGGCCCAGTTGTGAGGATTTTCATTTTCTTGGATTGTATTATGTCAGGGAATCTGCTCTCCCCAAGGCGACCTGATTGAATCGCATGTAACTACTCCACAGCAGCTAACATCTTGGCAAAGAGCTGGGAACCATAACGTTGCAAAGTTGATACACAAAATCGACCATTACCCCTGTGACTATTGAAATTAATTAAAATTAAATAATTAGCAATCTACTTCCATAGTCACACTAGCCCCATTTTAAGTGCTCCAAGTGGCTACTGGGACCATATTGGACAGCTCAGAAATAGAATTTTTCCATCACTGCAGAAAGTTCTAAGGATGGTGCAACTTTAGAGCCAAGCTTGGCCAACTATGCCTGGAAACAAGATATGGCCTGCCACCCATTTTTTTTTTTTTTTTTTGGGGGGGGGGATTTGGGTGAAGTTTACAGAGTAAATTCACTTTTCATACAGCAGTTCACATATACTTTGTCTCATGTCATTGACCAAAATTTACAATGCAGCAGCTCCCTCCCACTTCCTCCCCATAGTTACCTCCTCCCAGTGTCCATCCCTTCATACTCTTCTGCACCCTGAGCTATCTCCCTGTGCCACCCATTTTTATACAGCCCACATGCTGCTTGTATATTTTTATATGGTTGGGGAAAAAAGGCAAAAGAAGAATAGTATTTTGTGATACATGAAAATGATACACCAAAAAAACCAAACTCACTGCTGTTGAGTCGAACCCGACTTATAGCGACCTGTCCTTGGGTTTCTGAGGCAGTGTCACTATGGAAATAGATTGCCCAACCTTCCTTCTGAGGAGTGGCTGGTGGGTTTGAACTGCCAGCCTTCTGGTTAGCAGTCAAATGCCGTAGGCACTATGCTACCAGAGCTCCTATCATGAAAGTGATATGCAATTCACATTTCAGTGTCCAGGGCTACAGTTTAATGGCACATAGCCACACTCATGCATGTCTACTGTATCTTTACTCATGTGATGCATACATTATATGTTTCTGCCAACCACACAACCCCTCTGCATATTATTTTTGTAAGTGTGTTATACCAATTTCTGTGTATTATATGTGTGGGTGTGTTATCTATGTGGATGCATTATTTGTGAAAAAATACAGTATATCATTCATGGCTGCTGCCGTGCTACACTGGCAGAATCGAGTAATTGTGACAAAGGCCATATGGCAGCAGCCAAGCCTAAGGCATGTGACTGTTAACCAGAAGGCTGGCAGTTCAAACCTACCAGCCACTCCTTGGAAGGAAGATTGGGCAATCTTGGAAACCCAAGAAAGGGTTGCTATGAGTTGGAAATGACTCAACAGCAGTGAGTTTGGGTTTTTGTTTGTTTGGTTGGTTCTTTGCAGAAAAAGCCTGCAAACTCATGGTTTAGAGTATAATACGAGAATCGTATCACTCCCATTCAGCTTCAGACTGGAGGTCCCAGCCAGTGCAATAAGAAAAAGAATAATGAAATATTCTTTTCATTAGAATAATGAATAAGGATAATGAAAAAGAGAAATGAAGTATAAAACACGATGTTAGGAAAGAAAGAAAAGCAACATTTGCAAAATCCAAGAATAACAACTAGAATTATTAACTGGCTATGGTGAGATGGTTCAAATATAGCACCTTTTTTTTTTTTTTTAAATTAATTAATTAATTATTATTATTGTTCTGGTTGCCTAGTGCTGCTCTGACAAGAGTACACCACAAATGGGGTGGCCTTAACAAGCAGTAGTTTATTCTCTTACAGTTTGGAGGCCTTAAGTCCAAGTTCAAAGTGCCAGGCTCTAGGGGCTGGGTAAAAGCCCCTCAACCTTGGGGTCCAGCTCTACCTCTTGCTCCTGGCCCACTGGAGCTAGAGGCGTTTCTTCACTCAGACAGCTGCTGGCTTCTGAGGCTGAGAAGCCCCAAGGTTGACAAGTAAAAAGGCACAGTCCCAATGTTACCAAAGCACACAGCAGGCCATTAACTTAAGTCCATTGTAAGTCCCAAGGTCGGCAGAGCATAGCAGGCTGCTGAGCAATGACACGGCTACATGCAGGGTCCAAGCGTGCCAAAGTCTAGAGACCATTCTCAAAGCTTCTCCTTATATACGGGAAGCAGACCACATACCCAAAGGCAGCTACTCAGCTGCTCATAGTAGATTCCATCATGGAGTTGATTACCAGTCTCATCATGGGGAATACTACATCCAGCTGTCCAGCAACTTAACCAGGCCCAGCCAAGCTGACACACTAACATAACTACCACAGTACCTAAAACACAATAAAAAAATAAATAAAGTTTATCCTGAGCAAGAAAAGCTGTCATTTAGTTAATGTATGTCTGATACAATTTTACATTTGATATGATAACACTTTTAAAATAATGTTATTTCAAGAAGTCACTCTGCTTAGTTATCTAGTGCTACTATAACAGAAATACAACAAGTTGCTTGCTTTAACAAACAGGCATTTATGTTCTCACAGTTACCTCTGGTAGTGCAGTAGTTAAGACATTTGGCCGCTAACCAGAAGGTTGCCAGTTCAAACCCACCAGTCACTCTGTGGGAAGAAGATGAGGCAATTAGTTCCATAAAGATTTACAGCCTTGGAAACCCTATGGGTCACTATGAGTCAGAATTGACTTGATGGCAGCGGGTATATACATACATAAAGGTGTATATGCCATTTAGGTGTTTTAAAATTTATATAAATGTTTATATATATATGTTTATGTATATATATACATACATACATA